>NC_090445.1:1659586021-1659889544 GCF_031143425.1 Pleurodeles waltl
ATTAATCATTAACTCTCCCTGGAGTTCGCAGCCTTTATTTTAGTTTTGTCATACTGAAGTCTAGTGTTGCTTGAAGGGTTGTTGAAAACAACTGCTAAGAATTAAACGTTGTCCTAGTTTTTGGCACAGAGAATCCAGAAAAGTCACTACAATGTTCTACCAAGGTAAAGTATTCATTTATATAGCCTTACAGTCATGTGAACAATATGTTGTATTCCAATAGTGATACTACTGAAAAAAAGTAATTCTCTTATTTAAGATGAAGCACCCATCTTTTAATATGTTGTAGCAGGCCGTGATCAAGGTTGTAGTTTTTGTTGCAGTGCTGTGCGTAACATTTCACGAATAAACTGATTAGAAATAACTTTAAGTCGTAGTCTTCAAACATTATAAATTTTGATTTCTCTTTAGGAACTACCACCCGAAGAAATACATTTTAAAAATACACATGTGTCCTTTCACTATCAAATCTAGTAGTGATTTATTAATACATTTGCTATTTACATTTTATTTTAGGAACACACCTCTAACAAAGCATCTATCCCTCTTGGTTGGCAACAGGGAAATTTAAGGATGAATCCTTCACAAAAAGGGTCCTAAATTCTCTGTGTAAACTATTACCCATTAGAGCACCGAGTGTGATTTAAACTGTACACCACAAAAAAGATATGTTTTATGATTGTTCCATCGATTTACAATAGCTGGGCCTTCTAAATTCTCTTTTTGAAACCTTTCACTGGAGTTCTGTAGGAACATATTGGATATCTGTGCATGCAGTCCATTTCAAACATTCATCTTCTTGTTTAGGCAACGGTCTTCTGTGAAAAATAAGGCATCACAATCTATTCACAACCCAAAATGTTTGCCATGGAAGACACTGCTAGAGCCACTTAATTGATGTGCACACTGCAAACACATCATTTACATTCATTGTGGCAACCTTAACTCAAGTCATTTGCTGGGATACATCCAGCTTTCAAGGACAAATGACTCCTACAAACATAGAGATCAGACGTGCAGGTGGATTGACCGCTAATGTTTTGCTTACACCCACTTCAGCGTTGGTTTTTGCAGGAACCTACAAGAAGGAGAAAAAGACAGACATTTTTAATTTTAACAGCACCTTACAAAAGTTACACTATCTGTAGCTATCAAAAGTTGCAGAAGTTACACCAGAGTAAGACATGATTGTGAAAATATAGGGAAAAAATAGGGAATCCTGTTCAGGCAAATGAAGAAATGGTTTGCTAATATACAAATATGAATGACTATGAAATTAAAGTTGTTATATTGCTGTAATTTGTTGGGAGATAGTTACCCAAACACATAGGGCCGTATTACGAGTTTAGCGGATGGGAAAGCCTGTCTGCCAAACCACAGAAAGGGTGGCTGCCACTGGCCTAGCGGGAAACAGGATAGAGCATTGTCGCCGGCTCGTAATCGAGCCAGCCGCAATGCTGTAGCCTGCAAGGTGCACCAGCACCCTCGAAATGTTCACTGTCTGTAAAGCAGACAGTGAACATTTAGACGGTGCTAGCCTGGGGGGTCCATGCACTGCCCATGCCAAGTGCATGGGCAGTGCAGGGCCCCTCTGGGGCAGCAGTACTGCCATGAAACCACTGGTAGAGTAGGGGGTTGTAATCCCCAGGGCAGTACTGCTTGCAGTGCTGCCCTGGCAGATTAGGACTACCACCATCCTCTAGACCACAGGGATCTGAGATCCTGGCGGAGCTAGCGGTTCCCTGGTGGTTCGACCACCGTGGTTGTAATGTGGCGTTCGGACTGCCGCATTGGTGGCAGTCCAGACCGCCGCATTGGTGGCAGTCCTGACCGCCACCGTGAATGTGGCAGTCTACAGAATGTCATCAGGCCCATAATCCATGCACTTTTTAATTTGCACAAGATACATTATATTAGAATGAAGACTTTTGAATTTCTGCCTTTAACATAGACAGCACAATCCTTATTGTCTTTTTCAAACCATTTCACTGGTGCAGCAAACATTCACAGCAATACGATTCCCACATCATATAGTATCATTATGCTAGCAACATATCTTCACACACAAATGTTTTCATGTGACTTTCATCTGTCATTTATCTGCTTTTTCTTGACTTCCTGACTTTAAGTGATTTGTTTTGATTGCACGAATTCTGGAGTCCGAATCTGAGTATTCACTGCTATAACGGATCAACAGTGGAAAACCAATATTTGTTTTTCCACTACTTTTACATGATTAGCTTCCTCTTTGTTCTCCCGCCTCGCTCAGGATCTCTCGCGACCCAAAAAAGACACAAAATGGTTGACAGACTCCCCCATCTTCACCCTCCTTTCTATTGCCTCCAAAGACCCAAGGGTGACAGAATTATGTGGGTTGCGCTCTGTCTGTGTTACCCACCATCTCCCAAACACCCTGTCAGTGTAGCACCGTTTTCTGCTCTACAAAAAAGCAGAGAGCACAGTTTGGGATAAGGAGGGTGATGAATGGTAAAGAGGGTGATGTAAGAGTGTCAGGAGGTCAGGTCTTTATTTGATATTTGTGAAGGGTGAGAAAAAAAGGGAAGCTGCTGAGTGAGATTTTTTTTACAATATTAGAACCTATGAAGGATGCAGCTATAAAGGGTATTGGGGGATAGTGCCAGGGCACCAAGGAGTTCTTGAGTTTTTAATAGTGGGAAGAAGTTGAGAGTGTGTCTTGGTTTAGATCGAGGTTTGGTGACAGGACACTGATTAGGAGTTCCGTCCCCCGAACTTGCGACGGAGAGGTTGCCACCACACTGGCTACCTTCCCGTGATATAGAGTTTCATGCTAGGCTACAGCATTGCCTCCTGCTCGTAATCAAGCTGGCGGCAATGCCGTAGCCCGCAGGGTGCACCAGCACCCTCGCAATGTTCACTGTCTGCACCGCAGGGGGGCCCATGAACTGCCCATGCCAAGTAAATGGGCAGTGCAGGGGCCACCCTGTGCACCTGTTCTCTACCAGCCCGCCAGCTGGTGGAGAGCGAGGTCGTAATTCGCAGGGCAGCGCTGCAGGTGTGTGCTGCAACCCACCCCCTAAACATCTAAGCATACCATTACCACCCTATACCCTACCCACCCCTAAACTCTCAGATAGATGGCTAGATAGAGAGATACAGAGAGAGATAGCTAGATACACAGATACACACATATACGTACCTTAACTATACTTAGCATACGTGGTAAAGGCATGCGTGTTAAAGTCACCACAAAATTGCATCCGTGGTAAACTGCATGGTAAAGGCACTGCGTGGTACAAATGTTGTAAAAGATGTTTCCCCTATGTGTGTGCTATTATGCTAACGTTAACATGAGGATGTTGCAGGAGAGGAGACCATGATTGTGCACGTTCTCCATGAAACCTCTTCTCCTGCACTGCTGGTCCAAAGGATTAGGTGCTCAGCAGAAGAGGATCTGGGGGCCACACATAACATAGCATCATAAATGGATTGCTCTCAATAGCTAATGTTTTCTACCTCAGGGTTACAAGTGATATTGTACACAGCTCGAGATACAAACTTTTTGTCTTTGCAATGTCACTTGAAATCTCTTTGCTGGAAAACATCACTGTTATTCACAGTAGCCATCATAAAGTTCTATATTATCCCTTGTGGTTCAAAGTTGGCATTTTCACATTGCGATATGACAAACCGTGTAAAACGTTTAAGGAGCTGAAACTCAATTTAAATTGAATAAAAGTGATGTACATCTAACAGAGCTTCAACATGGCTAGGTGAATCGGTAATTTTCTGTACTACTATAGGAATAAAATGTGGTAACTAGATCACACATATGAGCCTTTTACTTCTCTTGAAAAAGATCTCCTAGACTCACATTGTCAGAATTATGCATCAGACTGTTAACTCATTCTTCAGTACTATGAAGTATTGGATGTTTTCAGGTTTTTAGAAAACCACTTTCTGAATCAACCTCTGAGCATCAGTCCATAGAATACTAATAGATATTAGAACATTGGCATGTTGTGTGTTCCATTGAAAGCAACTGCGAAGCAGTGTACCCTGTTTAATTTAGAACATTCTCCCCAGCATGTGTTGGATGTTCGGACAGCAATATAGCCTGCATACCTCGGGTTATACCGGCTGTCAAATGCTTTCTCGCTCATTATAGGACCTTCTACTATAGCCTTATAGCCCACCATACCAGACTCTACCTGCCATTAAAGTCCTTTTCCATCCATCGAGGGCCTTTAACAATGGAACAGGACTTTATTGCCGGTGTAGCCCAGCTACGGAGGGCTAGAAGGCTATTAGCACATTCCGACACTAGAGGGCAGAATAAAACAAGCACCTCACAGAGATTGAGGGGGGTTGATATCCCCTCGGGCTCTATGATGCCTTTGTTCACAGCAACAGCTGGAATGTTGGAGCTCCGGGCTTCTATCGGCCATTAGAAGCCAGGAGCACTCCATAGTTTTCATTAGGGCACCAAACATTCCAATGTTCTAATGTAGCTTAGAGCTATAATCCTTGGTGAGGACCTTTAGCGACCATTATAGGTCTCAGCAATAACCTATAATTTAAGAAAATGGACTGAATTTAATCAGACCAACTTGAAACTTTTAGTAGAAGTTAATTACAGAAGAGGGCTTCAGTGACTGCCATTTGCTGTTTGCTGCGGCTTGCTCACCTATGCATACAGCATACAATCTTGAGACAAAAGCACTCTAATAATCTTTATATTATCTCAGTTTACCAATTGCTACATATAGGTTGCTGGTGAAATATTAGTACTGTAAACCCAGACCCAATCGCTTAAATCCCTGGCATATCCCCTTTTGCTTCCTCATTTTTCTTTTCATTGCTCATTTTCCCTCTTTTACTACATGCTCCTTAATTAAATTTGTTTTTTTACCATTTGCTGTGGCTTACCACGCCCCAGGTCTGAAACTAGTTATCTTCTTATGTCTTTTCTTATGTTTGCATCGTATTAACTATTATTTTCTATCTGTAATCTCGTAATTTGTTCCAGTGCCACATCTCCATCCATCCAATATTGGTACTCCTGTCTCATGAGTACCTGTTTTTTTTTGGGCTACCACAAAAAATGTGCTTGCTGGCCATGCAACTGTGATTATTTTGTTTATTTATCTAGCTGCCGGAGGTTGACATTTCAAGGGTACATACAAACACTGCAATGCTATTAAATTCTCTTAAATAACTAGATAATGTATGCTGTTTTTCATTGGAAGCAGTGCAGATGTGATTAGGGTAGACATTAACCTACATAGATTTTTAGGTTTGGCTTGAAAGTGCAACTGACACCTCAGTCCTAACCCTACATCCATATTATTCTTCACTTCTTTGCTTCCCCACAAAAACATGTGCATTCGCATGCTGCCTACTTGCAATGCTTGTTGGTATTGTATGCATGACAGCTGTCAGCTCTACGAATGTAATTAGATGCTGATGCCTCTGACAAACTCCACTCTCCATAGTGAACAAACTAACGGGGCTCTTGTAAGACTGTGTCTTTTTTTGGCAAATAACCACCTGAACAGAAAGAATACTTAGTTGTTTTTAACTAGGACTGACTATTACATCAGTTAACTCATCACACAAGTTTGCACTTACATGTTTCAAGCCTTTCTTCCAGGAAGGAGATTTGCTCACTCAGAGAGTCAATCCTGTCCAGCTGCTGGAAGGAGTGAGACAGGAATCGCATCTGATCCGTCGTTAAGTCATCCGACGTTGATGGAAATAAGCTGTTCAGTGGAGCAAGGAGCAACTGCATTTTCTGGAGAGAGAATAAATGGTAGTGTCACATTTGGTCGCCAGTACCTGGGCTGGCGCAGCAGAAACGTGAGCACCTCTAATGTGAACCACTCTTCGGAATCTGAGCTGCTCTTTGTTTTGTGGTGCAGACTGGTCTCACGTTGCAATTCTTAACTAGAATGTAATCAAATGCACGTTTGGTTGCTGTGAATCTTCCATAAATGTTTGTTTGGGAATAAGATGCAGATTCCTTGTGACACTTGACATGATGCATTTAAAGCACCGACGACAGAACCAAACTAACCTGCCTTCTGTGAGAAATCAATCAGCATGGTTTCCAGATGTGCAAATGTAGCCCGACATGGGGGACGCAGGACCTGCAGACTTGTGGTCATAGATGGTATGTATGGGGTTCTGATCACGTGTGTCTGTGGTGGTAAGTTTGTTGGGTTTGGGCCTCATCTTTATTACAAACTATTTTGGTTTGTGCTCCGAGAAAGGGCAGCTTCAAGCACATTCAGACTGCTCTAACCCACGATTTTATATTTTTTTACATTGATTTGAATTTGGGAGTTAAGATTTTTTTTTTAGCAACTAGTACTTATGTCAGGAAAGACTGTAAAGTAAAACTTATTTTTGCCTTGAGCAGTGCTTGTGTTTTTTCACAAAATAAGCATCCATCCCTCATGTCTCTCTTCATTCTAGCAATGAATCCTTGTAGATCATTTTCCTAAGTTTTTTCCATAGCCTCATTCCACACCGAATAAAAAACTTATCAATCTAAGAAAACAGCTAATAGCTAACATCAGTCACTTTGATGTTACCTGTGGCGGAAATGTCCCAGTATAACACTCCCCTTGGATATCTGTCACATGTTGCAATGTCTCTTGCAAATCTCACTGCCAAAGGGATCAACTCCTCATTTGGTAACCTCACTCGAAACATTGTTTGTAGCTTTTTAAAATGATGTGCCTGTGAATAAGATCTGTAGGGCAGCCACCAGGGCTGCTCCGCATAATGTCTGTAAACCAAACTCACGGCCACTGGAGTTATGTGACTGTGCAGCCATGGCGATTTCGGTGCAATAATAGATTTGCCGCATTTGCCACACAATCCATTCTCTGCCACACAATCTACTTTTGATTTTAAAAAAGTTGTTTCTAGCTCAAACGGTTCAAACGCTTGGTCCAGTGCAGGGGAAAGCCTTTTGCAAAGCTGGACTGGTCATCTTTACGTTGCTTAATGCTAAATTTGGGTGTTTAACTGGTACTAATGAGTGTGCAACCAATGCCCATACAGTGTTCCCAAGTTTAAAAAAATTACAAAATAATGATGTAATACTATTACATAATTTGCCTTTTCTGGCTGGATAATTTATGAATTCTGCCACGTAATTTGGCCTTCTCCGCCGCATAATTCCAGTGGCCCTAACCACACTCTTAAATGCAATCATCCACAATGGTTTAGGCTAAAGTCCAGCTTGAGTCTATGCTGTCATGATCACATAGCCAGTTCTATATAGTCTCTGCTCCCACTAGTTGGTGAAACTAGCGCACCAAACGATGCAGTAAAGAAAAAATGGCTTTGCAGCAACCCAGAGTGGTGCAAATAGAGGGCGAAGGTGCTGCTTTTTATTTATTGGGTGGCAGTGACTTACAGAGCTGTGCTGCCTCACAGGAATGTTGTAATCAGACCAATCAGAGGAGACAAAAGCATGTTTGATATGATGTAATATTGTTTTTACAATAGTAACTTGGGTTCATTCAGCACTATATGCCTACATTTTCTGTTTCTAAGTACAGGAATGGGACTGTTGGCTTGAGGACCACCCCAGATTCTGACAGCCCCTGGCTAGTGTTATGTATTTGGTAGTCCACTTGAATGGCATAACTTTATAAACCAAGAGAAGGGCAATGACCACCAGTAGGATCTTTCCAATATTTTGGATAATCTTTCTCCTAGGAGAACTCGAATCTCTCCCATTCCAAGGTCCTCTCATACCATTCTGCGGGGACCTAACTTTCTTCTGAATCTTCATTCCCCTGGCTGAAGGTTCTTGGACTGAAACAACGGTTTTACCATTCAGCACTGAGTGCTCTGAAGTGGGTATAAGGTGACATGTTTTGGTGCTTTACAGAACTTCTAACTAAATAAATGCTGTGGGGTACATTGGCCACTGCTGAACTTTGATAGTGGTGCTCTCAAATCCGCACTCAAATGTGCTCTCACGTTACCATTGAGTAGATACAAGTAGATAGTGTGTTGTATCTGCAGTCAAACAGTGTGTTATTCAGTTTGAGATTTTAAGCCATGACTAGTGGTGTGTGATATTTTATAGTTTTTTTCTCACAGTTTTTGCGAAGGTCTTTGGAAAACTTTGAAACTTCACAAAGTACTTTCTTCCCATAGTTGCCTAAAAATCAGGACTTTTTTTTGACTATTTAAGCAGCAAAACGTAATATTTTGCATACTTACGCCCCTGCTTGTAGCAAAGATCTAGGAAACGTAAATAGGCATCCACTTTCCATCTTGGCTACGTTTCAGTATCATTAAGTATATCATGCAATGTGGTGAGGATTAGTTCTCAGTGAACCGAATAGTTTGCAGACGCCAGTAATCCCCAAAAAATAAAATAAGGAACTTCACAAAATGTAAACTTTGCACACCCCTAGTCATGACTTGTGCATCCATTCCCAGCTCAGTGCCTCAGTCACTTCCCTATGCCTAGAGTTGCTGATTGTACTAGTCTGAAATATATACACATAATTTGCATTGTCAAACGTTTAATACTTACACCATGTAGCATAGAAGGGTGCTTACCTGCTCCATTGCTTCCATGCGAGTTTTTAGTTCCTGCATCTCCTTCTTGGTGTTGTCAGATGTTTCAGAAGCTAGAATAAGAACCAAAATTAATATTGTTAATTCTAAACTAGTAAAATGAAGGGCAAATATTCTGGTAGCAAAGTCCCAAATTACAGTTTTAAAATAAAAAATTAAAAAAAAAGTGAGCAGGCTCCGGGTGATTAGAGTTATAGAAATAATTATGGCTTCAACACTTGAATTCAAGCACACCCACATTACCTCTTCATCAATTTCCTCGTTATTGTTAGTTTGCTTTGAAGTCTGCCATTTCCTCAGACACGGATTATTTGTCCCTCTTCTTTTTTATGAACACACAAATTGCTGTTTAAGAACAACCTACCCACTGATGGATAAAAGGTAACTCCCTACACAAAATCCTGTTTTGCCTCTCCTCCAGACAGACATTCCTTGTGGTTAGAAAAGTCCACGGTATGTTGGTGTCTGCTTTTCTTGTTTATTGTGTTCATTGTTTGATTATCTTTCTTATCGGTTTATTAATAAGTCTAATGCATGGCATGGATTTAGTCAGCGTGACAATAAAATGGAAAGTTTACCTTATCCTCTGCCAGGCTTGCGATCAGATAATGGCTGCAATAAGAGTCTTACTCTTGACTAAGAGTTTGGCGGAAAGGTTACTCTGTCACGAACGTGACGGATATCCTATCCGCTTTCCTGCAAGTGCATTATAGTCTCTGGCACTTGCCTTAGGGCAAATGGGATTTCCATCATGTGGCCAAGGAACCTGTACCCTCCTCTGAGGGAACAGTAACATTTGGAACATATGTCTATTCCAAAAGTTATGCAAAAGATGTATATGCTGGAGATTGCAAAGCCAGTTCTACCATATGCAGTAAAGATAGACTCAATGCTTGCAACCTTAGCAGGGAAAGCATTAGGGAATTGAGAAGAGTGCCCTCCTACTTAGAGAGTGGAAAAGAAGATGGAGTCAGCATTGAAGAAGGCATATGCCAGCATTCATCTTGCTTTATGGGTGGGAATTTATACAGAATACAGGGCTTAATTGTTAGTAAAAGATTATGACTGTTTAGGAGGTCTGATGCACTTGGGAGAGGACTGTTCTGCGTTAGAGGCAAATATGTAGCAGAATGCTAGGTTGCTTTCAAACATAGCCTGCGACAATCCCATGGCCTTAGCTCTGGTAGCAAGTGAACCTATTACAGAACATCATCAAATTGGACTACGAGATTGAAAAAATATCAAACAAATGTCTTAAAATGTCCTTTCTCATGCATAATCTTTTCAAGAGTTAGCTTGATGGGATCACCACAGAGATCTTTACGGATGCCTTTTTGTTTAAGGGAAAATCTTCATCAAAAGATGCAAGCGGTTTCTGCCTCATCCTTTGTAAATCAAATATTGCCCCATTCCTTACGACTGTGGGAATGTGGGTCCAGAGGCATCAGCGGGACATTGTATCAAAGACTTTGTAAAATCCTGGGAAAGGGATGTTTTAGATCTGTTGGTGCCAAATATTATCCAGAACTACACTGTAGACTTCTCCTCTGTTTCTCCAATGTAGACTTTATCCCTGCTTCTATTCCAAAAACTGCAATAAAGGCTGAGGCTTTATAGACGGAATAAAATATTTGGCCCTGAAGAAGGCAGTGGTGCCAGTGCCTGTTAAAGAAGCAAGGTCAAAGCATTTATTCCATTCTCTTGCTAAAGTAGAAAAAAAACTTTAGGAAGCTTCCGACCAACACTAGATCTGAATAAAGTGAATGCTTGGGTGCCTATGATCCATTTAAAAATGGACTGCTTCCAGAGAATAATCCCATGGATCCAGTCAGGGGAGTGTATTGTACCCGCCGCAGTGAAGCATTGACGACGGCTCCATGTGGAGCCATCGGCAATGTCCCAGCCCTGCATTCTGCTGGGCCGTAGGGCGGAAACACTGTTTCCACCCACCTGCGTAGCAGAATGTTCGTAATGCGGCCAGCGGGGTCTAAAGGAGGCTTGCGGTCTATGGAAAGACCACCAGCATGAACACAGTAGGATTTAGTCTTTAAGTCTGGCCAGTGGTTATGGGGGGGCAGCCCCAATGGACTTAAATGTGTCTAAAGAGCAAGTGGTCTCCTCAATGCATAAAAAACTAATTGAACTGCAGGGAGGTGGAAGCTGCCAGACTAGCTCGGTTTGGATTCACCTCTGAAATACAGGATGCTCCAGTTTTGACCAGAACGAAAGATATGAAGAAAGCCATACATACAATTTTCATTTGTTTTGTGTGATTTCGATTCTGTACATTTTTAAGTGAGGGTGGATATTGGATTAATACAAGGATAAACATACCTTCAAGGTGCCTGAGGCTGAAAAGCGGCACTGGGAAATACAACTACTACATTACAAGGGGACGAAAAGAGACTGCCACTGTCTCAGAGTGGTGATTTAGTTGGCCCTCCAGCATGGTTGTGATAATGTTTGCAAACTTGCCCCAGCGGTGACACCCTTGATGCTCCACGCTACGTCAGACATGTCCAACATTAAACCATGAGGGCCACAACCATCACGGAATGTCAGGAGGTCAATGAGACAACTATAACAAAATTAATTTAAATGGCAATCTCATATATAGTCTGTGATTACAAAAAGCACGACTTCAGACATGAACCAACTCTGGTCACACTTTTGTTATACATTAGTTTCTATAAACTAGGTGTGTCCAGCAGAGGTCCAGGAGAAGACAGATCCTTGCTGGAGTTTTAGAATACTGAGGCAAAACACACCTACATAAAATAATTATATATGGAAATCATTTACATAATGAGTGATTCTCCTGATAATCCTGCAGAGATTAAAGGCTTTATTGGCACACCAAAGACACTCCTGATATAAATCAGGATTCGTGAAAGGCCATAATCCAAAAATAAATGTTTATCACGCTCCTCAGTGGAACAACCTTTCATATATGTTATATTTATGTAATCCGACCACCGCTTGCTAGCTATAAAGCGATGTACGTTAGTGAAGGTGGGACACGATACAGGATTGTGTACTTACAAAGTGGTGTTTACAGATTTAACTGAGATAACATAGGTACAACTGTATTACATTTCACATGTTTACAAATGTATTACATTTCACATATTTACATGTTCTTAAGCAAATATATATTCAGTAATTTGTCCAAAAGTACACGGTTTGGGTGTACCGAAACCAAACATATAATCCAGATCCCCAGGTGGCAATCTAGCCACTATACCACATCTTAGTTGAAGTGGCTGAATCAATGCACATCACATCCTGTGTCCTTGTAAAAGGGCGACTTTTTAGGCCAAGGGCATTCCCTTTTTAGTAACATCTCCCATAGTAATACGTTCAAACAGCAGGAGAGGGACAGATGGGAGACTAGCCCTTGCCTTCACAGGAGCAGACCTAGAAACGCTCAGAATGCAAAGCTAATCTTTTGCCTGGCATTTTTTACTTGGATGTTTTAAACACCTGCGTTATTGTAAGATTTTGTGATGTAGCATGCCGGCTTCTGTTTTTGTATATAATATAGGGGTCATTACTTTGAGTCCTATTTTGAGTTTCCCGCTGGGTCGGCGGGCGGAAACCGTGTTTCCGCCTGCCGGGCCAGCGGGAAACGGCCTTTACACTGACGCCGGCTCCAATGTGGCGGTGCGGCATGTGCAGCAGCACCCACCGCGCATTTCACTGCACATAATTTGGGCAGTGAAATGCGTGACGGGGCGGTGCATGGGGGTCCCTGCTCTGCCCATACCAAGTGCATGACCAGTGCAGGGTCCTCCAGGGGGCCCCCGAGTCGCCCATTCCGCTAGCCTTTCCATGGGGGTGTTAATCGCCATGGAAAGGCTGGTGGAAGGGTACTCAT
Source organism: Pleurodeles waltl (assembly GCF_031143425.1). Classification (NCBI taxonomy): domain Eukaryota; kingdom Metazoa; phylum Chordata; class Amphibia; order Caudata; family Salamandridae; genus Pleurodeles; species Pleurodeles waltl. Next base: position 1,659,598,488 of record NC_090445.1, read on the forward strand.
AATTCCCAGGGCATCGCTGCTTGCAGCGCTGCCCTGGCGGATTTGAAACACCGAGACCGCCAGGCTGCCTAGTGGCGGCAGCCTGGCGGTGGCAGCGTTTTGACCGTGGTGGCTCTGCCACAGTCATAATATGGCGGGCGGACCACCACTACCGCAGCGGCCCGCCCGCCACCGTGAGTCTGGTGGTGCATGGACCGCCAGACTCATAATGAGGGCCCTAGTCTCTTTGATAAAAACTATTCCGATCAAATTAAAATTATACATTGTTAAAAAAAAGAAAAAGCATAGACCAACAACCACACCCTTAACAATGTTTGTGCTGCAGAAAATTCTGTCAATAACCCTCAGACTAGCTGGCACTACCATTTTTTTCTGCAGGCGGACTTGGCAGGTGGTCTCAAATCACTTGGGCTGTTGCGGCCAAGATGTTCTGTCAACAAAAGAGTTAATCGTGGTTTTTGGCAACCATTTGTGTAGTGGTGTCTGGCTGCTGCTTCTGTGGGTTTTAAGTGGCATCATATGTGCCTACAGAAATATGCACGAGGCGTGACTCGTATGCAGTGTTATGTGGGCAAGATCTGTTTTGGAATCAGGAACGGCGGTATGTGCTGATGTGTAATTGAGACAGAACATATCTTCACTTGCAGACATCTACGTTTCTCAGCTGATGATGGAAGAAGGCTGGAATGTTAATTTTTGGAGTGAAGGGGCATGGAGGGAGAAAGGGCCCATTGCCTCTGCGAAGGCTGCACATGGTGAGGCTTTTGATCCTTCTAAGAATACGACCACAAGTTAAATAAGGAACAAGAAAAGCCCAAGTGATTAAATTAATAACTTATTTCCTTATATGTGAGGCAGTCATACAACCAAAAGATTAATTCCTCCGACCTTTAAGGTGTTAGGTAATGAAGACATGTATACAAGCAGTTCCTAACCTGTGGTCCGGGGACATGTGGTGTTCTGCGAAGACTGCTCAGGGCGTTTATGACTGCTCAGAAAATGACATTTATAAACACATTAATAAAGTCTTTATAAATAAAGAAGCAAAATGTAAAACTGAAATTTTTTAAATTTGAATGAATGTGAAATTGGAGGATTAAAATTAAGTTGGTGTCCACCGATTGATTCGAGGGAGCGTTGTAAATGCATGAGACAGAATACAGAAATTGACGATGGGGGGCCTCAGATGAATTTACATTAAAATGAAAATTTTGATTTTTTTGTATTTGGAAACTAAATTAAATATCGTTTCTTTACTTTTGTATGTTTGATATTCTCTTGTTTCTGTATATATGTGTATTGTTTTGAGTTTCAAATCATTGAAATTTCGTAAGTCACGGTCCCCTACTTCCATTAAAGACTCAGGCCCATTTTTATACTTTTTTAGCGCTGCATTTGCGCCACTTTTTGACACAAAAACGGCGCAAACTTGCAAAATACAATTGTATTTTGCAAGTTTGCACCGCTTTTGCGTAAAAAAATGACGCAAATGCGGCGCTACAAAAGTATAACTATGGGCCTCAGTGCGGCCCCCCAGATTCCAATAATGACTAAGTGGGGGTCACCAAAAGATTAAGGCCCATATTTATACTTTTTGACGCACAACTGCGCCAACGCAGTTGTGCGTCAAAAATTTTACCGACGGCTAACGCCATTCCAAAGCGCCATGCAGGCGACTTATTTATTGAATGACGTTAGCCGGCGCTGCGGACTGGTGTGCGTAAAAAAAAATTACTCACACCAGGCAGCGCCGGCGTAGGGGAAAATGGAGGTTGGGCGTCAAAAAATGGGGCAAGTCAGGTTTGAGGCAAAATTCAGGCCTCAACCCGATTTGCGCCATTTTTTTTTACGCCCAACCTCCATTGACATGACTCCTGTCTTAGCAAAGACAGGAGTCATGCCCCCTTGCCCAATGGCCATGCCCAGGGGACTTATGTCCCCTGGGCATGGTCATTGGGCATAGTGGCATGTAGGGGGGCCCAAATCAGGCCCCCCTATGCCACAAAAAAAAACGAAAAAAAATACTTACCCCAACTTACCTCAACTTCCCTGGAATGGGTCCCTCCATCCTTTGGGGTCCTCCTGGGGTGGGCAAGGGTGGCAGGGGGTGTCCCTGGGGGCAAGGGAGGGCACCTCTGGGCTCCTTCTGAGCCCACAGGTCCCTTAACGCCTGCCCTGACCCAGGCGTTAAAAAAACAGCGCCCATCAGGCTGGGCGCCGTTTTTTAAGGCCTGCCCCCTCCGGTGCGTCAAAATGACGTCAGAGTATAACTATAGGGCACAGGCCTTAAAGTCATTTTTTGGAAGGGAACGCCTACCTTGCATATAATTAACGCAAGGCTGGTTCCCCCTTACAAAAAATGACGCACATGGTGGAACTTTGACGCCAGCGGGGTCGGACGTCAAAGTATAAATATGGGGCAGGGTTTGTGCCGATTGTGCGTCAAAAATTTTGACGCACATTTGGCGCAAACAGAGTATAAATATGCCCCTAAGAACCACTGATATAAACGATAAAATGAAGCCAATATAAGAAAGGGATAAAAAATAAAGCGCTGCCCATTTAGGGAAGAATGTTTGCAATGAGTGACAATAACAACTCTAAGTGAGTGAAACACGTGTCAGGAGTTGCTTTTGCTCTTTTATGAGTGGGTTGGATGGTTATGGAAAAGTTGTAATGCCTAGCATGAAATGGTGATTACTCATATCGTGTTCTCTCTTGGATGGATGGAATCTCACTGCTCCTAGATGTTTAGGCTTTGCCAGAATGCAGAGAGGTGAGCAGGGAAAGAGTTTCTCCATGGGGGCAGGGGAGAAACAAAAAAGGTGCATTTGTGTGTCATCTATTGTTGGATAAATATAATGCATTATCAATGATTACATGACAAAGATTAAGCTCAAAATCGATTATGGTCGCATTGGTTTCAATTATTTTCCTGTTATGTAAATATGACAAACATTAAAAAGTCACTTTGTTTCGACCAAAAGCCAAAATTCATAGTTGGTCTTTCTATTTGCTGCAAGTATCTTGACGAATACCTAAAAACCCCAAGACAGGATAGTTTTAAACCGGCTTAATATTACATCCACTTTAAATTGGTTAGAAGCAGGGGTGTTTGCAATTCGCAAAACTTCACCACCAACATAGAATTGACAAGTTTAAAAAAATCGCCCAGGACAGATTTTTTAACACAAAAACCTGTCACCTTACTTGGTGAAATATAATTTGAAGACCCCTAATTTGTCATTTTCTGGAGGAAGTACAAAATGTTCTATAAAATGTTTAACTGGTATATTTGACCTTTCATTAAAATCCACAGTGATTTGCTGATCTAAATTGAAATGATTTAAATGTTTTCAAGCATGCAATACCCAAAGGTGTCAAGGAACTAAAAAGACCAAAAGTGTAGCACAGAGAGAGGAAACCAAAGGAAGAGAGAAAATAAATTAGAAAAAGAGAAGAAGCCCAAAGTGAACCCACAGAAAATAGCCAAGTCTTTAACTACCTTCTGAACAAAGTGTGATCTTAAACCCAGCAATACGGCGGGCAGTATATTCCATAGTCGAGTTGTGGCATGTAAACATCTCGGGCACCACCACTGACTTATTATGGACTGATTGCAACACCTTTCGGGCACAATACCTCTGACAATACATAGTTCAATCCAATAAATACTTCTTGACAAATCTACAGGGTGGCTTACTCCTCTGTTATCGGGTAAGTCACTTCAATGTGGTGACGAGGATGGGAACACAGAATGGGACTACGTAGATTTGTCAGGAACTATTCAAAACAGTTAAGCTCACTGTTAATGCCTGGTTAGAATGACCATGAGGGAGAACAGTCGTCACCACATTCAAACACAGTCACACACAACAAATATGTTCCACACAGCTATAGTAATGACACTCTGATCCAGTATCTATGGGAGTAATAGAGCGTTATATGCACTTGATGCTTCAGTCGGTCCGAATGGCTGCCCGTCAACAAATCACAATAATTCTGTGTAGAATATTCTCGGTTGGTTGTCCTAACTTGTTGCAGACTTTTATGGGCCATTGAGATGCAAGCAGCTAAATAAAAATGATATACCAGTTCAATGCACATTGCACACCACGGTGGGAAAATATGCTCTGCGTTCAAACGTAAGATACAGGTCCATCTGTTTCCAATGCAAGTGCCCATCAGAGGGTTAAATCTCACATTAACAAAACCCCATCAAGGTACCCCAAGATGATCCCAAAGAAGATGCCCAAACAAAATCAAGAAAGTACCCAAGAGATGCCAAAGGATTTATTATTTGTAAGCTTAAGTCTAATTCATATTTTTGTACAATCTCCATGCTCCAACGGTAGTGAAACAGTGGACTATCATCTGCATGTGTATCCTTATTTTTTCAATTGGGGAGTAAATGCATAGGGATGAATAGGCCCCTGAAGGCAGCAGTGATTAGGGGGTGTCAACGTTAAAATTTTCAATTTAAATTTGAGAAGTAGAGGGGCAGCGAAATAGGTTCAACTCAGCTGGACTTTAAACTCTGTATCCCCTGTAGGATGTCAGAGGGGAACAGGAGGGTATAAAGTTCCTTCCTAAATATGACCTTGTTGCCATATTTGGCCCAACCACCTGTGATTTGTACCCAAAATAATATCCTAAAGTACGGAAATAATTACCCGGCTGCTTCCTGGAAACTGTGAGACAAGTGGTTGACCAACAAGAAATGTGCCAGTCCAAAAGCAGTTTATTTGAGAAAAATGTACATTTGGTTACACCACTCAGGCCATGCTGTAGAATCACCGTGGCTGGTTGCCGTCATAAATTGCCATGGTTTGCTTTCAAGTTGTGCTTTCTTGCTATCGTCCTGTTTGGGAGTTTTGAAGCAGGTTGAAGAGCCTCCTTTGGGTGGTGGTGCCGCGTTTGCTGCGAACATTTGGCCTTCATCTTGAGAGCTGGCTTGTCTTTCATTTGCTGCTTGGGCCAGCAGCAGCGCATTATTACTCACGGTACGAGTTTGATGTGTCACAGCGCGTACCAAAAGTAATAATGTACAGCCACTAACAATTCCAGTCCTCTTGATCTGAGGTTTTTGAGGTCCATCCTGCTGGTCATGAAAACCTGCTGATTATTATAATACATGTGATCAATTGGCTTGAAAGCAATATAACAGTGAGCCACTTCCTGGTCATAAGAAGTGTTAAAGGACGTTTCTGCTAAAACAAACACAACTGAAACCAGGCATTGACGTCGTAATATAATACAACCACAATCGTTTGATTGGAAAGGGCTAGAACTCAAACCTAGGGGAAGAAGGTAATACCCATTCCAAAGAATAATCAGCCTGTTCACTTCATAACTTTTGATAAAATGCTGTAATGAGTGTCATGAGGCATAAAAACTCAGCTTGTGTAGTTTGTGAATCAAATTTATCGTTGTGCGTGTTAAACATTGTTGGGGCAAATGCTTCAGGTGCAACCCCGTGTCACTGAAGTGAAAACCATGCCCTGCGCCTCCTTCCTGCTTTGAGATTTCCTGGTACACCAGTAAGTCTAGCCTGAGTAGTCCTGCTGCCTTTTAATGCTGACATGTTGTACCTGGTACTCGCCCAACTTCCTGTAGAAGGCTCTAAGGAAGTTGAGCAGGGCCAGGCTGTGAATCTTTTTGCCTGAGAGCTGGCAAGACATGTTCAACTGTTTCAGTGATTCCATAACCTCCTCAATGTGATATGTAATATAGACATGGGGCCATATGTACAAACACTTTTTCCCATAGACACAGAATGGGTAAAAACCTTTGCTACATCTGGCCCATGGAAACACATGCAAGCAGCTCTCAGAAATGTGGTCAGCAACCACCAGAACATTCTGAGACGAGTAATTCACTCAAATGTTGGGTAGGTTCAGCATCTGGCATCTCTGCCTCACAGCTGAACGTCTGGGCTGCAGCCCTGATATCCTGGAGATGCATAACGGATGACACTGGCATTTAGGAAAAAGATTTTCCCGAGCACTGCCCTTACCTGAACTGTTCATTGCTGGAGCTGAAGCCGCAGAGCTCTGAGGGGCCTTGTCCACAGTGCGGCACGTTTTCCCATCCACAGCGAGCGCGTAGCCATTATGACAACTGCATCGGTAACTTCCAGCTGTGTTGACACAGTGTTGGGAACATCCATGGCTCTGGCTATTGCATTCATCAATATCTGAAAGGGAACAACCAGCATGGCATTGGACCTTACACTGTGATGTTAAGTAGCTGCATCCAGAAGCAACACGGAGCTACATGTGTCGATGAAAGGCTGTGTGAGTCACGCACACCGTGCTGCACATCTTGTGGATTACAGAAGGAGATGCAATAATGCAATCATGCCCTACGGAAAGAGCTTAGATATGTTTCCTGGGGTGAGAGGATGCTCAAGCAGTGGCAGGTACAACACCAGGATATGTGAACAGAGGTGGACTGAGGTTAGTAAAGTCTTCGCCTGCTTTGTAAGTCAATGGCTTACAAGCAGCCTCCACACTGATGCTTCGGAGGTACTTCTAAATGCTGTCACTGCATCAGCAAGACTAAGCCTGGGGGAGGGTAGTTATTCAAACATGACAGACCAAAGTGGAAGGGCATTACTTATAATAAACACTTTGACTGTTGAAGGGTTGTTCCAGATTGATTACTAGCCCAAAATTCCAACCACATTTCCCAAGAGGTCAAATAAAATTGGAAAATAAAATGTTAGAATTACATATTGACACCAGGGTGTGCTTGGGCCATTTGTAAACTGTTGACTAGGAAAGTACGCGCCCTCCTGCTCAGTCAATATGGCCTACTAACAACATAAAGAAGAGAATTCAGGAAGAAGAAACATGCCACTGCAGCTGGAGTGAGTCTCAAGAGTACATACCTGTCTGGCAGTACTTTCCACCCCAGCCGAGGGGGCAGCCACATCTGTTGATGCCAGCGCACACTCCTCCATGTTGGCATGATAACCCGCATATCCCTGAAAAATGTAGGAATAAAGTAAACATTGCAACAAAGGGTCACACTAATATGATCAAATGTAATATTTCACTGAATGTGTGCAAGAAATAGCAAAGCATTGGGCGCTCACAGGCAGGATTCAATGGGATATGATTCCCATCCTGCCCACAACAATAGCAAAGTCTTAGGGGGCCATTTAGAGTTTGGTGAACATGTAAATCAATGGTGCCACCGCCTCGCCAGTCCTGATGGTCCCCCATCTCTGATTGGGGTTGGGTGAAGAGTTTTGTACATGTAAGATGGGTCCTGGGTAACTCATCTAACCAGTGCTTGAAATGGAAAAACAGAAGTGCAGGTACTCTGTGCCAGAGTACCTGCTTGTTTCTGAGAAGTACCGGTACTCTCCAATTAAAGGTATTACGTTTATCTTGAGAAGTGTAGGTACTCTCCCTCTGAAAATAAAAAAGTGCTGGTACTCAGTACCGGACAATACCGGCCCATTTAAAGCACTGCATCTAACTAAACTCTTTGAACTGATGACCCATCCTCCTCAGGACCATCAGGTCAAAGTCACGTTGCCTTGCCCTATTAAGGATGGAGCGAGCGTCGCTCATTCTCTTTGATCAGTCCTCCTACCTGGCTGGATTACAACACCCTCCCCTACTCTATTTCTATCGGCGCTTTGTTATTCAAACAAGTGAACTAAGGTTGCCAGGAATATGTGTTTGTCTGTCTAAACTTTCATTAAAAAAAATAAAAAAGTACATTTTAAAAGCTGTTTCATAGGAGCAAGGAACAGTCAGAAATAGAAAAATGATATTCCGCAGAGGGCGTGGTTGCTATAGGGATAAAGAGAGTGAAGTGCAACTCTCCTGCCCTCCCGCTGCATAAACTAAATAAAATATCAAAGCTCTGTTTTGCTACTGATGCTCTGCTGCTACAGGAAAAGATTCCTTTTTAATGACATGGGCTCTTTTTGTGCTCAAATGTTCCTAAGTGTATACACATTGTCGGATCTGGCATTTGTGTTTCACTCTTTGGTTTCCTCTTTGTCACTTGGGACATGGTCTGCTCCTTCGTAGCACTTTACTTGCTAAGAGCAACAGTTTCTCTTTAGGAAAGGCTTCTTGAATATTCCCGGTAGGTACTTAAATATTCCCTTTTTTGGAAAGTCTAGCTCAAACCTGCTTGATTTTCAATGTGCTGCTTATACCTTCTACAGATGCCCTGACTGCAGATCAGGGGATACAGGCTGTCAGTGTAAAATACAGAGGATCCCTGTTGTAGATTGCAAAAATGAGGGGGCTTACACAAAAGTGCAGTGAACATCAACAAACTCACAACCACGTGGACATTGTGTGTATGAATGTTTTGTGACATCGGAGTACTCCTGTAATTAGATAACTCGCATGTCTCTAGAATTCTTTGTCGTATTCTATGAGAATCCCCCAAAAGTAAGAAATGTACTCACAATGCAAAAGAAAAGGTACCAGAGCAGATTTCCTATTGGTCCTATATAGCGCTTTTTCACCAAAAGGGATGAGTGTGCTTTACTATAAACTGAAAAAAGAACCAATTGACAACAGGAAATCTTGGGGCATATTTACAAGCCCCTTGTGCCACATTAGCGCCACCATAGAGTAATTTTTTTTAAGCTAAGGTGGCTTTTCTGCCACGCCATATTAACAAATTGGCGCAGTACTTTGCAATGTGCCACTTTGCAACCCCGTGTGCCACAATATGCCTGTGTCAGGCATAATGTATGCAAAGGGGGCGTTCTGGGGGTGGAAGGCCTGAAAAAATAGCACAGTGAAATTTACAACATTTCACTGTGCCATTTTTTCCACCATTTTAATGCCTGCTAAGTGCCGGGGGGTGGCAATAAAAGCGTTGCATCATCTATGATGTACCACTTTCTTGTAAATATGCCCCCTTGTGTTTCCACTGTAGACGCCATTTCTGCCGCCTCATCCCGACTCCTGAGTCCTGTAGAGAAGATCACACCTAAGACGGCGGAAGCCAGTTTACAGTGCAGATGATAACTACCATGAGGGTGCAAAGTGAGCGCCCCTAACATCCTGTGAGGATGCAGAGACGATGAGAACGGTGTGTGGGAGGCTCAGGATTAACATCAGAAAGCTCTCCGTAGGTGGTACATGGAACTGTCTCCCATAACTTGCTGTGGGGCAAGCTCTGTAACTATCAAAAGGTCCTGGGAAAGGCACAGGAGGGAATGGTGTAAAAAGCAAAGAATTGCGGAATATTAAAAAGTGTTGGTGGTGTGAATAAGTGAAATGGGCACGAAAATGGTCCAGCATGTCTCTAGCTACCATCATGTTATCAATATGTGAAAGGAGTGGTCTATTATTAGTACGTGGCTCTACCTCCGTTAAGAGTGTAAAACATCTAGGCCCATATTTATACATTTTTTGCGCTGCATTTGCGTCATTTTTTTGACGTAGAAGCGGTGCAAACTTACAAAATATGGCCCATATTTATACTTTTTTAGCACCGCTTTTGCGTCATTTGACGCAAAACCAGCGCAAACTTACAAAATACAATTGTATTTTGTAAGTTTGCGCTGATTTTGCGTTAAAAAACGACGCAAATGCGGCGCTAAAAAAGTATAAATATGGGCCTATAATTGTAAAAGTTTGTGCCACTTTTGCATCAAAAAATGACGCAAATGTTATATTTTGTAAGTTTGCGCCGCTTTTGCGTCAAAAACATTACGCAAATGCGGCGCAAAAAAAGTATAAATATGGGCCCTAGCCACGAAATATTTCTTAGTATCAATAGCCTGAGTTCTGAGCAATTGTAGGACATTCTTTCTTGTACAGACATGCCAGCCTTGGGAGTTCCCCATAAACTGTCTAGAAGCATGTCTCTCTGGCAAAGAAGATCTAGTCCACCGCTGGCAAGAAGTTGCATTCATGTCACACACTGCATCGCCTGTACTTGCAGTTATTCCTGTCTGCAAAGGACTCGCAGTGTTCCAAGGTGGCCAAAGGTCTGTGTAAATTAACACTGTATGTCCAAACCACGATCTGCAACAATTAATCAAGGTAACAAAGGTGACTGAGCGCGGATTTACCTTTCTAACTCAGCATATGCTTACGTGATAACACTATGCTAATCGATGTCTTGGTGTTGATATTGTTGAAGGTTGATATTTTTTGAGGAACCGATTTCATACCACATTATTAATATGCTTTTATTTGAAATGTTGTCATTTTCCATAAGAGAGGCGCCAGTATTTGCGATTTTTTCACTTTTAAATTATATTTTAAATGTGCTGTTTTTGTACTGCAATAATTTAAATTGATCATCGGTAAGTTTCCTACCTAACTGAGTGCATTGTGGCAAATAACTTAAAATCCTAGCCACGCTGGTAAAAGAAAAGTGGTTTTAATCACCAATATCTGATTACAAAAGTGTTAGCGAGGTTTCATTAAGTGTCACTGACATTCACCTAGAATCTCCTGCCATAGTTCATTGCTAGTATCCAGACTTTCATGGTTTTCCTTGTCTCTGACTGAAGATATTTTTCTATTGGAAGGAGCATGCAATGTGCAGATGGACAATGATCCAACTGGTGCAGAGTTCCAATAGTTTCCATGTTACATGTTTTTTTTTTTTTTTTAACATCACGTAAAGTTACCAAAAATATATACTATTTTCTGGTCCTACCGGACCTTTACAATTAAAATTATTCCATAATGTTAATTCTTCTTTACATTCAATAAACACACTGGAATGCATGCTAAACGTAAACAAGATGTTTTAGATATGGATATTACCATACACTTTTGGATACAATAATCCAAATGACTGAATAAACCAATAGAAAACCAATTGAACTATTTCCTGAATAGTGAAAAGCCTACCTTTGCTGCAGGTATGTGCCTGAGAGCTCACTCGCTTCCATCCAGGGCAACAGGCGTAGAGCGGCGAAGACACTGTCTTCAACCCTTGCCGATAGGCAACCTTGTATGTGGTTCTGGAAGAGACGGCAAGAGAGAGAGATACTGAAAATGGCAGGATGACGATGAATTCGCATTCTGTGCTGATGGTTTCACTGTTGGCCTCCAGCAAAAGGACTGAGGTGGTGTGGGGAAGTGCATCGTTTCCAAAGCTGAACCAAGAGACACAGAGGCTGGTGCCCAAAGGCGTTTACGAGTACGTAAAGTAGCACTGCAACTCCATGCACTCAAACATGCCTTTGAGGATCAATTGTTGAAAGGTCTAACATCCTAACAGTGAAAGTGCGTAGAGAGTTCAACCCCTTCTATTTGCACTAAATGTATATGACACTTCCCTTAATATTCACATTTTAGGTGTTTTGGGTTCAGATTATGAGGCATTTAGATGTATTATAAGTAGTATTCCTGGAGTACCTAGAGTACCACTACAATACTTTTGTTATTTGGTACCACAGTTTAGCACTTTAGAACCACTTGCACTGACCAAAGGTTGTGGCTCAGGAATACGGAAATGGCTCAAGAGTCTCTAAGGGCTGTGATGGGCAGGTAAGAATGAATATACTGCCTTCTTTGCTTTCCATTCCTCCATAGCAGAGGCAACCGACTGCCCTATGTGGAAAGTGTCGAGAAAGTATGGGTTAATGGAAGAGACTTCTATAACTTGTGACCCGTAGAAAACCATGCAAACCATGATCAAAACTCCATGCTGAAATTACCAATGAAATAATCACCGGGGACCGACCGTGACTGTTGTATGGGTAGGCGCGTGAGAGTAAAGTTCAGGGTGAACACAATTGCTGATAGTCAACCTTGTAAAGGTTCTGCAAAAGATGACTGGTACTAATGGTTTCACTGTCTCCAGCAAAGAGAATATGGCACTCACTTTCTGCCTGAATGGCTGTCAGTGGATGGAGGTTATCTGTGGATGATCAGTCGTAGACCATTGTCTCTTCTAAGCATGGTACAGCTCCTGGAATTACTGCAATGCTCAATATCCCACCACCACCCAGGAGCTTGCAAGATGTCCCTTTATAATCTTGTGTGTCCAATGGGCTGTACTCAAGTAGAGGAAGCAGTTCATCTGTAGAAGACATCTGCGGGGGCACTTCTTGGTCATAAGTGATGTGCTGAGGTCCTGAGCACATTCGGGGTGTCAATGAGCAGTACATACTTTACCCAATAATCAAACCCGTTGTTAAAGGCCAGAAATAAAACAATGGCGCACGTGTTTGACGGTTTTTATTTGATGGCCTATACCCTATACAGCAAACCATGGAATAACCAAGAACATTTAGTCTTCCGAGTGAGAAAGCATTGTGACAGTAGAGCTTCTAGAGATGCTTTCTAGGCAAATACTGATGGTAATTCGCTGTAAGGAAGACCACCTAAGACACTCAATACATGGCTGGTACCTACATCCCGGTGAACATTTGGAGCTATTAGGAAAACATGCCGCCAAAGATGCAAATTTAATCATTGGATTTTCAATCGATTTGTAATAGAAGCTTATATTTAAAAAGAAAAAAAAAAGATAATTATAAATAGTTCTACAAACAGCGGCTTAGATCACTAGACCTTACCTGTATGAACTGCAGATTCGGTTGCCCTCGCAGGCCTTTAGATAGGGTTGGTAGACGGGTTGCACGTAAGACACGGTGTACGGGAGTTTTGGTGCACTGTGCGTGTTTGCCAAGCACATCCCACGGCTGGAAACAATCAGAAATAAAATACCCTTGAGAAAAGAAGTGTAGGGTGACCAGCACCCCAAAAACAGCCTTTTCACCACAGATTGCCATCCATGCATCATTCTCCACTTCCTAGCCATATCTGAGTGACATTTCAAGGCATATTTGTGTTATGTTACATGCATTTGTACACAGTATGTTACCATTTGAATGAATAGCGTTTTCGAAAGCTTTGCTTTGACTCTCGTTGACTGGAGTCAACGTGGCCTGTGGACATTGTATTTGGTCGTGTTTCATGTATAGGGGTGTCCTATAAGAGATGGTGCTGGATCTGCGCAACGCATTGTGTGTATGGATGTGTGTGCGTATTCCTGTAGTTCTGTGGAGGTGCACAGTTGTCTGAAGAGAGGACCACCACCGGGCAGCCTAGTCGAGAAGGAGCGCAACGTTGATGAGTTGTCAAAAGCCTGGCACTTGGAGGAGTTATTTGTGAGGTGTCTCTAAGACCGGGCCAGGAGAGACATGGCAAACAAGCATGTACCATAAAGGGCTACAGCATCAAGTGCCCATGCTCGAGAGCAAAGACAGAGTGATGCTTTCATATTGGTTGGCTGAGGAGAGGAGCCCACATGTATAACATGCCATAGTCCGGGTGCTAAGAGTAAGTGAGGCTATCATTGTAACCCGAAATGGATGGGATCACAAAATTACCATCTGAGCCCCTGAAAGAATATGCCAGAAGCAACCATCCAGAGGTACAAACAGCTGTAAACGTTTTATACAGCCCACAATGTGAGCAGAATAGGTCGGATTTGGTACTGATGCTAATAACTACTTTTTGCAGGATCTCGGGCAGCACCGCCAGCCTCACATGGTCTCGTCGGTCCATTCCAGGGTCTCATGACAGTCTGTTCTGACATCAGTGCTTAATTTATTTATATAAGTGCCAGGCCCCAAAGTTTTTCTTAGGAGCCCGTGGTCTGTGCTGCACAATGCTCAGGTTAGCAAACAGCAAGACTGCCCCATGGTGGTTCCACCGCCCTACACTTCCGCTCTCCTTATACAATCCTTGCAGACCCTTTTTTATTCCAACTTTCTCCCTTCACTACTATTTTCCGAGCTTTCTCTTCTTTCTTTCTTCCTTTTCTTCCTCTTTTGGTTTGGGTCAAAGTTTGATGATAAAACATAAGTCCTGCTCCTGCGCAGGCAGCCACTGCTCACATTAGAAATATAGGGATTCATGTAGACCAGATGTCTCCAGTGAGTAGTTCATGAGCTACCAGTAGCTCTCCAGTGCCCTAAGAGTAGCTCTCCTTTGTGCAGCCCAGGCTACTACTATGGAAGCCTTTCCTTTGTTGAATTATTATATGTATTAAAAAGTAAATAAAACATGAATTCAAAAGGAGAATGTTTGTATTTTCAGTACTCAAAAAGTGTTGGTTGGAGAAAAATGGTTGAATACTAAAAATGTATTTAAAACTATTATCTTAGAAGAAGAGAGTCTCACTGCTCACATTTTTTCCTTGGTGCGAGGAGTTTTGCAGCTATGTCTGCTATGTATTACCCATTTAGAAACATTCCACATTGATAATGTTTTTTTTTTTACTAATCTACTGGCAACTCTACCTAATGCACTGATGTCATCACTGCTGTCAATCTTGGATGGTGTGCTCTCGCCTACATACCTAATATTAGTAGCTCGAGATGATTTTCATTGAACATAAGTAGCTCTTGTTACAGCAGAAAAGGTTGGAGACCCCTGATGTAGACTATCCTTTAAGTCAGAACATTGCCTCAGTATGCCCTGACTCAGGATTGTGGTTCTTTCCCATCACCACATGTCTGCACAAACATTACCCATCTTGCAGACGCTAATCCCTGCGCCCCACTAAAGCCACAGCCGGCAGGACTCCTTGGAGCCAAGAGCCAGAGGAACACTGATATCAGATGCACTTTCTGCCGCTTCAGCAGTGGTCCACAGCCATGTGCCTTCTCGCCTGCCACAAGCCCTCCTGCACTGCGTTATAGTGTGGAATCAGGCCTGGAGAAGGGCGGTAGGGGAGGGGCTCACAGGGTATCTGGAGTGTCTGTAGAGGCCTCGGCAGATGTGTTCTTAATAAGAACCAGCTTCCCTCCCTCAATGACTAGAGCCCATTCTAAGGCGGCTAATTCAATCTGACAGGCAAGCGAGCCATGAAAGGTAAGCTGACCACTTCGTGAAGGGCAAGGTAAGGACATGATTTCTTTACTATTTAATCCCTGAGAACTTCATTGCACAACAAAAATAAAACATTCACATTATTCTGGAAAACATAATTGTGATAAGTCTTTCTCGCTGTGCAATTTTTTGTTTGAATCAGTTTTATCACTAAGAAATAACACTGACTGTTACACGTCACTGCCCACGAACTGACCTTTCTCTGTAATTGGTTGATTCTTACCACTGAGTTCTTCTTCCTCAGAAAGCTGAGAGGCTGATTTTATCTCAATGGATCCCTGTCTGTGCCCTTCAGTTTATTCTTGAACCTCTTTGGGAGGCACTTATCCAAAAGGGCTGTCCTACGTGTTTACTCCAAGGAGGCCACCAATTCAATCCTCATTAAGGTACAATAGGACACTCAAGTCTACCCACATTGTGCAAGTACCCTACGAGGACCTGCATAACTCCCAATTTTCTGAAACCTATTCCCCCCCCCGAGTAAGAAGGACTTATTCCCCCCCCCCACACAAAATACAAATCGCATCAATTAATTAATTGTTCTGATCTCAAAGTTTTTTTTTTTAATGTGGGTGGGTGGAATTTGCTGTGATTCTGCTGGACTCCCAAGGGACTCCCATTGGAGTTTCTTTGGACTTCTGAGGGACCAGATAAGTGAAACAACCGAAAAACAAAAAAGTATTCACAACCAATCGTCCATTCTTATGGTGCACTGTGTTTACCTTGGCCAAGTAAGAGTTCATTTTTCTGTGAGCATGCTTAATTTTATGATTGTCTAAATATATATTTAATGCTTTTCCTCACAGAGGTAGATGTGTGACCTCCTCATTAGCCTTGTAACTGTTGGGAGGATGCAATGACCATGAAAACAGTTCACTCTGCGGTAAGGCACAGCAGACCAGTGTACATGGAGACTAGTGCCCGCCCCACTCCCCTCACTGGGATGTGTCAGAATATTCGGATGGGTCTTATGTGCACTGATGAGTAACATGGATGACTCTCTTCCGCTATGTACTGGGTTCCCCTGGCATGTCTTTCTGTTCATTCTGTTACTGTATGCATTTACTGTGTAATCTACCCTCAGTGACAAGGTATGTCTGGGTGTAGCTGCCCAACACACGCATATAAGATGAATTCAGCGCAATAAAACACCTAAAAGGCAGAATGACGTAAACAAGTGTATTTTTCTTAATGAAAGTGAAATCGAACATACCTCTTTCATAAAATAAGAAACAAACACTATACTGGAAACAATGTTGCCTGGCTGTGAATACATAAGCACTGAGATCTAATCCAGAGTTCCCTCTACTTGCATCCATCGTGTGATCTTGGACAAATAAATTTGTTTAGTTTAGGGAGGAAGCCTTTTTACACGACTGACAATTTAGCAACCAGACTTTCTGCCCTATTTAGCAGTACTATTTCAGAATAATTAAACTAGACTAGTCGAAAACGCCATGCCCACTTCAGGGTTTTTAAGAAAGTTCTAAACAGATGCTTTTTCGCATGAAGTTCTATA
Source organism: Pleurodeles waltl (assembly GCF_031143425.1). Classification (NCBI taxonomy): domain Eukaryota; kingdom Metazoa; phylum Chordata; class Amphibia; order Caudata; family Salamandridae; genus Pleurodeles; species Pleurodeles waltl. The sequence continues at coordinate 1,659,614,862 of NC_090445.1, forward strand.
TTCGCCTTTCATAACACTGTATTTGCACATCAATGGCTGTTGATTTTTTTTACTTAGTTTTGTTTGCAAGTAGGTCATGTGTGCAAACAATGGTGCTTTCTCTGTCGAAGGCCCTCGCCAAAACTAGGCCCCTTTCTGTCAGGCTTCACCACAGTGAGTTAAATCTCAAAATATTTCACAATTATGCTTGTGTTTCCAAAGCTGATGCAAGCTCTGTGAACACAGACCCTATGAAGCTGTTCATTGGGCTGTAACGTGTTATTTGTCTGTCCTCTGTTTCCAGTGACCAGTGTATGTTATTGTGTGTGGGAAGAAGGCCTGCATGAGCTGGGAACGGCCACAGCTTGCCAGTGATGCGAACACAAAGCGACTTACCCGGGGTGATGAAACAGATCAGTGCTGGTCACCCCAAGGATTAAGACACACCCTGCTAGAAGGGAGACGAGTCCCCACATTTCCTGGTGGTCGTCTTACACTCTTTGGTTAAACTGTTTGCTGAAGTGACCACAAGTCGTTCTTTCACTTTGTTGTTGAAGTTTTTAGCTGAAGTGACCACTCTTTTGGCCAAGAACGGCTCCTATGGGGTGAACCACGTCAGATATAGAACCTGGAACAGAAGGGATAACAGAATGAAGGTGACATCTCTATAAAAGAATCACTGGAATCAAAACGTTGCAGTGCACTACAGGGTTTGCACCAAACTGCAAGTGATGCATAGAGATTGGGGGCAGATTTGCTAACATTTCATGCAATACTTTGCAGCTACAAAAGTTATTGAGCTGAAATGTGTGTAAGAGAAACAGAAGAACAGCACCAGAACTACTAGGAGATGGCACTGTTTTCCTGATGCCCTTTTGGCTGCCATGTGCCACACACACCCCCTTGCACAAAGTGCAAAGGAGTGTGTGATGTCAAGCATAGCTTTGGTACTGGAAGGATACCCTTGCATACAAAACACTGCGCTAAACTTAGTTTAATAATTTCCCCACGTCTTATGTGTGCTGCATAGTGCAGAGCACGTGCAAAGTTGGAAACATTTGGAGAAATAAAACATTTAAGTTAATGCCAGCCTCAAAGACGTGTTCTTTTTGGGTGCAAAGCCCTCTCTACAAATGTTAATAGACAGGACTTTGTGTCAAAATCCTGGGGAGTAGTATGGGAACACCCAGTTAAAAACCATGATACGCCCCCTCGACAAAAAGCAAAGCTAACCTACTTCGCATTGCTTAGGGCTACTTTCCAGCACAAGTAAACTTTTGTTCTGGAAAGTGAAACCCAAATCAACAGTTTGCACCAGTTTGTGTCCGTTTTGTGGCACAAGCCTGGCACAAATTAGTACTAAATCTACCTCTTCATGTTCGAAAATTAATTTTTGTGAAGTTACAGGGAAGGAAGGCATTTGATGGATCCATCGATGCTCATGCACGACATAAAAAAATTATATCTTAGGTAGTCCTGCTTGCAGATCAAATACATACAAATCTCCTTGTGAACTTAATGTGGACAGTATTGGTTATAATTAATTTCACTTGTATAGCAAAATACATTGTGAAATGTTAATTTCAGTCTACCTGGATGAGCAGCGCATTAAAGGCAAATATTTAAAATAAACAGAATAAAATGCTTGGAAATCAGTTATGTATAGATACTGCAGTTAAATGTAATAGATAATGATTGTAGACTATTTCAGGCAGGCACAACGAAATAAACGAAAAAAACAAGATTCCTGTTCAGGTGCCAAACAATTACAAAGAAATCACTCATTAAATTCAAAATTGCCCCACAATAAGAATCTATTTAAAAAACAAGCATTGGCAAAGCAAATAGGCCTGGCTTTATTGCGCTAATGCACAGAAACAGCATTTATGCCTGCTTGTATCTACATTGTTAGATTGGTTAAACCAGACCCTCTGGCTTTGGGAAAGGTTTTTTATGTGACAACAGAGAAGGAAGAACCGTGAGTAAGAGATAGATGAAGAAAACAATGGGAACATTTATTTAGGGAAACATAAATGAAAAGTCAAAAGAAAGAAAAATTGGGTAAGAATTGAGAAACCTACTGCAACGAAAAAAAGAAACAAAAAAAGGGCTTCTTTTTGTATAAAATGCATGTATGTATTAACATTTGGTGTACATTTGAGATGTAAAATAGTACCTGATGCATTGCAACGCAAACATTCCATTCTAGTTGGAATGGTTCATCGAACAGCCAATCACATGAGGTATGAAGGAAATACTCCTCTGGGTGCTGCCAAAGCCCATTCTAAGTATATTTAAGTGCTAAGAATAAGCCCTGTAGACAGATGCTTTGTAAAGCCAGACCTAAAGTTAAAGGTACCTCTGTTGTCGTAATGCCTTCCTCGTCCCCCTCCTCTTCCGGCCTTCATTATCCCAGCTTGGTCTCTCCATCTTCACCTCCCTCCCACCCTTGTCTCATGCCTATCTCCCACTCCCTTCTTCGTCTCATGCCTTATTCCTGTGTTTCTAATCTCGCTGTGCCTTCCTCACGAAAAACGAAATAGCGTCACAAAGGGAGAAAGCAGAAAGCTGCAAGAGTGAGATGAAGGGACAGAGGGGCTGTAAATGGACTGAAGAGGCCCACGATGGCTTCAGGATTACGCCGCCTCGGGAATTCCGTGTTCGCACATTTAATTGCAGCAGCCACGTGTTTAAGAGGAGGGCTTTGAGCACCGGCACACTTGTATTTACAAATTAAGCACTGTTCAAGTATTTCTTTGGTTGTCTCCTTTCTATCCATGTCTGTCCCCCCTCTCTTTCTCTTGGCGCTTCTCTTCCTTTCCATGACTTCCTCTACACCTCTCTCTTGTTTCTTTCTTTCTTTCTTTCCGCTGGGACCCCCCTTCCCTCCCCCAGCATTTATCTATCTTTCTCTCTTGTAATGTGGTATCTGTACAAGAGATTCAAGTGGGGGGATTTGGGCAGCTTAGCGCTTCCAACAGAAGGAAAGGGTTAAAAAGTCAGAGGCTCCTCGGTCTCCTTACATTTTTAAACATGTGGAGCGTTTGCTCACAAGAGTTTCAGTGCACCTATGAGCAGGTCCATTATCTCAAGCAGTGGCCCTGTAGTAGATTTTGGTACGCAGGGACTTCCCACGATGAGGATCTCCCCGTCCCTTTTATCTGAGAGTGTTTGGGGTCTTCGATGGGTTTAGGCCTCGCACCCCGCTAAGATAAGGCGGGAGCGGCTGCTGGGAAGATTACTGGCCCTTATCGCGGGCTCTTAAAACCTGCTGCTGAAATCTCCTGCCCCAGCAGGGCGACGGGCTTCTGCTAGTGTGACAGGTGTCTGTGAAGTGGGCCACTCGCACAAGTACAACCCGCAATAACTTCCCATATATGTCCCCCTATAAACACACAACCATGCATAAAAGCTAGGCTAGAAACAATCTTACGGAACAGCGCTTTGGGCCATAGAAGTTCTCGCTAGGCACTATATAAATGCTATATACTGTGACACCAGCATCTTTCTCTGGCACCAGCGGAGCAAAGACGTTTCAACGCATGGAAGAGTAAGCTAGTTTTATTTTATATTGCTACATTGCATTGTGGGAAACCAATACCTCAGTGCCATTATTTTAAAGAACAAACCAATGCGTGAAATAAATGTAGAGGTACATCTCTTAACTCGATTCATCAAGCCTTTGCCTGGATCGAATCAACACACTACATTCTTTGCCCTGATGTCATTTGTCTGAGGAGAAAGCAGGATGTGATACCATCACACTGCAATAACCTCTGAGTGGGCCCCAATCACAGGACCCCTCATGCTGGTCTGAGGTGGTGGATGCTGAAGCCTCTGAGAAAACCCACATAAACAGATCTGAGTCGACTACTGCCTTGGCTGGGGATAATAGTTCCCTTATCTTCATATAAAAATGCAAAAAAACACTTCAAAGAGTGTAATACTAAACTCAATATTAATCGGATCATATGACTCCAGTGCACTTCGAGTAGGCCTGTGCACCTTCTGGTTGTATGTATCACATCAACACAATACATACTGCACAATCATTCTCTGCAAAGCAGGCACCCTTGCACTTTGGTGCCTGCGTTTGCGGTAGGCAGCTAATTTTAGCACCAGCGTTAGGGGAAACACGGGGTTGCGCTGTGTAGTAGTAAATACGGAGCATCCCTGCATTTCTGAAATGACGCAGTGTGTTGCTACGAAATTTGCCAGAATGCCGCGCTCTGCCACTTCATAGTAAATGAGTCTCCAGACTCTAATTAACTTGCGGGGTGAACTTAGGGCCTTGGCGGATGGGCTACTCGAGCACAAACGTGACAGATATCCCGTCTGCCATATTACAAGTTCCATTATGTCCTAATCCACTGGAATGATGTCAGAGTCGGCCACGCAACTCTATGGGTCTGGTTACATTTGCTTACATTGAACTCACAACTGGGATGGTACTTTTTAAACTTTGATAACTTTGGTACCATTTGATGAATACATATTGTGTACAGCAGTGATAACAGTGCCGGTGTAAGTGAGCACGTGAACTCCTGCAATCCTTACCTTGAGGCCATTAACGTCTGCCTGCAGTCAGTCACGTTCCACCCAAACCAATATAATGTGTGTGTGCTATGATCTGCAGACTGCCAGGCGTCTAGGGGCACAGGATTCAGTCTCCAAGCGTGTAAAACGTCTCAGTGAGTTAATCCAAGTGCGGCTGAAGTCTGTGCAAACTGCATCTCAAAGGTTTAGGGGCCCATGAGGTAGAGTAATTCTTCCGGGTCGATGAAATGAGCATCACCTAGTATTACCTCGCTCTGATAAACAGGGGCGCTCCCCGGCATAAAACTCACGAGTTAATTGTTATTAGCGCCTGGAAGCTGCCACTTCCCCTCTGACACAACCTGCGCCCTCAGCAATAGGGCCATTTAAGGAAACCGGAAAGAAAAGTCCAAAAATAATAGGAGCCTTTGTCTCTCTAAAATAGCACATAATGGGAGCGAGCGGCATAGCCCAGTCTGCGCCCCATTGGTAGGTAGATAAAGAGAATGTCAGGCTTCGAACCAATCATTTGCCGCCCTCGGCCAATAATAACAGGGCGCGCGGACCAAGCCACCGCGGGCGTCCTGCGCGAGGCCTAGTTATCACTTTCACAAAGATGTCCTCTGAGCCGCAAATTATCCTGTCTATTTCCAGGCCTCTCCAAATAGCTCCACGCTAATTACCGGCGCTGCTTTCATCCTCTGTGACGACTGGAGCTGAAACCCGCACCGAGCACAAAAAACACACAAGAGGAAGCTGTCACAATAAATGTATTCATCGGCTTTTGACTGGGTAAAAAGAGCCAGTTATTTCCATTTCTTTTAAAATGTAGTTTCAATCCCAGGACCAGCAGAGTGAGCTTAATGCAGCATATTTCTTTTCTGTTGTCTTTTTGTTCTGCTTTTTATTCACTTTTTAAAGGTTCAGATCCTTCCGTATGACACACAGCATGGTTAATTATAATACGCACAATGGAGGTTGGTTGTTTTCAGATTTTATTTGCTCACCATATATTGAAAGTTATTTTTTTCAAACTTAAGCTTTTTCATTCTCGAGGCGGAACAGCTACACCACACTGGCCAACCCCAAAGAGGGCAAAACCTGTCTCTGATTATTGAAACAGTTGGAGAACGGTCTGACCCTTGTGTGATAAATTCATAAAAGGAACCAGCCTCCATGCCGGTTAGACTGACAATGGAACCCAATGAAATTCAATTTAGGAAACTTCTCAAAAACTGGCTTTGACCGACGAGCTGAACTATATATGGTAATTGGCCTATCTAGTGTTTACTCTCACAGCACATGGTAGCCATGTGCTCTATAAATCCGTATAACATAACATATTAAAAAGCGATATTGCCTTTAAACTACGAAATTCTTACGGACTTTTGCTTGGACTAACAGCAGCTAACAACTGGCAGTGCTTCTGTCAGACTTTAACACATCCGTGGTGAGCACCCACCCACCGAGTAGGGGTTAGGGACATGGTGCAAGTCAACTAGACCGACGCTGAGTGAGCGTAAACCGTGATTGGTTGGCCTGGTATGAAATCATTTCCGTTCCTCGCACTTTGGAGTCTCATCCCAGCATCCCTTCTGAAAAGGCCGCCTGCCCAGTGGTGTCAAGGATGCCATTGGGCCCGGATGTCCTGAGACCACTCAATGCAAACCTTAGTCTGTTTGGTAACGAATGAGTAGTGTAATCTTTTTTTGGACCCGAGACTGTAGAACACCTTTTTGGTCTAGATGCTCGCCTGCTTTTAAAGTTTGGTTTGAGGGGTGACAAACTGGCCAGTGAGTGTACTGTCACGTGATATACAGAGGAACATGTAAAATCAAAGGGACATACTTAGAAGCTCCTTAAGCCGCCTTAGTCCACCCATAGCGTCATTTTTGTTGATGCTAAAGTGGCTTTCTTCCACGCCACATTTACAAAGTGGTGCAATGCTTGCATTGCGCCACTTTGTGACCACTTGCGCCACATTATGCCTGCGTCAGGCATAATGTATGCAAGGGGGCTTTCTGGCGCAGGGAGTCCTGAAAAAATGGCTCTGTAAAATTTACAACATTTCACTGCACTATTTTCTCAGTCATTTTTAACGCCTGCTCAGAGCAGGCATTAACATGACATGCCCATTACATTTGAGGGGCATCCCTGTGCTTTGCAGCACAAGTGTCAACATTTTTGACGCTAGTGTAGCAAAGCACCACAATAGCATCAAACATTTTGATGCTATTGTGCGAATGACCGCCATAGTGCAAATACGGTGCACACATGGTGTCGTCAGGTGCCGGTATGGGGGGCGCAAGAAATGTGGCGCATCATCCATGATGCGCCACTTTTTTTGTAAATATGACCCAAAGTTTCCTCAGAGGCACATATGTGTCCCTGAGTGGAATAGCCTGGAGACAATCTGTGGAATGTATGGAGTACGTTCTTTAAAAAGATGATGCAAGTTCCTTGCTATGTTTCATGGGGTTGATTTTTTTTGGGAGGGGCAAGGGGTGTGAGAACTTCTATGGATTTACAGAAGGGCAGCGTGACAAAATTTTACAAAAATCTACCTCCTGCACCAGAATGAACAGCAGGAGCCTTTCTGCAGGTTCCACAGGACTGGCATAAGGAGATGTACGCCTGCAGTGCTTCCTGTTAGAATATTCAGATTTTTTATGTCTACTGTATGGTTGTATACTACACAAATACTGGTATGCAGCTGCATGCATCTGTCCCTCGCACACAAAAATATACCCAAGTATATTTGTGACTCACAGTACTAGAATGTAAAAAAACAGGTTGGTACCAGACCAAAGTAGACAATGTATTAAAATATTGGGCACAAATACCCATGAAATACACAGTTTAGTGAGAAAGCATACAGCAGCTGGTCGTTGGGTTGAGAAAAATTGCAGTAATGTTCCCTGAGAAATGAGCACCCCATGATAAAATGCTGAAACTACAAGGACAAGAAACTCAAGTACCCCAGGATAAAATGCTGAAACTACAAAGACAAGAAACACATCATCTGGGTGAGCTCCCAGAGAAGCAATTATGAACTGTTGCCTCCACTTGTTGATACTGTGATGCTGAGCCTGTTGGGGAGGGGCACGTGCATCTCAAACACTTCAGAGGCACTCTCTGCAGCCATATAGGAGGTCCGGGTCCTCGTGCGCTGCCCACGGCTGTCAGTCTGTGAAGTCATTCATGGATCGCTTCTATAGCGCACAAATTGGTCTGCACTAGGCGCTAGAGCAACTTGGTTAGTTGAAGTGCTTGTCCTTCTAGAATGGAAGACTTGGGAGAACAACCCGATTTCAAAAGCAATTTAAACAATATACTAGTTCAGGAAATGCAGGTCCCAGTGAGAAGAGCACTTGCACTGAGCGTCAAGAGGTGTCAGCTCTAAGTGAGCATGGTCAGCAGCTCGTGTCCAGGCGCCTTTCTAATGCTCAAGCAGATGAGGTCACAAGGCCCTTTGTAGTCAGCCATGTTTCTCATCTCTTCTAGCAACCAGACTCCCAAGGTGGTACCTGTTTTTACCCTCATGGGCATATTTATCAAGGTTAGGCATCGCCCTTGAGCCACAGAAGGGGAATCGTGGGCAGCGTAAAACCTAAATGAGATTTATCAAGCCACGCCCACCTTGCGTGGCCCTGCGTAGGTTGGTAAATCTAAGTAACACAAGGCAGCGCGATCCGCAGCCTTGTGTTTCTCTATCCAAGGGAGGCTTCCATGGGTGGATGAAGGGTGTTCCGATGCAGCTGCCCTTGGATTGCGACACATTTGCAGATTTACCAATACTGGCAGATCTGGGAATGCATCAGAATGCTACGCTTCCCCACCAGCACTATGAGGAGAAATATCTTTATTTCTCTTTGTTATTTCCTCTTTCCACAGGTGCTGCACTTTGCAGCACATTGAGAAAGAACACAATGCATCTGTGGATTGTTTTTGTGCAAGGAAGGCATCCCTTCCTGCAAAAAAAAACAATCCTGCACGCAACGGAGGCACCCTTGCAACATGACACAAGGGTGCTTGCATTGAAACTAGGCAGCCAAAAGTGCACAAGCAATAGGAAAGGACAAGAAATGTGCCGTATAGTGGTAAATACAGCGCACTCTGACCCTGTCACATAGCGCTGCAGAGCAAGGTGGCCTGTTGCGCTGCATTAATTTTTCATAAATATGGCCCTTGGTGTCTCCAGATCTTAGTGTCCTTTGAAGTAGTAGTTCTACATTCACCTCAGACCTAATCTACCCCCACCCCTCACCGCCGCCACCTGTCCCAAAGAAGGCCCCAAAACTCAACTAGTCCCTCCCACTCTCCTTTTCAGGGTGCCATTCTTTGTGAACTGTATAGGCAACAACACTGGAATTATGTAATTCTGCAGCGACGACGTGGTCTACATAATTATGGATTTACCTAATTTGTCCCATAGTACAACAACGGCTTCATTGTTTGCAGATTTTAACAATAAATATGCTTCTAGCTCAAATTGATCAATAGTTACTAAAATAAAGTGCCACACATTGTATCTGCAGGTTTAGACCCTTTGCACATAATAAGTGGTCACCGTTCTGGGTACCACATTTGGGAGTTGAGCTGTTATAGATGAGGTAAAACTTCGGACCATGAAGTATAAATGACAAAACAGACACGTGATATTGCTAAGGAAGGTGCCGTATTATACCACATACTTTTCATTTTCTTGTCGCATAGTTTAGCCAAGTCTGCATCATAACTTGGTCCTCCTGCGTATTGTGTAGCCGTGAGAGCTTTTATCGGTTTGTGGTACAGCATTTCTTCACCACTAGGTGGCGCTGCCTCTCCATATGTCACAACAATGGTTACTATTAAAAAGAAGGTGGACAGCACTCCGGCGAAGATTTGAGCAGTCCATCCATCACTTTTTAATATTCTTCACTGTGTGGTCAGAACTTCCAGCTTCCCAACTTCTTCTAAAGAAAAGTTGCGCATCCTATTATGGGTGGGAGGGAGATTTCTGTAGTCAAGTGAACAGGAAGTTACGTGGGAAACACGAAGAGCGAGCGAGGTGGACCGAGCTTCTGATGAGATTATACTAGAGACCGGTGTCTCAAGGACAATCCGACGGAGTTGGGGCAGGGTCAATCTGTGCTTGACGTGTGATGGGCTTGAGTGTACCACAATGTGCCCAAGCATTAATATGGTACTCTACGCCTGACATTGCATGCTAAGTATTCCACTTCGACACACATGTGTTCCAATTCCAAGGCTTTGCAGTGCCCTTGCATCAGCAGTGATGCACACCTAAGAAGTGGGGGTGGCCACTGTCCTGTGCCACTCTGACGCGCCCCTCCGGGGCCTGTCGCGCAGAGAGCCTCCCCCGCGGAGCAGGGGTTCACGCTCCGGGTGGGCACTGCTGACATGCCCTACTGCAAGGAAGCAAATGACCCACCTGACTGCTGTTTGAATTATAAAAGAAAGCAATAACCCGGATCCTGTGAGCCCCTCGGGCTTCGGTGGCCAGGTGCCACTGCACCTGCTGCACCAATGGAAGCTACGCCCCAGCAATGCTGTATGATGTCCACCTGGGGTATGCAGGGTGCAACAGCAACGTTCACGTAAGATACACGACCCGGCTCACATCACTCAGGAGGCACTCAGTGTGCTCGGCTCACTCCCCTCCTCCCTCACCTCCTCCTCGCCACCACCCTCCGTCCCCATCACTCCCGCTCCAAAACTTTTCAGTACTCACTTCGGCTCCCGGGAAGGCGGAGTGCGGCAGCTGGTAGACCTGGCGGCAGAGGGAAGAGGAGAGGCTGGCACCCAGGCTGGCAGAGCGCTCCTCCCCCGCGTAGGACGCACGGTGGTCCGCTCTGCTCCGCGGATCTGCGACCCTCCTCCCCTGCAGCGCTCCGAGCCTGGGAAACTGACAAGCAACAGATGGGGGAATCCCCCTGCGCGTGCCAGCGAGGACCCCCGCCGGGCCCGGGGGGCGGGTCTGTCCGTGACGTCACCGGGCTGGGATTCCACCCGAGCATCCTCGCCCCTTCTTGTCAATTCAGAGGTTTAGAGGTGAGGGATGCTTTGATCCGCTTCCTACAGACGGGGAGAGGCAAAGCCCCCTCCGCCCGCATCAGCCTGACTGGGACATGCACGGGTTGCAGGGTTAAATGCCTGCCCGACATCTGCCAGCTGTGCCCAGTCTCCTAACCCCTGCAAGCAGGAGCACACGCATCGAGGCGCCGGCGCAGTGCTACGAAGAGAGGCAGAAGGCGCCGGGATGGAGAGGGGCTTCATACGGGGGAGGAGAGGTCTGGTACTTAAGAAAAGGCCCTGTTCTAGGCACAGTGCGGAATCTGTTCGTGACAAAACATTCCTGTAGCACACTTTGCGGCTCTCGTGGATGTCTAGGCGCTGCTTTGCCGCATTGGCTGATTGTAAGAGATTGCGGGATTGACCTTTCAGAACAAATCAAAGAACTTGACGCGTGAGTTCCACGCTTTTACTCCACCGTCGTGAAGCTCGAGCCTCTACTCATTAACTGGAAGGAGACTTGAGTACACAAATCATGCTTTACGAGGAGGACCAGTGGCCTAGCGCCAAGAGGAGGGTGCACTGAGGCTCCTATATATCATGTGCGATATACGTGAGTCTGTATTTAAACATTCAATGCGGTCACATCCCTGTGTATCTACCTCGCTTAGCTTGTGTTGACACACATCATCAGTTTGACGAGAAAAATGTCGTGCCGTGAATTACTCAGGTTCAGCCAGTCGGAAGAAAGCGCAGGTGTAAGTCGACGAGAAGGTTTAGCAAGTTAAACGGTATCAGATCACAACTGCTTGACCTGGAAGTCACAAACCGGGGTCCTGGCGGGGCCAGGGTGGCGTTTCATTCTTCCGTGGAGCGTAAAGTGAGTACCGATAAATTGGGCGCTAGTGGTTCTCACTAAAAGGATACCACGTTTCAGGGTCCTCTGATGCCATCTTAGAAATATGGAAGCACAATCTGCGTGCAATCAGACGTGTGGTTTGTCACATGACGCAGAGTTATGTTTATATGTGTAGGTATATGTGCATACATGTTCAACAACCACTTGCAAAGCCAAAAGATCTCGCCTATGCAAGAGCTATTGGCTTTGGCAATGTGGTTTAGCTATTATTGACACCAATGTGGCTGCTGTTCAGCATGGTTAAAAGTTAGTGGCTTGGAGTGGAGTGAAGTGGGGTAGATTGGGGTAGAATGATATGGGGTAGGTTGGAGTGGGATAGATTGGTGTAAAGTGGGGTAGATTGGAGTGGGGTGGAGTGGGTATTTTGATAGATTAGCGTGGTAGATTGGAGTGGGGTAGATTGAATTGGGGTAGATTGGAATAGGGAAGATTGGAGTGGAGTTAGATAGCATGCTGTGTAGTAGATTGGGATGGGGTAGATTTGAGTGTGGTAGATTGTGTTAGGGTGGGGTAGATTGAGTGGAGTAGATTGACGTGGAGCAGACTGGGGTAGACTGGAGTGGGGCTGATTGGATGGGGTAGATTGGATGGGGTAGATGAGAGTAGGATAGTTTGGAGTACAGTGGGGTAGGGTACGTTGGAGTAGGATGCAGTGGGGCCAACTGGGGTAGAGTGGGTCAGACTGTATTGGAGGAAGGTTGATTTGGGTGACGTAGTAGACTGGAGTGAAGTGGAGTGCAATAGTGTGGAATGGAGTGTGGTAAATTGTGGTACAGAGGAGTGGGCCGAGGTGTAGTTGGATAGATTGAAGTGGAGTTGAAAGAGTGGAGTGAGATGGACTGGGGAAGAGTGGAGTGGAGTAGATGGGAGTGTAGTGTAGTGGGGTTGATTATGGTGGAGTGGGAAGACTGGGTGAATCAGAGTACAGTAGATTGGAATGCAGTGGGGTAGATTGGAATGGAGTAGGGTAGAATAGGTTAGAATGGGGTAGATTGAAGTGTGGCAGACTGGAGTGGGGTAGATTGAAGTGGGGCAGACTGGAGTGGGGTAGATTGGGTGAAGGGGAGTGGGGTAGATTGGAGTGGAGTAGGTTAGGGTAGATTGCAGCAAAGTGGAGTGAGGGGTAGACTGGGTACAGTGGGTGGAGTGGGATAGATTGGAGTAGAGTGGGTTAGAGCAGAGTGGGGTAAGTAGTGTAGCATGAGTGTTATGGAGTGAGCAGCGTAGACTGGAGTGATGTGGAGTCAAGTGGCGATGCGTGTCATAGAGTGTCTCAGAACGGCAGGGCACAGAGTGGAGCAGCATGTCCTAGAGGGGAGCAGAGTGTCATAGAATGGCGTGGTGTGCCATAGATTGGATTAGCCCAGTGTGGAGTAAGCATTGTGTGGTAGCGCACTGCCATTACAGACATCACATTTTCAACTGAAATGACCATTACATTTGCACCAAAATACAGTTTTACTGCACACAAACGATAATGTGTGCACATGTCATCACCTAATGTGTTTTGACCATATTCAAATATTTGTTTCCACTATACTTTAGAAAAACAAAAAATGTGCTTCATTTGTACTAGTTCTGATATATTCTGAAACATCAGTACAGTTAATTTTTTATTACACCCCCTCCTCTTATATGGATACTCTGCAGGATTGTCACATAAATTCTCTCACTTTTAAGTCAGAGGGAAAAAAAAGTAAACACCAAGCTCTCTCGGAAGAGAGAGCTTGACATTTCACCTCTGTCTTCGAATGCACAGCAAATGTGCCAAGATAAGAACGAGATTTAGAGGCCTGTTTACAGGAAAACAAGTTAGTGGAAGAATACAGTAAACAATGTTTGGGGAACAGAAGGGACAAAATCAAGCTGGACAGCCTAGAGCAAATAAAGCCAGTAAACAGAAAGACAGAAACATGAGTTACAAACACAAAGTCAGCGGTAAGCAGTGGGTGGAATGCATTCCTGGGTCAGCTTTCTGAATGTCCCCAACATGTCTTTAGCAAACCAGACAGCTTTGCTGTCTGGTAGGTTTTGACCTAAAAGTCATGTTACAAAACTGTAAGTGAGCAGTGTCACCTGCATTTCAAGCTTGCAGGAATCCCAGGGCAGCCTCAGCCTGTTATATTCAGATGGCACTTAGGAGGACAGAGAGAGGTGGGTCCTAATGACATCAAAAAAGGGACAAGGAGTGGGCGTGGCCAGGCAAAAGACTAGGTAATATTTTCACCGGATGTATTTTGTGTGGAAATGTAGGCTCAATCAGGTTGAAGTGGCTTCTTTCTCCAAAGAATATAGGGCCAGATTTACAAGGCCCCAGCGCCTCTTAGCACCACACTAGCGTCATTTTTATTACGTTAATGTGCCGTAATGGAGGCCATTTTCCATCGCCATATTTACAAAGTGGTGCAATGCTTGCATTACGCCACTTTGCATCCCCTTGCACCACATTATGCCTGCACCAGGCATAATGTATACAAGGGGGGGTGTTCCCCCACAGGGAGGCCCGTAAAAATGGAACAGTGAAATGTACAATTTTCACAGAGCCATTTTTACTGTCATTTTTATCGCCTTTCAATGGTCCTCCCTTCACTTTGAAGGATTAGCGCCACAATTTATCGGCCTAATCCTGCAAACTACCACAATAGCATCATAAATTATGATGCTATTGTCCTAAAGTGTGCCATGGTGCGCTGTATTGTAAATACAGCCCACACATGGTGTCGTTAGGAGGGTGCAGGGGGTGCAAGAAAAGTGGCACATCACAGCTGATGCTCCACTTTATTGTAAATCTGGTTCACAGTCCCTGCTGAGGCACTGACCCAGCACACAACCATTTAAAAATACAACTGTGCAGGGAGAAGCACCCTGTATTACATCAGCACATTTATTTTTGTGTGTGCTCATGTTTTTTTTAAACTTACAACATCTAAAAACCTGCATTTCGAATATTTGAAAACTTGGCTAGTCATCATCAAGTCTGACAGGTCTGGCCTGCAGTGAGTAATAAAAAATTGTGCTCCACAGAATGGGAAATAATAGTGTGAGGTCAGATTTACCAGTCGTAAACCCACACAGAATTCTCAGTTTCACTGGATTTGATGCATACATTTTCCACCTGACAGCAGGATTGGATGGAGTGGGTGAGTACGTGAGTGTAGGGAAAGGTAAGTCCTGGCAAAAGTAACCATTGTATGCCCCCACAACGCGAGAAAAAAACAGGGAACGAGGCTTGGTTGCTGCTGCAGCCAAAACATCACATGATTTTTTCTGGGTAAAACTATCAACCAAAAGTCTGGAGTCTTCACACCTTGGATAACTGGGTGCAGGAACTATCTGCCCACTCTCAATCAGGGAGAACCGAATCCCACCTGGGAGAGTTATATCCAGCATAGGCCCAGGAGGACTGGATCCCTGAAACAGTTTCATAAAGTAAGATTGTATACAATAAATTGGTGCTTAGTTGTTCTGCTAAAACATTGGCATAGGTGTGAACCTCCTGGAGTTACGTTAAACACCTCTAGTCTAGGGTGACCAGTAAGGTAGGACATCCCAAAGGCCCACGTCTAAAGTCGCTGATGGGATGCTGCACAGTGTGGCTAAAGTTACAAAAACAAAAGCTTTTAACGTGGCCACCTACGTCATTTTGTTGAAGCCTACACCACATATGAGCTCACCTACACAATTATTTTGTCGCTTTTTTTTTTCTTTTTATGCAATCAATAATTATAAATGAAATAAAATGCACAAATGTTCTCTTTTTTTTAACGGGAGATTGGGTGAGTTTTTCGGGAAAGGCGAGGAAATATGGGAGGAGATGCAAAAGGAAGAGGGGAAGTGTTGGAAGGGGTGTGAAAGCAATACTTGGGAGGGTGGGAGGAACGGAGCAGCAACATGCGGTTGGGGGAAGGCAACACAGAGAGTGCAGGATGGGGAAGCAATGGGGAAAAGCATACAGGCAAGAGAGAAAGGGCTGTGAAAAGTGGAAACACAGAAACAACGAGTGCAGTGGGAGAGACGTACATGAGAGAAACAGCTAAAAAAAAGTGCTCCTGTGGAGTACTCACCATACAAGGAAAAAAGCAATGCTTGAAAAGCAAGCAGTTGAGGCAGCAATGTTAACCAGTCAAAGGGATTGTAAAGAGGCAATGCTCCATGGGAGGGACAAACACAAGACTGAAAAGCTGGTGCACAAAGAAGACCCAGGCAAATGAAAGTGACAAGAAAGCCAACCAATGGTAAGCAGTGGGAGGGTTACAAGCCACAATATGTTTCACAGTGGATAGTGCATGCACTATCAACTAGCCTGGACCAAAAAAAGCGCAAAATTATTTTGGACCTTTGTTCAGAGATTTGAGATGACTCTGTATCACGAGGGACACATATTCCACTTCAGATTTTCCTTCCATAAATCACTGCTATTTAGGAGTTGCCCGAAATGATGGTGTACTAGGACTACATCTGCCAGAAGTCATTGAGCTTTTAAATGGAAGCCAAGGGTTGAAAAATGTTATACCCGATTACATTGAGTCTTCTGCCACCTTCCTGTTTTTGACTCTGTGCAACCTGCCTCTAACAGCTATGGCGTGGGGATAGGGTGCTATGTTACACCAGGCTGCTCCAGCCCGTTCATCATGAGGCATGTCAAGTGCAGGATGATGGCTCAGATCCATCTTCCTGGTTTCCTGGCCCTCTCCCACATCTCTCCGGTCCTCCATGAGTGCTTTGAGAAGGCCTTGGGTACAGTGCTTTAAAAATAACACAAGTGATGCAGGGCCTACCCTAATAGGAAATAAAAGCTCACCTCATCAAGTTCCATCCTTGGGTAGGGAAGCTGATGACTTCACCAAATTCATGAGATGTTGATGCTAAGGAAAAGAGGAGAAGTAAAGGTAAGAAATAATGTGATTATTTGTGGTTCTCATCTGATGTGTGTCTTTTATTCAGGACCGTACGCAACACATCATGTTAACGTTTTTTTTTTATTGTTGTAGCTCCACGTTACAGACCTGTGCTTGTTTTACATTTCACTCCATGGAAAATCCACCTGTTTGTGGTTACAGAACAGTGACATGTTATTGTAGTTTTTCTCCTTTTTCTATTACAGGAAAACAACCCCTCTGAGGACGCTTCTTCACTACATTTGGGGGTCACCTATTACTCTTTGCCACGCTGGAAGTTCACAGCAACGTTTCGCCGGGGTTCATTTACAAGTGTCTGCAGCATGGAAACAACCCCCAAAATGTGTGTAACCAGACAAAGGGCCAGATTTACAAGAAAGTGGTGCATCAGCTGTGATGTGCCACTTTTCTTGCACCCCGCCTAAAGACCGTGCCATATTTAAAATAATTTTTGACACTATTGTGGTACTTTGCAGGATTAGCATCGTAAATTGTGGCACTAATCCTGCAAAGCAAAGGGAGGCCCATTGAAACTAATGGGCACATAATTTCAATGCCTGCTCTGTTGTCAATTTCACTGCGTCATTTTTACGGGCCTCCCTGCGCTGGAACACCCCCCTGCATATATTATGCCTGGAACAGGCATAATGTGGCCCCGGGAGTTACAAAGTGGTGCAATGCGTGCATTGTGTCACTTTGTAAATATGGCGAAGGCGAATGGGCTCCTTAATGCCACATTAGCATAAAAAAATTATGCTAAGGTGACGCTAAGCGGCACTAGGACCGTGTAAATCTGGCCCAGAGTATGGATTCTGTGGGAGGTTCCGAAACCACCATCCCCATCCCACGCCTGCCGCCTTTCCCCTCCCCTTTGAGGCACTTCCTCAAATGGAAAACTCAACCAGCTAGGTGGACTTCCACCAGAGTGTTTGACCGCCCAAAATTTTGTTTGTACATCAAGATCTCTCATTGAGGAGCTTCTCTACTTCTGAAGAAGCCGCACAGTTGTAAAAAAGTTTGTGAATTAGAGTCTGTTGATTTTTTTTTAACTCAGAATGTTTTGAAATTGTTAGATTAAATCTGATTTAAAAGGTTAATGTTTTCTGAAAAGTAATTAAAAAGTGGAAAGCGACTGACAAAGCAAACTGAAATCAAATGTATTATGACTTGACCACCGTATTTTGTTATTTCAAGCGCGTGTTTAATATGGAAGAAAAATGCAAGAAGTCCATGTCACACTTGGCGTCTTCTGTCAGTGATGGCTTGTAGGGTGACATCGCTTTGCATTCTGGGACGTGTAGTTTTACATTTATCATTACAGGCGTTTATATATATTGAGCAATCGGAGTGCGCTGGGCTAAAAAGCTAGGACTTGGCAATTAAGAGGCAGTTCTGCAATGTTAGCTGAGTTCAGCGAATGCCCACATGCCTTAGAGGCATTAAAAGGCTTGTACTGAAACCAGTTACATTGAAACACTGCTTCTTACCTACCAAATGCGAAGTGCCACTCTCCACTATAAGACTTATAGGTCCATACGAGCGATAGGAAAGCAAAACCGTATAATAAAATAAAATCTAAACAAAGCTAAAATGCCCGGACTGGGTGAAAGTGACCCTAATGAGGGCTAGTTAGCAGCTGTTTTCACTTTTTGTGCTAGAGAACTGCCCTATCCCTGAGGAAAGGTGGATGTCTTTTCCAGTTCTGAGGGCATTTTTATGGCAATCCCACACTTTTAAAAGGATAACCCCAACAAACTGGCAAAATTATTTTTGAAAGTCTCATAGTCATCCAAGCCTTTCTTGGGAGCTTAAGGCAGTCCCTTTGTGTAGTTTCTGAGTTACGGTCTGTCTCCTCTATGTTCATATAATGTGAATTAATGGTGGTTTCTTTTGTTTGTGTTCATCCTGTCCCAAGGACTGCCCATAAAGATGGTATAAGCTGCTTCTCATAATATACTTTTTACAATTAAGAAACTCTAATTATCAATATCACACGTCTGATTTGTTTTTCCAGTTCTTGCCTGCAGCATTCATTCTGGACACACCCTTTGGAGATGTGAGACAACGGATTCGGCAGTACTCCGTGGAAGGGCTGACTTTCTGATTGGTTGAGCTGAGGTCTCAAGTCTCGCAGGCCCACGCGAGAGCAGCTCATCCAGTCCAGGTATGAACTCCTCTCACACCGACCTGGGAAGCCTGAGTGTTGGTTCAGTGAGGGAGGAATGCAAGCGCCATGCTTCAGGAATAGAGCGATGCTTGTGCGCTGCATTAATGTGGCACTCTGTAGGAATAACCTCCTTGATTGAAAGCATTGGACAAAGGCATTTACTTTAACAGCCTACACTAATTTTCAATATGAGTGCATTACAGTGTCTGCCGGTTACAAGAATCCTTCCTTTATAGGTATCAGTATAAAGATTTAATGCAGGGCCTCATTGTGTGCTGCATTGTGCGAGGCATGCACTTTTGATCACCCATCATAGCAACATAATTGAATAGTGCAATCCATCTACTTTATGTATTTATAATTTTTGCACATTGCTGCAAGTATCATTACACAGGATCAGACACATTACAAATGGAGAAAGTTAGGGGCATATTTACAATAAAGTGGTGCATCGGTCCCGCTGTGCCACTTTTCTTGTATCACCTGTCCCCACCTGAAGCTGAAGGCACCATGGTAGTGCCGTATTTACAATGCGGCGCACCATGGCGGTCGTTAGGACAATGGCATCAAAATTATTGACGCTATTGTGGCCCTCTGCTGCACTAGTGTCAAAAATGTTGACGCTAGTGCAGCAAAGCACAGGGAGGCCCATTTTAAAATGGATGTGTCACTTTAATGTCTGCTCTGAGCAGGCATTAAAAATGACAGAAAAAATGGTGCAGTAAAATGTTGTAAATTTCACTGCACCATTTTCTTCGGGCGTCCCTGTGTCGGAACGCACAGTTAGGATGTTTGATACTCACATCACCAAATTTATAGGTGAGTGAGGTATAAAATTATCTTTAAATCTACCTATATAGTTTACAGACATGGTGCAAATTTCCCTTATAAGGTCACCAGATTGTTTCAGGGCAGCATCCCTATCGTGTTAACCCCACACACAGCTCCTAACATCCCATCCAGTGGTAACGTCAATGTCCAGTCTTAGACAGTGGTTGATAATGAGATTCATCCCAAGCACTGCCAATTTGACCGATAAGAAGACTAATGATGCGCTATATTGATCTGCTCAGAATCACATACTCCTCCTCAAGGCCCCTGGGTTCACAGCCAGCAACCTAACCACAAGTCCTTCATCCTATGACGTGTCACCTCAGCAAGGTGCAAATGAACCGTCAATTGAACTAAACTCCCTCGTTGTAAAGTTTCTTCAAACTTTCTGCAAAAATGACCTATAATTTACCACAGTCTCAGTTAGATGATACCACAGTACATAACGTTTGTTTACATTAACCCCACAGGCCTACCAACAGCGCGGTGCATGGAGGGTTTCCATCACGTGCAAGCTGATATTGCTAGATTTCTGAAGAGGCCTTTAATGGCCAAGCATGCATGAAAAGGAAAAAAAGCCATCGTAAATTGGAGTACAGCTGTATGCATGTAACCGAGGACACGATAGTCTCATGCCTGAGCTTTCCCTCTATAATACACAGGTGCCCCACCCAAATGATTCAACTGAAACGAAACAACACAACAGTCGTCCATTAGCAACACTTCCTTAAATGCAAGTACATGTCCCGATCGCCGTGTTACTGCTGGAGTGCAGTCAACTGGTAGCCAGGTTCGTAATAAAGGGCAGATTTATAAGGGGACCTCCGTTTTTCCCAGGAGCCCTCAGGGTGTGATTCAGTTAGGGGGTGCTGAGAAATCCACAGGTCAGTAAGTTTGTTTTTGGACAAGGTAAGTTTTAAGCTGTTTTGCAAGAGGTTTAGAAGTTGGAAAATCAAAATTTTCTCACCAGAATCAAACATAATCCCAAAATGCCCCTCTTATGAGGGTCAACTTAATAAATTCTGGCTCTTTTGCCAATATGTAGCTTGATTCTGTGTATTAAATGTGTGGGCCTGCGTGTTCCAGCATGCAAAGTGCAAGTTGGGTCCAATAAGTTAGTTAGATGCTAAGAGGAAGTGAAGATCATAAGTGTTTTCCCCCAGTTTTTCAATGGTCCATCAGTCTTCCTAACTTCAGGAAGAAGCAGGACTATAAGGAAATCTAGTGTTTTCGGGCCAGCAAACCTGAGCCAATCAAATCAAATCATTAACATTTATAAACCGCGCTACTCACCCGTGCGGGTCTCAAGGCGCTAGTCAGTCTCACGCCAAACTCTGTTACTGACACTGCCTGGAGCACTGCTGACTTTTCAGATTCACTAAACTGAATGAGAGTGCCCATTTCCCTATCGATCAGATGGCAAAAGGAGAGTGTCATATTTATATCAGCGAACGGGTTATGAACAGGGCAAGCATATTGATATGTTCACAATATCTGGTTTGTATGGACTGAGGAATCAATTGGCCTCAAATATCTTCCACCTTTCTTACATTTGTCTTAGGATGGTCTCGATGTCTGTTGTTACTTAGACACGCATCTCCTGCTGGCCACTACCTGGATTTGAAATTCTAGTTCCCTCTTTCCAGCTCTGCCTGCGATAGGCTGTCTGTGGTGACAAAATGGCTTCTTGCACCTAAAATGGCCGCCAGACGCTGGTATAAGTGGAAGGAATAACATAGTTGTGCTTGGTATGAGACTAAGCAAAGACAAGCATGGTTACCTGTGGAAAGTTCATGGATGGCACTCTGTCTTCATTTAGAACTCTCCGCTTGTTTTGGTGCTGGTGGCTGATCCCAACGGCATGTTTTATTAAAAAGTGTATCTAACGAGGAGACAGAAAAAACAAGTACTTAACGCGTATCCCAGAAATGCAACCAGCACACTTCAAAACCCTCAAAAACAATGCCATAATAAATAAAATGTATATTTATCCACCACTTTCACGCTTGTTTTCTGAAAATGTGTATATATGTTGTTTAAATTCAATATACAGTTAAACAATCCAATCAGAATAAAAAAGTTTCACAACGTTCAGAATGACACCCCAGCAAGAAACTCATCAAAATAAAAAAACAAGCATTTGCAATGCAATGGGTCCTGTGTTTGCTAGAGTTAGAGCTATTAGCGTTGTACACTCTTAACTGGACTTTTTCTGCAACATACATTGAAAATGAAAAGCAAAACAGTTGACATGAGCGAGCCGATTCTAAGCGCCACGGCAGCCATGAGTGTGTGCGCGAAGGAGATACACAAAAGGAAAAAGAAGATCGCTTGCAGTCAAACATATCGGCAAACGTGCAATTATCCATAAAAGGGTCAATGGCCAAGGTGGTAACAAAACTGCCCGAAAGAGGGATAAATGTAAAGCATTTACCAATGATAACAAAGGATTTTTGAGAGGCAAGCCCATGAACAAGTGATTGTGATGGGCGTGCCATAGATACCAACACGTCGGAAAAGCAGAGCTCGCTTGCTGCTATGCTCAACCTTAAAAACACTTTAACGGCCTGGGTGCACTAGACTGGTATACGGAGTAAAAATATAACAAAGTACTGAATCAGAAGCGGTGGGCAAAACAGGGCGAGGCAGAGCCAGAGGCCATTTTAGAAACGTTGCACAGCCATTTTATCCAGTATGCAAAAAACTCAAATATTGAGAAAATACAACGGAGCTGTAGGCTTGTGTCTGTGTGTACCTATTGTGTGCATGCATGTCGACACCACTGAAACATGTTTTAGGGTAGGTCCAGTGGTGGCCACTAAGTACACAGCTTGAGACCTTGAGCACACATATCTATTCATTCATTCATGTAGTCAACCATTCGTCCTTTCACTGAGTACATACCATTCAAACAGGCATGGCCATCTAAATAGCTTCGCAGCACTAAGACATTTATCACTTATCTCTTGTACACTATTGGTAGACACTGGAGGCCGGATATTCTACTGATAGCATTTTAAAAGTACCTCACAATGGCCCTGCAACGAGAGATACAAATATCCCATCCATATCTTACCAGCCCATCGGAGAGGTCTAACTTGTTTTCCCCATTAATGTTAAAAAGATAAAATGTAGTTCTTGAAAATGTTTTTGGGTTTTTACTGGTGCTTAAGTCCCTGATTAGAATGATGCCTTTTGAAGCCCTACTTTCTCAAAAAAAGTTGCAGTCATTGAATTTAATGTGCTTATTGTGCCAAAGGGTGGCAGTCTGCTTTTGTAAGTTTCATTTGAAGTTTTTGGTCTAGGCTTCTTACGGCGCCTATTGCGTGGTACACAATCGGGTAAGGATGGTCAGTGTTGAGGAGGTAAGATTTATGAATTGTAAGAAGAAGACTCAAGGGACGAGGCAGAAAGAGGTCCCTTACTATTAGTAGCGAAACCGATGCCCTGAGGCTCTCTGATGTGAACCATCCTCATCCCTGCTGGGTCTGAAAGGATACTTGATACTTAAAGTAATCCTGGAATTTTACTCCGCTGTTAGTTTGTCGAGTGATAGATATGCTTCCATAGAAATTCAGATATCATTTTTTCGATTGTATTGTACAATGTCAATGAGAATTTTTCGTTTTCACTCTAATCCTGTTCTTAGTTCTTTTTATTATTACAATCTGTGAACTGTTATGTATGTTGGCACAGGTTTTCGTTCACAAAACTTCAATTCACAGTTCTCTGTAGTTAATATAATACTTGCCCTACACCCGCAGAATGCTACAGATCAGCTTTGGTTTAAAAAGTTGATGCATCATGTTTCTCGGTGCTGTAATCCTAGTTTCTGCATACTGCTGCAAGATTAATTAACTATGTCTCTTACTGATACAAGTAATACCATTTCTAATGTCAATACAAACATTTAAATTAAAATTTTTAAAACAGATAGAATTTAAAAATCTGTACTGATAGTATTTTTCTAGCACTTGTGGTGGATGTTGTAAGCATGTTTTTCCAGCCTTGGTACATATTTTCTACTCGGCTTCAGCTCTCCCCCTTAGTATGGTGTGCGGAATTGCAATCTAGCACCATAATTCGTTACATCAGGACTGATGCACGTGTAGGGCTGGGCGGTGGGTGCAATACATTAAATACTGGCTTTTAAATGGGCACATTGCACATCTTTGACCACTTTACATCACTCAAACATGCACATGGATTCAAATCTAATTTCCATTCAACCTAATTATATTCCGTAGAGACTCCGCTATGTTCTGGGTCTAGAGGGGTCTTGACGACCAAGAGAGGAGAAGGCATTAGAACACTATTATCTCATAGGAATCAAAGCCTGATTATTTGTGGTGTTTTACAGATGCCATGAAATACCCCAAAACCCCCAGATAAGTGTTACTTCTCCAGGGGTATAATGCCTGTAAAGGACATTGACACCCTCTTTGTCACTGGATGGAAATATATTATTTAGGTAGTGCTTACCATACCCCTTGAGAGGGTTAAAGCACTACTCTGGGTGGTCCGGTTGTATTACCTCTGTCTCCCTGGTAAGCATTTTGTAATATGTTTTGAATGTCAATAAATAAATCACTGAACTATATTCGAAGTCTTGGCCTGTTTCAGAATAAATTATCTAATGGTTGAACTCTGAACTTTGGTCTTTAATATCCAACATGAATTGGGACCTTTTCCCAGATACCATGAATGGTTAACAACTGGTGACACATACATGTTTTCTTTTCCTATAGACATGTCCCTCCTCCAGTCTTGTGTTGGTTGGCATCCACCAGTGCCTTCTGGCCTCCTTTAGTAGAGTTAAACATAATAATAACCATTTCTTAAAATTATTTTCCGGTACACTGCAGCAACTTTTTCAAAAACTCAATTTAGTGCCTAATTGGTTAAAAAAAAGTGCAAGGGCCAAATGTTTTGCTTAAGGGGCGCTGTACCAAATGCCAGGGTGGCCCAATAACAAGGTTGTCTGGAGTAAATTTCACCTGATACCTCTTTCTACCACAGGTCTACACTTCCTGTCTCGTTATTTCACTCTTGCAGGTTCTTTCCCATCCTATCTTTCTCCCATTGTCACTTTTTATCTGTTATTCTATTTTAACCTTCCTCCTTTTCGATTAATTTCGCTTTTTGCTATGATCAAAAAATAATAGAAAAGACGGTTCACCACCCTCAAGTGCTGACACAAATTTAGCTCTGGCTTTAAAGCTGTTAGGTGTATTTGTCAAAATGGCCAAGCTTGCTGCTATTGTGACAAGCAGCACTTGGCCTTCCCAATGCACTATGACCAGGGCCGCTGGAATTATGCGGTATGGAAGGGCTAAATTATGCAGCAGAGTTGATTAAATTATGTGGCACAAAAGGCAAAATTATACAGCATAATGCAGCATATTTTGTGATAGTATTACTTCATTATTTTGTCATTTTTTCCCGCTTCTTAACACTGTCTGGGCATAGGTTGCACCCTATTTGTAGCAGTGTAACACTCAAATTGAGCAATAAACGAAGGTGACCTATTCACCTTCGCAAAGGGCATTCCATTGTGCGGCAACGTATCACTGCATTATTAATAACTTTTGAACCATCTGAGCTAGAAACTGATTTTTTTGTAAAATGTTGCAGATTATGCAGCAGATAATGAATTATGTGGCAAATGCAGCAAATCTATAATTATGCGAACAAAACTAAGGCTGCAGAATTGCATAAATCTAGTGCCCTGACCTTGAGTAAAGCACAGCATGGCACGTTTTCCTCCTTGTATCTTTTTTATGCTATCCCGTGTTCTAAGAGAATGAAAGCTGGATCAAAGAACCTCTTAAATGTAAGAATATGGGTTTCTGTGTAAGTGTGCGTTCACCTTTATGTGGGTGTGCTTCTCAATGGGAGCATTAGAACATTTTTTCGAATATATTTGTACATAGTGCACAGGCATGATGTTCTTCGCCCGAGAAATGGTTCTTTGGGCTACTGCACCAAACCCTCAAATAATGGAACACCTAATTGGTTTCTCACATGTTGACTCATTGAAACAAATACATTCATATATATATGTACATATACACATACACATAATTATGTACATATACACGCACACTCAGACATATCTCTAAATGGAGTGGGCAAGTCCTAGCAGAGAGGCACCTCCTGTCTGATCCCTTTGTAAGTGTTGGACTTGCCCAGTGCGTTATGGGACTGGCTTTAAATGATGTCCCAGGACTGCATTTAGCTCCCACTCTAGTCTGAGATGGCTCTATGATGCTGCTTCTTATTTTATGTGGGTGATTCACCTTTTGTGAACCACGTCCTTCATAATATTCCATCAAAGCCCATCACTGAGATCTCGCTTAGAAGTCACATATCAGCTAGGGACGTTCACTATCCCGGTCTTCGCCTACAGACTGAGCTGTATGTTTGAGGGGGGTTACGAGATGTCAGTGGCACTTGGCGAAGCCAGTGTGTCATGGGCCCTAGTGCAAGGAAGGAGCTGGGCCCCTGGCCGCTGTTTGAACTGTAAAATACAGCTATAAACAGGGTTGAATGGGCCCCTCAGGCTCCTGAGCCCGGTGCCACTGCACCTGTTGCACCTACGGAAGGTACACCCATGTTGTAGAGTCTTCCATCTGTCATTAGTATGGCTTCGTATTGCTACCGGCTCCAACACTGACGCTAGGTACTCCTTGTTCCAGGTAAGTGGGCTCTCTCCCGCCTCTAGGGATGTCCGATCCCTACTGCAAGATTGATTTAGGAGATCTTAGAGTTGAATTGTACACACCTCATCAGTATTAAAAAAGACTCCACTGTCCAGCTACACCAGCGCTTAAGCTATTTGAAATCAAGGCCGCATCCTACAAAGCTGTTCGAGTCAATGAGTTCTCAGCTCATTGCATTAATGTGACACTGGATATATAAGTCAGGAACAACCTCCCTATAGTAAAGACCGAGAGACACAATCTGTACCTTCTCCCTGGAACTATCTAACACCCTCCAGCTGATCTATTTCTCTTCCTAAACCCCATCTTTCTCCCGCTCATGCTGGGCTCCAGGTGAGTTAGGTCTCATCACAAAGGTATGAATTGAACCCCGTGTACCTGTGGTCACAATGGGGGAATTCAGTCCACCGCGCTCTCCTTGCTGGGATTCCAAAACATGGTTCTTAATTTGTGCCAGTGGTTGCAGGTGGCGGGTCCCAGCACTCATTATTGGGGACCAGAGGTAGTCCTATCTTAAGACAAAACTGGCTGCCCAATTAAGTGGCGTGCCAAATGCGAGGAAGTAAAAGCAAAATAACAAAATATATATGTATAAAGTTGTGGGGCTGAATGCATTGTTTGCCTAGGGTACCAGTTGCTTGGAACTAGTCTAGTACCTTCCTGATATACAGGTAAGTTGAGAATGGATCACTGCCATCACTTAAAAGCGACGATCACAGCGCTAAGTCTGTTGGAAAAACCCGGCCCCATTCCCAACGAGATGTTAACTTGTACAGGAAGAAAAGTAGACTCTTAATCAGGAAGAATGTGCAAAATTTGAATATGTTCGCGAGAGATCGCATCATCTCTGAGTAGATAGTCATAAAAATGGGAAGAGATAACAAGAATCATTGCAAAGCTACATTGCGAAGGAAAATGAAAAATAAAGTTTAAATTAGAATCTTTGACAAAGGGGACACATTTAAAACATTAAAATAATAAAAAAGATAGATAATAAGACACTTTTACAAGTAATCCGTAGAGTTTTCTAGTAGGTATGATGCCAGCTAAACATATTTAATCTTATTTGAATTTAAATGTGCAAATAAATATTTAAGAGAGAAGATGTGGCCTAGAGGTAAATTATTGCTACAGGATCCAGGAGACCTGTGTTCTTATATGAGTTTCCCCACTTGGATCGAACTGCGTAACCCTGGGCTAAACACTGTGACTCAGTTACATTACCTGCCTCACAAGAGACTAGAACCAAGTCCTACATAATGAAACAACGTCTACATTTAAACTTTTGCAGGGGATGGAGCATTTAAAGAATACATAAGAGATTGCTGTAAATTGGTAGCCTACAGTGTCTTCAAGGGTTCTGGAGCCTCGTTAACCTATGGACAGCACCAGAAACTCTAGGAGGCAGTATAGGCGTGGAAGTTCTAATAAAAATCAGAGATTCTTTAGGTGGAAACCTTGCGGATGTAAGGAAAGCTTTTCTGGTGTTTGAGTATATTTTTGAGTGTGGAATATAAGTGAATGATGTAATCCACTGGCCAATAACCATGTGTGTCAATATATGATGTCTTTGGCGCTCTCCGTCACCTGCCCAGATGTTTGCTGCATCATGAAAATTGAGACTGAGTCGTTGAATGTGACACAAGATAATATGTTAACGTTATGTGAGAAATAATGTGAGTTCCACTGTCTTATTAGCTGGTGATGCGTTTTTCCCTTATCAGGGAGGTGTATTTATGTGTGTTTACAGAAATAAATACATATATATATACCGTATTTATCGGCGTATAACACGCACCGACGTATAACACGCACCTCTTTTTAAGAGGAAATTTCAGAAAAAAAAACCATTAAATTTTATCGGCGTATAACACGCACACATCATTTGCCCCCTATTTTCAGGGAGAAAAAGTGCGTGTTATACGCCGATAAATACGGTATGTTGGTTAGGACGAACGGGTTGGTTGGGCTGAGAATCTTTGTTTGAAGAATAAAACTGAATTCAACACCATTGGCTCCTATGTATGAACGGACTGAATAAAGAATGAACACTGAAATGGACTTTTATTTCACTACCTGAATATGAGGTTTTAAAAACTTTTGAGTGTTTTTAAGATACTTAGCTCACCTTGTCATTTTGTATTTTTTCTAGTTGTAGTGAGGGTACTCACACATGTGTGTATTTTGTGCTGTGTGTGTGTGTGTGTGTATATATATAAATATATATAATTTTTAGCAGCCCCAAAAGCGTAAATTGTGTGTTCTGTGTAAAGTCTGTTAGCTGAGTTGCACTCTATGGTTTTAGTGATGTAAATTAAACTAAATATCTACAGTAAGATACACTCAAGACCACTACACGTGATCCTGCCACAACACCAGCTTCCGCATGATTATAGATTCACCACACTTAACACATAATCAATCGTCTGCCGCATAATTTGCAGATTGCTACCAAAAAAATGTTTCTTGCTCAAATGATCAAAAGAGTAACTTGCACAGTGGCAAACATTTTGCAAAGGTTACCTGGTCACCTTTCAGTTGCTGACTGCTGTATTCAGGTGTTAAACTGGTAATAATGATAGGAAACGTTGCCCAGACTGTATAAATGTGTGTTAAATATCAAAATATGGAATTAATACTGCCACAGGATCTGCTGCATTATGCCATAAAAGGTGTCTTTTTTGTCCATAGTTTAGTCAAGCCTGGTTCTCTGCTGCCGCACAACTCCACTGGCCCTGAATTTGATTTAAAATCAAATGGAAAGCTGTAGGGTTTGTAGAATATCACACACAAGCCCCACAATATTCGAAATATCCTTTACTGTAACTTTTCAAAGAGTTTGAAACGCCATATAGACTATTGATCCCACCCTCACAGCTGCTAACATTAACGTCAATATTTGATGCATAATTGATTTTATGAAGTTCTCAAATGGAACATTTGTGGAGTTGATAATAAAAGGTATTGAATGCTAGTGGAATGCACAGAGTAGGTATCCATATCAGCCAGTCTTATTGGGACGTAAGGGTAGAATCACATCAAATCACATTCGACTACTCTTGTTAATGCGCATGTTTTTTTTTAGTGTATATTTTTTTCATTTAGCCCACTCCACCGAATTAAAAATGATTTACGCTACCTTTTAAATGCTATTTTAAGACAGTGTTAAAAGACTTATGGAAATATTAAACGAGAGATGTGAAATGCCATCAACATCTATAAAACGTGATTGTTACGTTCCTTAAGAGAGTAGAAAATATGCTTTGTTTAGAAATTATGGCATTATAAAGAGCTATTATTGGTTGAGAATCCGCAATGTTTGAAAATGCATTGAGGAAAGAGCATGTTCTTCCTCCTATCTTTTGTGGAGATATACGATTGGGTGAAAAAGTGCCTGTGAACCTAAGATTACTTGAGGAAAAAGTATTGTCACTTTGTATTTTTTTTTTTAAATCGATGTGCAAATATCTTGTGAAAGACCGGTAACAAAAGTTTGAAAAAAACAAAAACTAAGCCCTTCAAATCTTCAGTTTTATATAGCCCATAATACTGGTTATTATCTTATAGCCTAGCAGTTGTTAATCTTAGCAGTTAAAGGAGTCAACTGAGGCAGGTGAGAAAAGACGCTGACTGGCTCAAGATAACTGGGTTTGATCAAGGCATGAAGCTTCAAGTTTGCTGTCCTGGGTCAAAAGCAAGAACGTGACTACTAAAACACATCGCCTGATTTTGCAAAGTCCTGATTTCTGATATTTCTGACTAGCGATACTATAGAATAGGTGTCTGACTAGCCAAACCAGGAGGGCATTTGAAGGTATAATTCTCTCTTTCCATTGGCTGTTCTAGCTCCCTCACTCCTCTCCCTTCATACGTTACCTGATGATGCTCCTGCGCTCTTGTGTATGGGCCTGCATAGCCGTTGCGGTAACCATGGAGAAAGCTGGTCCTCATCCCTCCAGGCTCCAGTCCGAGGCCTACCCAGGCCTCGATGCACTGCCCCAGCCGCATGTTCCACTCGAGCCCGAGGCTTCGCGGCCTGCTGCCTCTCCGTGGCCGGACACCGCTCGTTCTGCCCCTCCGAGCCCCGGTTTCGCTCTTATCCCTCCCCTGGGCTGCCGAAAAGCCAGAGCAGGATGCAGGTTACCTCGAGTGTCGGAATCAGGGCGGCTTTTTATGCCCTTCTTCCTGTAAATCAGGATCGGGGAAGGACTATCCCAGGCCGGAATTCCTGTGTGTGTTTGGAGCTGATAAAGACTTCTGTTAGAACAAACACTTCAGCTGCACACACAGGCCCAGATGGGATCTCCCTCGGCTGCCTCTGAACTTCAGCTCCGTTACGCATGGCAGAGAGAGATGGTTTTAGATATCCGTCAATGCACCTCCATGTTTTCACAGTATTCAATGACAGTGGCCACTCAATTTAGCTTGGGAAAGTCAATTGTGTCTGCCATAAACTTTGCTGGTTAAAGCAGAGAGCAAATGACCAAAACGTGAATCTACAATTTTTTTTTTAATAATAGCTTTTGTGCAACCATCATTTGGAAATATTGGGCTTACTTTAGTAAAACAATGCACTCACTCCTATGGCCTGCCATTTTATTATTCCTGATTGGTGCAATTAAATGAGATGTTCAAATTGAGCCAGCATTTGAGTGCCCAGGCACCACGAGATAAGCAGGATACACATTGGTGCTTGAATATTCTTTGTTGTATGGATGCTGAAATTATGAAATGGCAGCTTAAATGTATTTTGAGGCTCCCTGAAACACCCACCTGTACTTGTTAAAACATCAAAAATGCTGGGGAATTTACTGGGCAATAAACCAGTGCTCTAGTAGGTGATGGATACGGGTGAATGGGGCCCCCACTATTTTTAGAGAGGGGACTCTGTTCCCCTTACCCAAGGCCAGTGGAGGCTGAGGGTTGCCACCTTGTGCCCCAGAACTGTAAAGTGCTTGTATTTACGAACACTGTGCCTGTCTAACGTGGCCTGAGGGTGTTTTTAAACCCACCTTCCCTAATGCAGCATCACCTGTGTTTGTAAGAGACCCCTACTAGGGTGGTATCTTTTAATCCCTTATTTTATCTTGTAACAGAGAATTTCACACCATTTAAATTTTATTGCATAATGAACTGCAAGTTTGCAGCCCTTGTGTGCTTTAAAACTGGATAAAGAACACAGCTTGAAATAAACACGCATTACCAGGAGGTTTCACTGTTTAAAACATACGCCCAGCGCATTTTATTTACACTCTAAACGCAGCTTAAATATGTTACACTAAATTCTATATGCCTGTTTCAAATCGGTGTCCTTTTCAGGCATTTCTGAGCTCAATTAAACATTGACAAGTGGAAAACCTACATGTGATTTATAAAGAATAAAACACATTTAAAAAATGTTATGCAAGGAATAAGGTAAAGGTATGACATTACAGAGTGCGTCATCACTTCCCGTGACGTCACTGTAAATTACATGTGCTAATTAGAGCTCCCCACTATTTTTTTGTATAGGCTGTACCTTGGAGTTAACTGAATTTTACCCTGATTTACACCATTCTCACCCAAACGTACACGTTTCTGTATGTCACTAGGCGTGAGGTTCAGGGCTTTATGGCCACAGTGGTGACAGCAATGTGTTATATAAATGACAAAAGGAGAGGTGTCTGCTATATCATTGTAACTATACAATGTGTTTAGCATTCTGTGGACTGTAGAGTTCTCTTGTCATCTCGATGTGTTTCGCACCAATAGGAAACCTCAAATGAAAAACAAGTAAGTAAGCAAATAAATAAATAAAGGTGTCAGATTTGCTCATCGTACCCAGGAGGCTTGGGTCTCAGAAAATTGGGAGCTTTTGTCAACTAGCTGGTGCCTTGAGGCCAGAAGTATTGGGAAAGAGTCAGTCATCATATCTCAAGCTCATGTAACAGTTACTCGGAAAAAGCCTAGAGGCAAGCCCACACCTCGGAAAGTATGCTTGGGAAACATTTTGGCACAAGTGGATTTACAGGACACATTTATAGAAGTGTTTTGTGTCCCAAAAACCTAATCTTAGGAGTACAAGCATAAAAATAAGAATATTCGATACTTACTGGAAGCCATTTTCGTACAATTACTTTTATTAAAACAGGAAGGACAAAGATTCATGCGACATCCTTCCAGCCGGAGGTGTCTAGGTAGTAACTTTAATAGAACTTAAAAATCCTGGGCCAGACACAAGGGTCACTGGTAGTGTGAGATTAATGATGTTCGATGAGCCTTTGATGTTTCATCAGCCAAGGTTATAGAAAAACAAAACAGGGCTGATGTGTCTCAATATCTAAACAGCCTCTAGCAAATGAAGGTCCATTGCCATTAAGATTCCAAGGCCCATGAATAGCTGCTCTTTTACAAGTGGGCTAGCAATCCAGTTTTCAGCCTAATAATTCCTGGCATCTTTGCACTTCATAAGCAAGTGGAAAAGTGCAGGGGAAATGGGCTAGAATTTGACGAAAAAAAGCAAAAACTGATGCAGTGGCACATATTTCAGCAATGCTATTTCTACATCCAGTGGCTGTATTACGTATACAGCGCACTTTCCCTGTTAGCGTCCTGGGTGCAAAAATCAATCAATTATTCAATCAATTGATTTGTAGAGCGCAGCTTATCACATTGGGTATCCAGATGCAAGGGATGTCGCAGTGTGTCCGTTGCTTCTCCTCAAAGAGATATGTCTTGAGTTTTCTCCTGAATTTAAGGAGGGTGTGCGACGTGCGTAGGTGGGGGGTCATTCCAGATCTTGGCCGTGAGGTAGGAGAATGAGCGGCCTTCTCTGCGGATGCAATGGATTCCCAGAACATGCGTGAGGGCGCCAGTTGTTGAGCGGAGTTACCTGGTTGGCTGGTGGAAGGTGAGTTTGTGGTGGATTAGATTGGGTCCGATATTGTGTAGGGCTTTGTATGCGATGGTGAGCGCTTTAAATTCTCACCTCTTCTGTACTTCTCTGAAGTGTGGGGTGATGTGGGTCTGTCTGGCGATGGCCAGGCCGAGTCTTGCTGCTGCGTTCTGGATGGTCTGGAGGCGGTGGTGGAGTCCGACTTAGAGGGTGTTTCCATAGTCTAGTCTGCTGGTAAAAATGGCTTGGGTGATTGTCTTTCTGGTTTTCATGAGGATAGAGCTGAAGATCTTCTATAGCATGCGGAGGATGTGGAATCAGGAGGAGGCCACTGTGTCTATACGCGTTTTGAAAGTGAGTTTGCTGTTGATGATGATGCAGAGATTGCAGGCAGGGTCGGTTGGGGTCGGGGGTTGTCCAATCGTGGAGGGCCACCAGGAGTCGTCCCAGGGGGAGAGGTTGCCTCTGAAGATGATCACCTCAGTCTTGTCCGTGTTCAGTTTCAAGCAGTTGGTTGCCAATTATGTTGCTGCTAGGTTCTGAAGTGAAGGGAGAGAGGCTGACCCTCTGGGTGCGGCCTGTGATGAAGGCGAGGAGCCATTTGAGGATGTTGCTTTGGATCTCGACGTGGTGGGGTCTGGAGGTAAGGGTGTAGTGAGAGATGGTGTAGAACACAGCAGAGAGTTGTTTGAGGATAAGGCAGCTTTCTTTCCATGGTCGAGGAGGGACCTGATGTTGTCTGTTGTGGCGATAAGGGAAGTCTCTGTGCTGTGGTAGGAGTGGAAACCTCATTGGGGAGAGTCAAGAAGTTTGTGTCTTTCCAGGTGTTTGGATAGCTGCTTGTTGATGGCCTTTTCCAGGACTTTGGCTGGGAATGGGAGCAGAGAGATGGGGTGGTTATTTTTTTAGTTTACTGGGGATGGCAGAAGGTTTCTTCAGGAGGGGCTTGATCTTTGCTTGATTCCATGCGGGTGGCAGTCCTGATGGAGGTGTTGAAGATGGAAGTGAGGATGCTGCTGATTTGCTTCTGGCCCAGGTTGAAGATGTGATGTGAGCATGGGTCGTTGGGTGAGCGGGAGTGGGTTGAACTCATTAGGGCAGCTGTTTCCTGGATGGATAATGGTTTCCAGTCGTGATGAGTTGGCTGGGGGAGTCCTCAGATGGAGTCAGTAGTTGTTCGATGCTGGTGGGTTGGGGGTGCAAGGTTCTGTAGATGGGTGCACCATGCACAAACAAACAAAGTGTGCCCTATTACCCTGAATGCTCTGCCCAAGGGCACCCATGAACTCATGCTGCCCTGAGAGCAGCACATTCAAGTGAAATACGAAGTGGCTGTTTAAAAGCTGGTCTGTGTTTCACTGTGCCGGTGGCAAACTACCTGCACTTTAAAGAGGGATTGGAGATCCCTTTGCAGGTTGGTGCGGAAAAATGACTGCATTCACATGCAAGTGGTATCCTGGGGGGGTCCATGGGACACATTTTTCCCTTCCAGAGGGCTGACAGTGCACCACCTTTTTGTGGTGCACTGAAAGTGCGCCACCTGACAGCTTCTTTGCCTTTGCACCCATGTCTATAAATTGGCAGGACACAGAGGCAAAGAAATTCCCTCATTTGCATGGGGCCACGTTCCCAAAAAAGGAGGGAATGCCCTCTTTAGATAGCTCTGGCACTACATGTGCGCCAGTCCTATCTGTATTATAGGAGGGGCCGCACACACATCTGCAGCACCTTCTGTAATACCAAAGTGCCCTTGGGGGTGGGGGGGCACAAAGAGGGGACACATGCCTTCTGTGCCTCCGGGAGACATGCCCACTGTGCCTCCGGGGCACTTTCTTTTATACGGCTGCTGATGTCAAGACTGGTCACGGCCTGGTTATGATGCAGTAAAAGTGTTTGGAAATGGGAATATCTTCCAGGGTTTTACTATGCCGCCCTACAAGGCCACTTGAAATAGGTACCTTAAAAGTGTCCTGATCACTGAATCGAGTATTTTTAACTCTGTGCTGGACCACTGTTCCATACCGTGCTTTTTTCCGAGCACTCCTAATCATTTCAATAAACCTATCTATGTATCAAAACAAAATGAAAACCAGAATAGATAGCTGATCTGAATTCAGCTCCATCAGGGTCACAAAGTGGAGAAATCCATGGATAATTATGGCACGTGCTTGAACAAGGACCAACGTGTTTTCAGCGAACCTAAGTACACATTTGTATGTGCAGTTTTCACCACATAGGGACTTCTCTCTCATCATTGGCAATTCGATGTTGTTCATGAACAATGCTTCCAAGGATTCCTCTCTATCATTAAAGCCTCAGTAGAAACCAAACCTCTGCCCAGCAGCCAAAATATGTGTTAACTTCCAGGTTTTCCTTTGGAAGTGGAATAACATTCACTGAACCGAGAGACGAATCTTAATCGACAACCAATGGTATGAATAGAAAACCACATTCTGTCTTTGAGAGTTCACTCCTCTGGCATCCTGGGGCTATCTGAAGGTGTGTATGTCAAAATATCGCAAACACAACTAGTGCCTGACCAAAAGATCGTGACCTACATATCGTTTATAAAAATATCATCCACTGGGTATAGATTTTCTTTAATTAACTCCAAAGGCAGGATATTTTTTGTGGATGAAATTTAATTCACAATATTTATGTCAGACAATATTATGACAAGGGTATTCTGGTATCCTGCCATATGAATGGATTGGGGGCAAGGTAGTGGATCACATAGAAAAAGGGCACATTTTGGCTTATAAATGTAGGGCTCTAAAAACTTTGATAATTGCAATATATCTCTGATGATGACAGTACTTGTCATAGAATGAGACTTTCCCTCCGAACATGTGCGCACTCACAAACATACACACACGTGCACACATTTTCTCTTCAATGATTTTGCAGTCATGATTGAAGCTCTATTTGAAATGTACATTTGTTAGCCAAAGACAAAACTCTATAAACAGTTTATTAAAAGTACTGCTAGTAGATGTGTATTTATTTGTGAGAGAACAAATAATATAGCTACTAGAAGTGCTATACATAGCAAATTGTACAGTGCATTATGCGAATTTGTATAGAGTGTAAAGGATATTGAGGCCATGGAAAGAACATATATAAACATGGGGCCTGACTTACAACTGCATATTGTAGTACGTAAAATAGTACTACAGTTGTAATACTCTTGTATTACTAAAAGTCATTCAAATACCTAGCGGCTAAGACTACAGCCTCACCAGTCTTTTGCATTTGAAGGTCTACACCATGGTGGAGATTTCCACACACATGTAGGTGTACATTTCAATAGTAAACATGGAAGGTACATGGCAGAGTGGCTGTAAAAGGAGGGAATGCTTACTACTAAGTGGGAGGGTTTACACTAATTTAAGTAGGGGTTTACGTAAGGACATGCTAATACAGACACAAATCCACAAAGGAATAAAACCACTGATATTCAGAAACTACATGTGTAATGTTGCTACAGCTCTAGAGGTGTCACAACCGGCTCTAATAGACTCCAGCCCATCCTTGGTATTAGTCAATGCACATGGCCAATCATTGGTAGCGCACACACTCCCACAGAAAATAATAGAGGATGGGAAATAAAATAACACCCAGTTGTAAGAAACTAATGTAGAGATTAATGACATTATTTTGACATATTTGTGTGTGTGTGTGAGTTAAAACATTTTAAAAATTTAGATATGCATTAAATTATTTAAAAATGTAATAAGGAACCTAAAAATGTATTAAACTTGAAAGTGTTTATTAACAACTTAAAACATTGTAAAGTGATTCAACTTCGAACCTTTAATGTAATTTACCACATATTAAATAAAATGTTTGACGCTGAAATATTTTTACAATTAATATAAAAAATAAATATAAATTACGTTGCTATATTTAAATTAAATAATGAATCTATTACTAACATCACATTTGATAAGTTAATGTGCTGTAACATTTTAATAACAGCAGGTTAAATAAAATATTTAAAATGAATGTATATTTATATTTTACATTGAAATGAATTCAAGAATAATACTCTTTAATAGAAATTTTACATATAATGTCCCAAAGGGAGAGCTCCACCAGTATCGCGGTGATCTCTATCTATGTGTACAATACTGTTAATAGTAAATGTACACTCATAGATTCTTTGGTAGAAGGGAATTTGAGGGAGTGGTAGATTTACACTAAGGTTTAAATCTACACTCAGAAATGGTGTATAGAAAAATATATATGTGATTACATATACAGATGTAAAGTTATCTTTCGGAATAGGCCCATTTGATTGTACATTACTTACATGTTTACCATTTTTAGATAAGAATGGACATCAGGGGGTTTAGGTCGGGTGATGTAGTTGCAGTGTTAATTATTAAACTGCAGGAGGTACGTGTGTATCTCATGAGGGAAGGCATTTTACTCAAGAGTACCTAATTAGTCAAAGGAATGATCCAGGATATGGAACAATGTGGGATTAGGAACCAAATTGGCTGTGACTGTGGTGGGGGTGTAGTCCCGGTTCTGCCTTGAACACCAAAGTGAGAAGTTTGCCCTGGGTTCAGTATTTGGCTGATGCCGATCCAGCCTGCAGGCAATAATGGGATGCAGCAGACTGACCAAAAACACTGCCAAGGGTCCAGGTGCCAAAGTTTATGCCTTTGTCCATGAGGTGAAAGGAGTGAAGTGAAAGTCCATCAAAACACTGTTAACATAACCCAACTTCCACACGTGTTCACAAGTGATTTAGCTTTGTGGAAAGAGAGGTGAGGGTGAATTTTGATGTACCTCATGTAGATATTTCATGGCTGAAATCTGGCCACAGTGGTGATGGTACAAATGAACCAAATTCAATCCATAACTTCATAAATGACTATTACAAATGAGTTCCAAGGTTCTGGAAGTGGCAGGCAGATAAGATGCATCAGAGAACTAGGATGATACTGCGGACAGAGAGGTAGGGACTGAGGAGGCTGGAAAGTCATCAGTTTGGTGAGACCTCAGAATGAGGGACCTAAGGTAAAGCTTTGGGGGACACTCACAGGTAAGAGTGGTGCTTGAGAATGACCCTACGAAACAAAAAAGGAAAGACCAGCTTAGTAGGAGGAGAAATATTAAAATATTGAGAAACAGGGCACTGTTACGCTCAAGATAGATATTCTTTGGTCAAAATGACCAGAAATGCAACCTGTGTGTTTCAACCAGCCTCACATATTACATTTTTAGTTTTTGCTTTACTTTATTAAGCTATCTACCTCGGTGAATCCAAATCAGATGCTGTCAATGATGTCATTGGTGATGTCATATAACATGTCATTTGATGTGGCATGTAAGTTTCTTCTAAATAGCAACAGCACTGAGATGCTACATTTGTGTTGCCTATTAAGCTCACAGTTAGCAGTTGTGACTTTCGAGTGTCAGCTGGTCTTTTCTAGCTTATTTATAAGGGGATGCGTTAGAGGTTCGATGGACCTTTTGACTAAGATTAGAGTGATTCCACCATCTTTGTCTTCCTTACTCATAATCAAGTTAACCACAATATCAAATATAACATTCAATTATCAAAACTTTGAGCCAGTAAACTTCACGCAGCATGACCCATGTGGCATTGAATAACCACACCTTTAG
Source organism: Pleurodeles waltl (assembly GCF_031143425.1). NCBI lineage: Eukaryota > Metazoa > Chordata > Amphibia > Caudata > Salamandridae > Pleurodeles > Pleurodeles waltl. The sequence continues at coordinate 1,659,653,440 of NC_090445.1, forward strand.
TGAAAATTAGAAAGTTTATTTCCCTATATTCACAATGCTAACATCACATAAATTAGTCTCAATACCAAATGATACACATATGAATAACACAGGCTGACCAGATCTTCGAAAGAATCCCAATTTAACTAGAGCATTTGCAATTAAGCATTCAAGAGTCATTGTACAGCAGAATTGTGCAGCAGAAATAGCATACCTCTAGATTCAACAGGTGAGCAAAATCAATTCCATGTTAATAACATTTGTCAACGTTTGAGCTTACTAAGTAACCTTCCAATTAGACTAGCATGTTTGGACTTCATGCAAAACAATTTTAGTCAAAAGTTAATTTAGAAAACATCTAACTAGGGTGCTATCAAAATAGTGGTTGGTACCTAAAAGAAAAGAAAGAAAAATCTAAAACAAAGACAATAACATCATTAGACCTCTTCTCAAATAGATCAGCAAACTGCGATTTCTCTTCGTCAGTTGGACATCCACCTGGTCAGCATCAGCAATGGGCAGTGGGCAGTGGGCAGTGGGAAGAAATGGCTCAGCCACGGGTGGGCTCTAAGTCAACTGAACCACAAAAGGGGACATCAATCTTAGGATCAGCATGCCACAAATACTCTACGAGGATGGTTAATAAATTAAGGAACTATCATTAACAGAACTTTTTTAGGAGGATAATTAGAAGGGACAAAGAAACATCAGGAACTTTGCAGCTCCTCGAACAGGACTGCTACGGGTAAAGATAGCATGGAGTGGGCGCTAAGGAAAAATGGGACTCCGAAGCAAACAGGCTGAGGAAAAGAATGGGGGGGTGCTGCTACAATGTGTAGTCTGAGAATACCGAATTCCCTAAAGTAAATTTCTCATGCCGTCATTGGTCAGAACATCGTATGTTCACAGTATATCCAATCAAATTAAAACCCTAAATCTAAGAATACTAGACATTATTTAACATGTTGATGATTGGCTCTTCTCCTTCTGTTCCCATCGTCAGGCTTGTCAGGTAACTCTTTTGTTGCAATATTTGCTTCAGTCAGTACATCCATTGTTAGCTCCTGGGAACATCTCTCTCTCATGCATCAAGTTGACATAGTAGCAGTTTCTACTGCAAAGCGTCTTCCCAAGCAGTTATCATGAGAAAGTTTAAGACGTACAAATCGTTTGGTCAGCACAGTGTGAATTAAGTCTCTGCATTCACAAAACATTTGCGAACATTTATTAAAACAATGCAGCTCAACATGAGGTTTCATTGACTAGATCCAAAGCTCTAAATTAGTCTACGACTAATGTCATTAAAGCAAAAACATCACATTAATTCATAAATATGATCCACTAATACATTTTATTCTATATATACATTTATTTAACTATAGATGTGAGTTCAGTAGTAATCATTACACGGGTTATGATGGCCACTCAAGTGGGCACATTTTCCAAGGCACACATTATTTTCTATGTTAGATAAATTCATGTAAATTCTTAACTAGGTAATAAATGCAAATTCATTAGTAGTTAATTCAGCTTTCACAGCCTCATGAATATTTAAGTACTGGGTTTTAATTCTTTTTTTTTTAATAAATCAGTTTGTAGCCAAAACCTTGCTTTTACGCTGTGGAAGACTTTCTAGTCAATTTAATTTTGTATCGCCTTCATGATTGGCAGCTGTTAGCAAGCAGCACCTAGAGTTAAAGCCTTGGATCTACCAGGCAGTGTAGGTGAAACCTTGAGAATCGAAAATTTCATCAGCATTCTTTCTCTGCATATCACAGAGCATCTGACCATCTCCTAACTGCCATGGTCAGTTCTCAGTGCTCTAAAATGTGAATGATAACCCTCTTCTGAAGTAGCCAATAAGATGTCCAAACACTCACTCCTAGCAAGATCTGTTAGATTGAGGTCCCAAGACATCTCCCATCTCAGGTACAAAATTTCCCAATAGACTATGAGTTGGACAGGTGGCAACTGGTGGCATTGGGACCACCTTGGCAGGCTTGCAAATTACAGTCAATGTATGCTAGCAAATGTGATTGATGTGTCCTTGAACTTCAACTTAATGGACCACCTATAATCTTGTCCTGCAGAAATGGTTAGGTTTAGCCTGTTGAGGTCTGGACATGTTTCTGCAGACATTTACTCCAATGATGATACTGAAGTAGCATTAAAATTACTGCAACACAATGTCAACCAACATCCCAAAGTTGCAATGCCCATCCTGATTTTATGTTTCCGGGTGAATCTTGATTTCCCTTATTTTATACATGTTCAACTAGAGATTTAGATATGGTTTCAATTCCACATTCCAGCACTTATGTCAAGTTGCCCACCATAGTTCTGGTTTTTAGCCCAACATTGAGAACCACATATTTTCCAAACATCTATTTTACCTTTTCTTGGTTTTTTTCAAATGGCAACATCGGAAGGTAAGCCCATGTCTTTGGTATTTTAACATTAAAATGTTGATTTTATAACCTTCCTAAAGGACCATATTTATATTTTTCTGTGAACTATTAGTACAGAGATTACTTTAAAGTGCCTGTTTCAATGACTTTCACTTCTAAAACCACTACAAGAATCGATACATAAATCTACCCTTCGCCTGAAGAAGCTGAGCGTCCATCTTGATGAGAATGCAGAAGCTATGAATCCCTTCCTATGTATGGAAGCTAGTGACCCAGCTACTCGAGAGTGACTGCGGGAGAGCTATGTTTTGCAAAGGGAGTTTATGTTTTTCAAACTCCTGCTAGGGAGTATGGGGCACGGAACTCAGATGATAATCCACCAATCTCCCTCCTCGTCTTGTGAGGCCGGGTGACAGAACTACCTCAGAAATAAGGTCCGCAATGGGGAAAGAGGGTTTTACGGGTGAGGTATGTGAGAGAGCAAGGAAAACATGTCTGATGAAGCACACAACTGGAAAGCTTTTCTACACTTGCACTGCGGATAAGGTTAGGGTGTAGCTTTGGGTCTGGGAGAAGCCCTACGACAACGGATAGCACATAGAGGTTAGAACATTTAAATAATACCCCAAGTAGAGGGCTGAGCTGATTCGCCAGGTGCTTCAGATGAAATGGCAATAGCAAATCCTATAGGCACCGGGAAACATTGCCAGACTCATTAGAACCCACAGAATAGGATGTCAACTAACCAGCTTAGGAGATGCAGTGGACTAGTCCAATTTACACTGGCTGCGTGAGACAAAAGGGAATAGCAATAAGTAATATGTAATAAGCAATAAGTTAGAGAATGGGGTAAAAATAACCCAGTAGGGAACAAAACAAAAAAGGTGTGGGAAGCAGGACAGTAGCAAACTTAGTGGGTGCAGGAATCATGCAACACACAAAAAGTTGCCAGGAACATCGTAGTTCTTCAAACACCTTCAATAGGATCTTCTAGCCAATGTGCTTGCTCTGTCGGCCCTGACCCAGAACAGTCAGTCTCTGACATCCTGTGGATTTGTGTGGACCAGCCACCAAGAATTTCCATAGTCTTCCATACTTTTTAAAATATCCCTGAGTTTTGTGCATATGTATAACAAATCTGTGTGTTCTTGCACCACTGTCTCCTTCCTTGTCTTGCCATTGATGAAATCAAGACAATGTGTGCAGCATCCCCGTGTTTGCCGAGTTATCAAGGTCCACAAAAGCAGGTGAACACGCAGGGTTATGTACATCACAGTCATGCCGTCACCGATACCCATACTTTCCCATATAGTTCCATGTCGATTGGACTGGATTCTTCCTTCTGACATGCATCCCTCCTCTTATTGCATCTTGGGCTCTGAGGGAGGCATTAACTGTCCGGGCACCAAAACCTCTGCCAGCTGCTGCTCTCATGCTGGGCTGGTACGGGCAGGTATTGACAGATACAGAGGGCACCACTCGGCAGCTGGGACCAGAGCAGGCACACCACTAGGTATCAATGATACCCCTTAGGAATCTGGGGTGGGGAGAAATAAAATGGAGGGAATTTGGTGTAGAATGTGGGCTTTTCTAGGACATGGACACACACATGCCAGCAGCGTGCACAACCAACCTGAGTGGCGTACACTTCAAATGCTGGTACCACCTGATGCACCACTGCCTGCTTTTGAGGTATTGATGTTGGAGAGCACATGCCCCCTATTTCAGGAGTCAAGAAGGCATTGTTTCTCCTTCTCCGTTAACCTGAAACACAGTGACACACTGTGTGATATAGCATTTTCTGCTTTGTTGCCAGTATCGGTCCAACTCACCGTACACATTGCTCCTCTGTCAGGACATTCTGGTACTGCTGTGGGAAAAGAGTGACTCTCTTGTACATGTGATGGAACCTTACATTCCTGATGGTCTTGTGTACAAGCTCTCTGCATGTGACAGAATCTTGCACTCATGCTAACCACGCTATAACTGCCTCTGTGGGTAACAGCTGATGCTGCCTGTGCTATATATGTTCTTTGTGTTAGGAAATAGGCACTTCTGCCGACCATATTGTGCATGGGCTGTGTGTTTTAGTGAATCGTGATGCATCTTTTCACTTTACAAAAGCCAAAACACTTGGCATTACCAATGCTTGTTTTTTTTATGTTTTGTCAATATTCAGAAGTGCACTCACTTTTGACATATAAGAGAAAAGTGATGCACACTGATAATAATTTTCCTCTGGATAACAAGAATTTAGCTAAATCAGGAAGAGAAGCACTGGGATTTCTGTGCTCTAATTTGTGATAATTAGCCACGTCTCTGCATTGAATTAAATGTATAATGTCAGACAAACTAGAAACCCAGATCATTAACAGGTAGTATTCCTAATATTCTTAACAATGATGTCCTTCAAAATGAGCACAGTGGTAGCTGAGTACACATATTCGTCTTGAAAGGCAGTTGCCTAATCAGAGGGCAGTCAGTTGTCTGTACCATTATATTGAGAGAAAACACAAAGGTGGTGGATGGAATACTTGCAAACATTTCAGCCACTGCCATTAGCATACAAGTCCACTGTTTTTGTACCCACTGTGCTTCTTCAGTCAGTCCCCTTTCACAGCGAGCAGGGGACACCCATCACATTTATGGTACCACAATAAGAAAAACACAACTTGATGGATAGAGTGTTGCAAGAGTCTGGGCCACTAGCAATCATATGCCAGTCCATTGTTGCTTTGCCCACTGTGGTACTTCAGAAAGAGACCAACCATATGTAAATCAGTACAGGCCCTAGTCCAAAAGCAACAAGCCTTGCAAGCCGTCACACCTGGTCATCTGAACGGGAACATAGGGAATCTCAGACCAGTTTTACCAAGGTGGACCTAATGAGTCTCTTATAGCTTGAGCCCTGTTGCACAACAAGCAGGGGACCTATGTCTAGGCACACTCGTCAAACTTAAGGTGCCACATTACGAAAAACACAAAGGTGATGGTTAGATGCTTGCAAATGTCTTAGCCACTGGCAATTTCTCAGGCTACATTCCAGTCCATCATTTTTCACCAACTACTCCTCTTCAAATAGAGATCAGTAATATGCATATGAGCCCTGGCCCTTCTCTAGTACAGACAGCCAAGCCTTTTTGTAGCTACGCTTTGATGTGTTTATGTCAAAACTGTGCAATAGAATATAAAGCACTCATTTGAAACTTGATTCTTCATGTCAGAAAATTAAAAAAACTTGTACTTAGCTTGGTAATGCTTTTGTGGAGGAAGTTGAGCTTTTGATTATAAATTATGGTTGTGACCATAAGTATCAGCACACAGATGTGATCAAGACATAAATTACATAATTGCACTTCCAGTATTGTTTGTATCTGCTGTTCCTTTGTATATTCCTCTCCTTCTTAGCCAATTTTTGGTCTTGTCCATGAATCCAAATCCTCCATAACCCCCAAGGTCAACTGTGTAATCTAGACAACGCTCTCATTCACTGCACCTACAAAGTCACTCAATATAAAAAGAGATCTCGAACTGATACCTTCAGTGATTTCTGATGTCAATTGACATATCTGTGCAAAGAATGCAATTTTATGCATATTTAGGGGCATATTTAAACTTTTTGGTGCAAAACTGCGCTAATGCAGTTTTGAACCAAAAAGTTTACCGCCAGCTTGCACCATTCCTGAACTACAGCCGGGCACCATATTTATGGAATGGCGCAAGCCGGCGCTAAGCTTGGGCTAGCGTCAACCAAAATTACACTAGCCGGGTGGGGGTTGCAGTATGGCAATAGGAGGTTGTGTGTCAAAAAATGACGTTAGGCTGGTTGAGGCAAAAAAAAAGCCTCTAACCAACCTAGTGTCATTTCCTGACGCACAATCATCCAAAACACATGACTCCTGCCTTATAAAAGACAGGAGTCATGCCCACCACCCCAATGTCCAGCACAGGGGACCAGTGTGCCCTGGGCATGGCCATTGCACCCAGTGCCATGCAGGGGGCCCCATGTCAGGGCCCCCATTGGCACTTTGAAAATATTTTTAAAAATACTTACCTATACTTACCCTTCTTACCTGGGATGGGGTACCTCATCATCTGGTGTCCCTCTGGTGTGGGTGGGGGTGTTCCTGGGGCTTGAGGTAGGCACCTTTGGGCCCATTCCATGGCCTTTAGCCATGGAAATGGGTCCAGAGGTCCCCTAACGCCTGGTCTGACCCAGGTGTTAGATAATGGTGCTAAGCTGGCTTAACACCATTATTTAGGTCTGCCTTCCAACCGTGGCACATTTAAGCATGGGGGGATAAACATGACAGTATGGAGATTGCACCATTTTTTGGATGGGAACGTCTACCTTGCATCTCATTGACGCAAGGTGGGTTCACGCATCCAAAAAATGTCTCTAAGTCCAATATTTTGACATTAGAAGTGTCTAGCGTCAAAATATAAATATGGAGTTAAGTTTGTGCCAAATTTGCATTAAAAAATGATGCAAATTCAGCGCAAAGAGAGTATAAATATGCCCCTTAATATTTTGTAATACTTATAAACTGCAAACCTCACCTCAAGGGCAGCCAAGCACCTCAAAAAAATAAATGTCAACAAAAGGTCTGCACCTCCGATCAACTTTAATTTAGCTGAATAAATCTACCTGAACTTGGGCACGATGAACCAGATTGACGCAAAATATTGTGCTGTAAACTGCAGTTTTTACAATTTTGCGAAATGTACAGGCAATTGAAAAATAAATGATCATAGAATGTTCTTTAATCTTATTTTATAACCCTTAGTGGATGGAAGGGTGCTTTGATGATTGGGAAAATGGATAAGCTCTCTGTGAGCAGATGAATGGCTAACAAGTTGGATAACTGATGAGAGATAGATAGACAAATGGATGGATTGTGGCTGAATGAGTGCATGCATGATGAATGTGTAAGCCGTTGGATGGATGAATGTGTGAGTGAACGGGTGGATAAAAAGTAAAATGCATGAATGTGTTGATCGGTGGATGTAGAGATGGCCGGATGTTGGATGCACTAATAAGTAGATGAATTGATGAATGAATATATGGATACATTCTTTTGTGTCTTGGGTGGTAGGTATTTTTTTGCTCGAGGTCCTATGGGGGCATTGCTTGCAGAAACCAGTGACTGTTGATGTCTCGTCTTCCTGACATGCAATACATTTTAGATGTAGCTAAACACTCGTTCCTTTTTGCTCGTGTGGTCAGTTTTCACTATAAGATTACCTGCTGCGCTTGAAGTTTTGGGATGTGGAGGGTTCCTTTATTTTTAGATCTTCATGATGAGTTTCGCGTGAGTTAAATGCAGATGAGTTGCGTTTTTTGGGTCGTTTTTCTCAAAGCGCAGGACTTTGGATGGCCGGGTTAGCAGCATTTTAAACACAAAGTCGACATTTTAGGGGCTTTCGAATTGTCAGAAAAAATGACAGGAAAAATGGCACAGAATGCAATTTATTGAAGAACGCAATGCTAAATAAGGATTGGGCCGGAGAGGTGCCAATCACGCTGCTACGTCTTGAGCGCAGAAACCTGAAGGCTGGCCAGGCAGGAATGAACGTTCTCTGGTGGTCCAGATGGCGTTATTTACGTTGGATTTAACCTATGCTCTGCAGGTTAATGAGACGGTACCAGTGCTTTCGGTGCACATCACTTCTTACAAAGATTTATTTTGCTTGTAACGCACACGCTGCAAACAAAATCAGAGCAAGACGCGAATCCACGAACGCTCAAGGGGTCTGTCAGATGCCCAAGAGGCTGGTGGTGTGTGGAGAGGTGGCGCTGAATCTAGGGGCTGCTCTTATGTGTGGATGCGTTTGATTAAAGAGTTTGGGGGCCTGAACTGTAACCGGCCAATCCTTGCAAGCAGGGATGGTGAGCTGGTAATATACGGGTGATATCTGTTGCACAGGCAGGGGCGTAGCTTCAGGATGGTGTCTGGGGTGTTACACCCCTTAATAAATGTATTTGCTGATCAATAGTTGGGTACAGGCGCTTTCAGTCGGATGTGGTGAGGTGTCTGTCGGTTTTCACCTGGTATTTTTGCATGCACACGCTGACAAAAACATACACGATCTCTCATCTCTGTTTCGAAAGCCGTATTTTTTTTAATTATTTTACAAAATATTGGGGCATTTTTACATCATCGGTCCTGATGCACCACTTTTCTTGCACCGCCCTTGCCCCTCCTAAAGACACCATGGCTGCTACATGGTCATTTACAATACTGTGCACCATGGCGGTCGTTAGGACAATAGCGTCAACATTTTTTATGCCATTTTAGCGCTTTGCTGCATTAGCGTAAAAAATGTTGATGCTAGTGCAGTGAAGCACAGGGAGGCCCATTGATAAAAATAGGTGCGTCATTTTAATGCTTGCTCTGTGCAAGCGTGAATGATGACAGAAAAAATGGGGCAGTGAAATGTAGTAAATTTCACTGCACCTTTTTTTTGGACCTCCCTGCAACAGAACACCCCCCCCCCCCCACCCATGATACATTATGCCTGCTGCAGGCATAATGTGGCACAAGGGTTTACAAAGTAAATACGGTGCAGGAGAAAGGCCTCCTTAACGTCGATATAGCATAAAAAAATGTACGCTAGGGCAGCGCAAGGTGGTGATAGGGGTATGTAAATATGCCCCGTTGTTTCTGTTAGTTAGTGCTTCTACTAATCCGCATCCCTCTCCATTTCCACTGCCTCTTAAGCCCCTCACATGTGCCTTGCTTGTCGTGTCATGTATTTTAACATTACATGCTGCCGTGATTGTTGGGAAATTTGAAGTTCACACCCCCCAATCTTACTGACCAAGCTATGCCCCCGTGCATAGGTGGTGAAGGGTGTGGCAGTGACACATTTGTAGGTAGGTGGAAGACCCATTTCATTCCTGTTCTACACAGAGCGGGTGGGGACTCCTCAGGGTGGCTGAGAATTGCTTCTTCTCCGGGATCTGCAATGAACCATTCTGCAATAACGTCAACTTCCCGAAAGCTATAACTCTGGTATTTTAAAGACTCGAGTTATGAAGCATTAGAGTAGCAAGGATGTTGATTCAGATTGGTCTCCTTGCAGAGAATTTGCACAATGTATGGTAGAAACCCCAGAGTTCCCTTGGTGTCAGAAGACTCCATTGTATTGCTGTCCTGACGCTTTTGCTTTGGTGCCACAATCCAGCTAAACCCTCCTTATTGTTGCTGCACTGATGTATATGCACTGATATCACCAAGGAGCTAAGCCTTCCATTTTGTTGCTGCCCTGACAAGTATGCTCTGGTGCCACAATCCAGCTAGACCCTCATTTCTGTTGCTGCACCAATGTGTATGCACTGATGTCACAATCCAGCTACACCTTATGGCTTTTGATAGACTTGGCAAATGGTGTTTCATGACTGAAGAAAGTGATAGGATCAGGAATGGAAAAGTGAGGTATTAAAATGTGGTTGCACTCCCAGAATCCGTGTGCTCCTTCACATCTGCTCCTGCACACGACACATGTGAGAAGATCTCAGGGGTCTTCTGAATCGCGGGGCATATTTACAGGACATCAGTGTAAGACCAGAAAGTGATTCTAATGTTTGAAGAGGTCCTTAAGATGGAATATGTTTGTTTTAAGTGAAAGGGAGGAGGTAGGCTCTCTTAGGCATTTCAAATGTTTAATCTATTTATTTATTTAGGAGCCTTTAATAGCACTGTATCAGTAAACATGGCCATTCGAGGTACTATCTGGAGCGCATGAGCTGCAAGGAGGGTTAAAGGATAGATTGACTCAACCTGGTTATGTGTAGTCCATATTCCTCAGTCATTGAACTTGTCATCACTATTCTTTGGTCCAATTCAAAACTAAAGAATTCAGACTTCATCAGTTTTCTGAACTAGAACACGTGAGACTCTGAACTGAGTAATTCAAGAGCCTGCAGCACGGGCGTGATCCAGAGAGAAAACCAATCAATAATACTCATTGCCTTCAGAACTTAAGTTGTGCATTTCTACCACTGAAGCACAGATTGGTCCACGTCTGGTTTGGGAGATGTTAGCTATATTGTGGTGTCCAAGTGGGAATCGTTGGATGTTGTGTATGAAGGCCAGAGGAAAGTTTCAGTCTTGTCACTGAGGTCTTGGCATTGCACATAATCATGTTTGTGATGCAGAACAGCACAAGGTTGATAAGATAGCGCTTATTGGTACCCACCATCTGCAGTTAACATGATTCTAGTTCAAAGCACTAAATATTGACTACATGAATGGAGGACAGGTTGTGTAGGGCATTGGATCATTAGCAGTGCAGGGCATGGGCCAAACAGAGGTGAGTAACAGCCATACCTTTATTGCTCTTCATAATCACAGGTGGTTATAGAGTTGCCTGGTTCACCCTGACAGTGAATGAGTGAGTTTGATGGTCTGTACTGGAAACAAAAGGACAGCATTCGTTGACTTTCTGAAGCACGGAATGGTATAAATGGCTCCAGCCTTGAGCTGAAGGTCCTTATGGTTGTAGTTATGGAGTTTGTGTCACAGAAAAAGTTGCACAGCACAATGGATGGCTCATTGTGTAAATAATGCACTAATGTAGAATTGTGCTGACCACTGCTATCTCCCTAGGATCCTGCAGTCGTACAATAGACTGTCTGTCATTCCTTGCACCTCTCCTGCATTGTACTCACCATGTGCTGACCACTGCTGACTCCGTAGGATTCTGACCTTTTAGAGCAGTGTGTCTATAAGTCTTCTTGCATTGGACTGACTACTTCTGAGTTATGGGTGCGTGCCAATGATCGCCGACTCCCCAGGATCCTAAAATACTGCCTCTTACAGATGTCTGTGTCCCACTTGTAAGTCACCAGGCTTTCAAAATACTGCCTTTTCAGAGATGCATACCCACCACACCTCCAGGAACCTTACTTTCCTCTTATTGATGTGTCTCTATCACTGCTGACTCCCCAGGATTATGAATTACTGCTCCCTAGAGTGCTTGACACTGCTGACTCCCCACAATCACAAATTCAAATGACTGTACTTACAGAAGAGTGAATAACACTGTCGACTCCCCAGGAGCATGAATTACTGCACACATAGTTGAATGCCTTACACTGCTGACTCCCCAAAATCATGAATTACTGATCTGTTATAGAAGAGTGCCTGACACGGCTTCCTCCCCAGGATCATGAATTACTGCTCTCTTACATAAGAGTGCCTAACACTGGCGCCTACCCAGGATCATGAATTACTACTCTCTTATAGAAGAGCGCCTAACACTGGCATCTAACCAGGATCATTAATTACTGCACTTATAGAAGAGTGCCTTACACTGCTAACTCCCCAGGATCATGAATTACTGCTCTCTCACAGAAGAGTGCCTTACACTGCTGACTCCCCAGGATCAGTAATTACTGCTGTCTTATATATAGAAGAGTGGCTTACACTGCTGACTCCTCAGGATCATGAATTACTGCTCTCTTACAGAAGAGTGCCTTATACTGCTGACTCCTCAGGATCTTGAATTACTGCTCTCTTACAGAAGAGTGCCTTACACTGCTGACTCCTCAGGATCAGGAATTACTGCTCTCTTACAGAAGAGTGCCTTACACTGCTGACTCCCTAGGATCAGGAATTACTGCTGTCTTATAGAAGAGTGCCTTACACTGCTGACTCCTCAGGATCATGAATTACTGCTCTCTTACAGAAGAGTGCCTAACGCTGCTGACTCGCCACGATCACAAATTACTGCTCTCTTATAGAAGAGTGCCTTACACTGCTGACTCCCCAGCATCAGGAATTACTGCTGTCTTATAGAAGAGTGCCTAACGCTGCTGACTCCCCACAATCACAAATTACTGCTCTGTTACAGAAGAGTGCCTTACACTGCTGACTCCCCAGGGTCATGAATTATTGCTTTCTTATAGAATTATGCCTGACACTGCTGACTCCCCACAATCACAAATTACTGCTCTCTTGTAGAAGAGGGCCTAACACTGGCGCCTACCCAGGATTATGAATTACTGCTCTCTTATAGAAGAAAGCCTGACACTGCTGCTGACTCCCCAGGATCATGCATTACTGCACTTTTAGAAGAGTGCCGAACACTGGTGTCTACCCAGGATCATTAATATCTACTCTCTTATAGAAGAGTGCCTTACACTGCTGACAAACAAGGATCATGAATTACTGGTCTCTTATAGAAGAGTGCCTTACACTGCTGACAAACAAGGATCATGAATTACTGGTCTCTTATAGAAAAGTGCCTGACACTGCTGACTTAGTCACAAAAGAAGTAATTGTGGGACTTCCTCGCACCAAACTATTGATGCTCGAAGAGGCAGTGAAGCAGGCTGTGTTTATGAGCCCTAACTGTGACTCAGATCTGGAGAGTAGATGGAGATTTCCCATTTTGTCATGTAGATCTGATATTGTAGATGGTGTCTTTATATACCAATGAGAACAAAGCCCTCATCTCCTGTAAAGGAGAGGGGCAGAGTCCTGTCTCCATGAGCTGTAAACCAGAAGACTCTGTCTGTTGGAGGAAAAGGGTCAGTCATCCTCCTCCATCCGGTGATGACTCGAACCTTGGGGAGTCTCTTGTAAATGAAATTCAGGATCACAAAATAGAGTTGGGGAAGATGAACCTGGATGTAGGTGCATGGGACACTGCAGGGCAAGGAAAGGACTTATTTAGGGTATCCATGAAAAATGCTTTTAAGAAGCCTTTGGCTCATGGAAAAGGAGTGAACTGCAAGGTAACCTACAGACTGGAAACCACCACAGTGACGGGTGAGTTGCCTTCCCCTATATCCTGCTCAAGCAATACAAAACCTCATTGTGCCCCTTCCTCCACCTTTGTGAGAAGGACAAACATAAAAAGTAAATTTTTCCATTCAAAGAGTGCAGTGTGAACCATCCACTGATGGTCAAGGTGTTTAGCGTCTATGACTTGTAGACCAGAGTTCTACCTGAGGCATAGGAAGTTCTGCAGGAAACCTCAGCAAGTTTGGGGAAGGCTGGAATTATTGCAGACAGATTTCCAAAGAGCTGCATTCAGAGTGGATGTTGCTGAAACCCGATTATCTGACTTTTTAGAGGAATGACCAAAAACAGTGAATTTAGGAGCTGCACCACCACCTTCATCCTGCAATCCAGGACAATATGGCCAGACTGCTAATATTACACTTTGAAACAGTCATTGTTTACTGCCCTGATGTTACTCTTTTGAATTGGCATTGTTCACCACCCAAAAGTTACAATAGTGGAATTCCTCCTTCTGACTGACCAAGCCATACCTGTTCTATTGCATTAAGCTTGCAAGCTGCCTATTTGGGCTCTGGGTGGCATGAGCACCAGAGAGAGGATCTTTATATCTGAATTTGTACATCACAGAGAGACAGAGGCAGTTCTGTGAAATGTTACCAAGAAAAAGTTCTGAGATTAAAGCAGAGAAAATTCTTTGTTTTCCTTGCCTCTGAAGAATGACAGAAACACTGCACAAAGAAATGCAGTCTTGATAAGGAGATACTCGTATAAAATTGAAGCCTCCACTTGGCATGCAGATAGACACGTCCTCCTCACCGAAACTGTCAGCATCATCCTGAAGTTAATGAAAGAGAGGAATAGATGGGTATCAGTTGGTTAATGTGATGATGGTCTGGGTCCACATTTTTACAGTGTTGGTCCATTGCTCGGATGAGTTTACCACATTAATAGGTGTGGTTGCACAGGACTGAAGAAACTACAAAAAAACAAGAAAATGATAAACCTTGGGCTTTGCCTAAATGGAGGTTCCTCTCCCCCCCTTCTGCTTCTTCTCTTCCTTCCAAGCACTGGTTGTCTGACACCTGAGGGGAGGATCGGCTAAAATATATGTAAGGTCTGAGGTGATTCATATATTGTAACTCAAAGGAGTGTTGTTACTGTATGTAGAGATATTATAACTAAGTAGTTCCTGGAATGATATAATAGTTTTTTGGAATATAAGTCTCCTAAAAAAGGATGTGAAAATAAAAAATAAAAAAGAGGGTGACATTGATAAAATAGCAAAACATTTTTGAAAATGAGGAAAAACTGCTATTTTAATCATCATCCATGCTTGGGCCCAACCACTCCTATGTGAGGAGCATAGGCATCACATGCCAGGTACAGTCTTGTATGCCCTGATACTTGTCCACCAATACATGTCCAGTGCTGCCTCCCATACCCAAAAACAACCATGAAGTGTGGTGTCTCCAAATACAACCTGCCAAGTGACCACGTCCACATTACCCAGGTGTTTTAACTGTAACTCCCATAAGAAACGAGACAATAACAAATTTTAAGCAAACCAACTAGCAGAAATGAAATGAAGTAACACAATCACATGTGTGGTTTCATCCAGCCACCTACTTGCACTCTTGGCCAGCACATTAAGAGAGCTCCTCCTAGCTCTCAGCTGCTCCACCCCTTCAGCCACACATTGGTGCTATCCATGGTTTACATGCCTGGTGGTGTTCTATGAATTAAGTATCACATTGTATCTGGTCAACATAAACGTCAGCATATAGGGACTCAGTCTACATATACCATCAAGAAATGATGGCACGGTTCCTAGCTAGCTTGCAGTGCCCCACCTGATCCCCTAAACACACCGGGGTACCAGATGATATCTGCAACCTCGAACATGACTACTCAGATTCCTATGGAAATTGTAGAAACAGATCTACCCTTTTGTTGTTATTCTGCGTACCCAAGATGAGAACAAGAAAGATGCAAAAATATATTATTGAGCATTAGGGAAACTAGACAAAGCATGGTAACCAGCATTACAAAAATGCTGGAAAAGATAACCAATTCAACCATGGTAATGTTATTATGTTGGTACAATCCTATCGGTTACTACGTACACTATCAAGAGCATAGTGGGAATACCCTTTGCCAGATCAATTGGGATGGCCCCATACCTAGGTGACATGTACCAGGAAAGCCAGGAACCTGGTCTGGTGTAGTGCAGGCTATTGTCCTGTGCAGGGTAGAGGTCAGGATCAGCATCACAGTCAGCAAATCTACATCTGGGATACAGCATGCTGCGTTTCAGGATAATCCCAGCAGAAGGGCTCCTCTGTAGAATGTGGCACAGAGGCAGTTTTTATAAAACAAGCACTGTTCATGTCACACTGTGTCAGAGGTGCAGGCTCGATGCTGTGATGTGTGTGCAGGCAGAGCTGTCTTCATAGATAATCAGAATACTTAGAACATTGCGTTCTGTGTGTTTAACTTTGTCCAGAGTGTACAGGCTAGGTGGCATCAACGCTTACAGGAAGCAAGCTGCATGTACAGTGATTTCTCAGTACATTATCGCATGAGTGAAAAGCCATGTGAAGGATCACCATCAGAAAAGAAACGATAAGTTAAAATATGCATTATAAAATGGAGGCACTAAGCAGGCCTTATCGTGGAGCCCTTGCTACTATGGTGACAAAAGCACACAGCAGAAGAGAGACGTTTTTCCATGTGTGTGATGCAGGTGTTTCAATGGGACACCCATCTGCCTCACCTTTGGCAGAAAGGTTCAGGGCACATTGAAGAGACCCATCTCCCATATTACAATCCCCCAAACAAGTGAAACAACTCTAGCATACCCACACAGAACACCACAGATAATTTCCTTTTCACACTCCATAAATCATAAACCAACCAGCAAACTCAGTCACCATTTTAATTACCACACAACACATTGCACCCTCATGCACCTCATCAATTTTTACACACACCACACATCCTCATGCACCCCAACCACTACTCAACATATTACTGCACTATGCCCATCAGTATACCTCACCAACTCCAACAAACTGTGATCCCCTAGACAGACGATCTTGATACAATTAATTCTCCTATGTGCTTCAGCCAGCCTTTGTTCACCCCGTGGCCTCCTACGCGTCAAAAGAGACCCTGAAACATATTCTGAACACCTCTGAAGCCCAGGAACCATCAAGCACCCAACAAGCCCATGCAGCACAGGACTCTCTCATAGACCATCAAATCCCTGGATTCCCTACAGACTACGACACACACTGCTGCTTTTGAACCTGGTGGCCGAAGACTCAACACAAACAAAAACACCATACCACACAAAATGACCACAAGGTAATGTTTCCAGGCAACTTTGTGTGTGTTTAGCAATGTGGTTGTTCCTCGCGCGTCTTTCAACAGAATTCTGTGATAACATGAATCCTGCTATGGAGAGGCCAACCAGACTACAAAGACGTAAATCTCCACCAAACCAGGGTCCCTCCTCTTATCTATATGAGGTAAGTTCTTCTTTGTTTTGTGGAAATATCCTCATATTCCTCGGCATCAAGAACGTGCCACCAAAATCAGCGGGAAATGCACTGGGTGGGCCTCTTGGTATGCTGTACATTATCCTTGTAAAAGGCAGGAAGACCTTTGCATACTACTAATGTGGACAGTGCGTGGCCAAGCAGGCGGCGCTTTCAGCAATTTAGCAATGTGGCAATTTAAAGGGAGACCCATGGACTCAAGAGGAGGGGGACCATGCGGCCCCCCTTTCCTGTCTGATTTTGGCCCCGGGGACACCAGCCCCCGGGGCCTGGCTTCATTTAATAGGGGAGGAGAGCGGTGCGGCCCACCTCTCCAGGCCGATCTTGGCCTGTGGGACCCCAACCCCCAGGGCCCAGCCTTCACTAAGTAGTGGAGGGGGGCCAGATGGCCCCCCTCCCAGGCTTATTTTGGCCCCGGGGACCCAGACCCCATAGCTCGCCATGTCGCCTGGGTGCCCCCCCGGCACCCAGTGTGCAATGGGACCGTGGGGAGAGCCTGAATTTCCCAGCCAGCTCACCGCCTCCTGCGGGAGCCGGTATTGCTTTTGCACACAGGGAGCTGCTAAACATGCAGCTCCCTGTGTGCAAGGACAATCATTTCATCTCTTTCCTTGCCTGCATGTCTGCAGGGTGGGCACCCCGGGACATAGCAGAAGCCAGCCCTGGGGGGTGGCGGTCCGAAGAGCCTTTATTGACTCCACAAGTGGGACGCAGGGCCCTCTCCAACCTTTAATTTAGCCCCAGGGAGGTGGCGGTCCCCTGAGCTTTGGGGGGGGGGGGGCACGCAGCCCTCCTGCACATTTTAACATCATCGCCACAGGGAGGTGGTGGTCCATGGGGCTAATACAAGCCCTAGGAGGGCCCCACGCGCCCCCCTTCTTTTTTAATTCCCCAATGCCTCTGGGACCTGGCCACCGGGGGGGGGGGCAAAATAAAAGAAAAGGGCAGGAGACCACCCTTTTTTTATCTCAGAAAAATCTGCAGATCTGGATGCTGTTTTACCCCTGGTGGGGTCTGTGAAGCTCAGGGTGACTCTACCCTGACCCCTTTTCTTTTTTTGAACTTTTTTTGTGGGACTCAGCTGAAGCAGAGTCCCAGGACGGCTGTCAACAATTCCTTGTTGAAGCGTTGGCAGCCAATCAAATATCATCACAGGGACAGTTTGATCTGTCACATTTGGTATAATTCCGTCCAGCGTTTCCGGTTCTAGTCATGTTTAAAATCCCCATGGGAAAATGTGTTTTTAGACCCCCTTTTTCTCAGCCCCTGCTTATTTTGTGAAGATGCGACAAGCGATACCAAAGCTATTGGCAAATCAAAAAACGCTCTTACAACTTAAACTAGGTCCTAACTATAACTACCTACTGATGACTGCCAGTAGGTAACATATAACTATAGGTATAGACAGACAGACAGAGAGACAGATAGGTAGGTAGGTAGGTAGATAGATAGATAGATAGATAGATAGATAGATAGATAGATAGATAGATAGATAGATAGATAGATAGATAGATAGATAGATAGATAGATAGACAGCCAAACCCTGTGACCAGTCCTCGCAGGTGCCCAATCCACCAAGTGCACCCAAACCCATGCTGTGCATTGCTTTCAGTGATGCACAGTGGTTGGTTGGCCTTGTCCCATCCCACTGCAGGCGCCCCAATGCCCTATGCACATGGACAATGCCATGCACAAAGGCGGTTTGCTGCAGGGTCATTACTTTTCAAAAAATGTCTTGAGGCAGCGCAATAGTGTTACTGCGGTATCAGTACTGCGGTACCACATTGGGTGCCGTGTTGGCACTGTAGTACCAGGCACTAGTACAGGAGTACCCGTGCCCCAAAAAAAAAAATTATTTTAGTTTGGACTTGGTAGGGTCCTTCGGCACTTTCCTACATGTCCCTAGGGAGGTAAGGGTATTGCTCTCTGCAGCCTTTCATTTTTCGTTTCAAGACTCGGAGTCCTGTAATGCCATAACATAATCTCCACATTGTCCCAAACCAATTGGGATCTGTCCTTTCACTTGAAATGGGCCAATCAGAGCCTATCTCGACTCCAACGATCTACCTATCTCTAACCCCTTCATGCTCACCCCAAGTTTATTTTTAAATGCTAATTTCTTGAAAATGGCTGAACTGATTTACATCAAACAGCAAAATGCACGTTTTCTGAGGAAAGTTCTAACTTTTGTTCCAGATTTTGTGGGATTCTTTTTAGCTGTTTTTTTTAACATGCAAAATCGCACGTTTGGTACCCCCGCCCCCTATTTCTTCAATGATTGGCATACAACTTTCCACAGAGGATCCAAAGTAGATAAACTTTTTTTCAGAAAGTTTCATGCAGATTTTTCAAATGGTGCCTAAGTTAGTAAAGAATCAAAAACGCCTTTCCAATGTAAACCCTAACATAACTACACAATGGCAATATATAACATACATATATATAAAACTATAGGTCTTAAGTATGCCAGCCTGGCTCTGAAGTGAGGATCTGCCGTTTGTAACAACGGATTCCGAGTCCCTCAGCTACTTGCAGTCTTACAATGGGGGTTTCTGAGGCAAGCTATGTCTGTCACTTTAAGCGTTTTCTTATCATTTTCACAGGAAGACCCTTTCAACACATTGTACTTCAAAGTGGAGATTATATTTGTAATGCCATTGTATGTTGTGTGTGAAAAGACTTTGTTTCTAGTGAGCTACGTGCTTCCTTACCTCTAGCTGCTTCCATTTAAAGTTCAACAGTGGGAGCGGTTCGGCCAGGCGGCTTGGGTGCAGGGTGAGGAAAGCCGCCGTCCTGGGACTGGCGGAAGTTGGCCGTCCTGCCTTCCCAAGCTTCATTAACCTCGGAACTCCACTCACCTTGTATGCACGACCTACACCGGGGCGGTCCTGAGGTTATCTTTACCTATGGATGAGGACATAGGAGTCTGAGAGTCCATGGTAGATGTATTGTCTTCCACAAAGGCCACCAGCCCTATCCACCCACTTCTAAATAAGTTGGCGTATTCTGCAGACTGGTTTATGGGTCTTCTCTAGGCACATTGACCTACATTGGTAGAGGACTGAACAACAATGCAAATTCCAGGTGTAGCTTTGGAGACTTCTCAGGGCCTATACCAACCAACATGACGGTTTGCCGGACGTGTGTTTACAAAAATAATTTTTGAATATTTGCATTGACGAGCATGAACTGAAATGCCACTTTCAGCATTTGCATAAGGAAGGGACTGTGATGAGAGCATGGTTTGGCCAATCTGTCTTCATTCCCCCTTCTTAAAGCGAGGGCTTAATGTTTCAGGTTTCCTTCCATCCACTCTACTTTCTGGATGGCTCTTTTGTCCATCATCATAACATTAAACACAGTCTCTTCCTCTCCCTCAAAACCTACTCTGCAGCTCATCTGGACAAACAGTCTGCTACTTTAGTGTTAACTCTCAAATTCACCTAACCTTCAATGTGTACTCCTGTAACCGAGACAGTCTTCTGCCTTTCCTCATGGAAATCTCTCTTAATGGCTTGTGGTCTCTCTGGACCACAAATTCACTTCCCTATAAAAAATGTCCTGGATATTTTCGCAGCCAATTGCACTAAAAAGCTTCTTTGTCAAACGCAGAGTCCCTAAACTTAGGGCCTGTCGATAATCTTGATGCAAAATATAGGGTAGTACATATAGCTTACCTTCATCTTCTGCAAAGACAATGCCCAAACCTGGCGAACTACCACTCCTAGTTAAAACACGCTTCTTGCTAGCATCAAACATTTCCAACAATGGTGTTTTACTCAGATCAACTCCTCATAGTCCGAATTCCTTGTCACAGTCATTTGTTCACTCACAATGCACACTGTTCCTGGGGATCTTCCTTATATTCACATATTTATCTCCCATATTCTCAAGGTATTTAGACTACTAGGTTATTAACCCCCAAAATGAAAAAAATCTATTACTTGTTACTTAGGTCATGGTGTTTCTAGAATGGTCCTCACAAGGCTTTCATTGAGTTTCATCCCCTTTCTTTAATCTCATACTTTAGGTAGGTTACATTTTCTATCCTGAATTTATATTTGTCTAACATTACAGTTAAACCGTTTTCCATTACGATTTCCAAAACTCTCACCTGTGTTTTATCTGGCCATAACCTTCATACATAATGTGCCCGATTTGGGGTTTTGCTGGGCGTGTGATCCAGGACCTTGTAAATCCACACCAGACATTTCCCACATTCTGCAAGTAGGAATTGTGAACCACATGTGATAAAGGACCAGATTTTTTGCAAATGTTTTATGGGCTGAGCTAGAAAATTGCAAGAGTTTCGGGTTTTTAGGTTTACTCCTGGCTTACTTGAAAACTTGCACATGCAACTATGAGGGGACCTTTCCACATGTCAGCTGTACATTTGTCACATGGGTACATAGGCCAACTGGGAAAATGCCATGGCATTTGTAGAAAGGCACTTTTATTTACTTTTATTTTATTTAATTGCATTTTATTTTCTTAATAGGGCAAGTAGTTTATTCCAACCCCACCTATCTTCCCAATCCCAACCAAGAAAGAAGTGTACCTCTGCCTTTGATTGACAGGAGTACATCCCTGATCATGTGCAGGGTGGTAATGGTACAGAGAGAAGCTTGTAAAGACCCACAAAAGCAACTCTATGTGTTTTTACCAACCTTTTCAGGGCATCTCTTTCTCGAAACCTAATTCTGCACCCCTATAGAAAGATTTACTTTTGTGTAATAGTGTGCCATGCTGGAGACATATTACTCATAACAAACAGTATTTTTGATTGCAAAATCCCCTTTTGTGAATACGACACTCATAAATCATTTCATTTGCACGTTCAGAGGGGACTTACATAAGAACATGACTTTGAGAATCATACCCCAGATCTCAGGATACCCAGACGAAGGATCACAAATAGGTCGTGATGAGCCATGCTGCCAGCATCCTCCACGAAGCCGAAACTAGTTGTGCACTGCTGGAATAAACTGTGTAGCTCTTCGGTTCACGGCCAGTTAGATAGTGGCTGTGGGAATTTTCCCAACAGTAGTTTCCATTCCAAAATATTGACTTCCTCAGAAATTAAGAATACAAAAACAAAGAACATCCAAAAATATCTGTTCACTAAGCTCTTGAACAGTTAAAAATTCTCATATCCAGCCAGACACATTCCCACCTATCCGTGAAGCGGGTTATTTTTAACTCCAGCTAGAATATGTGCGGAAATTATCATTTTTGTAGTATTTTACATGGTATTTATTTTGTCTACCTTTTTGATTCTATATTTTGTAGTTTATACTTTTATGATCTACATTTTGACTCCGAAGAGTCCCCATCCTGTTCCTCATGGCATATTGGCAACTTACACAATAGTATTCCGAGTTGAAGAACCCATGAGTCCCTCAACACCACCTGTTACCGCGTCCACCAGTGGTATTGCCCTGGCAAGACCTCGAGTCTGGCATGTGTGTTTGTTGGACAGTCTTCAACCCAGATCTAGAATGCAAGGATTCCCTGATGAGAGGTTCACTTGTTCAGCAAACAAAAAGCCTGTCCATCAACAAAGGGGCAATACCAAGTACTTGTTCCACAGGAAGAACTGTGCGACTTCGGGAAGCTTTGTGCTTTGAGCAATGAGGTGGCCTATGGCATAGGCCAATCTATATAAAAAGGGATGCAAAATAGTCATTGCTAAAGTTGTGTTTTCTAAACAGGAATTCACATCATTCTCCTGTACAATGAAAATATCCAGATGGGTTTGCAAATAAAATTGCCCACCAGAGCCATCAGTCAAAGATCACATACCCCTCCACAAATATTGCTAACTGGATCACAATTAAAGGGTCCAACATTGCTTTGACTTCCATGGGGCATGGTGGGTGGTCACAGATTCCAGGAGAAAGTGAGAGACGCTGCTAGGTTTATGTAGTACAAGCAAGTGAAAAAATAATTGAGAACTAGTCGAGGTTTTGAGGAAATAGGATTGAACAAGATCTTCATGCAGTCCTGAAGTGAACAAACCTATCTGTTTCCACTCCAAAGGGTGCATTACATATATTTGTTTGATGCCATAATAGATAAATGGTCCCAGCAGGTGAATACAATGGCCTTTTGATGGTTTACTGGTCTTAGTGTAATGACACACATGTCTTGTCATTCTAAAATTCTGTCAACAATTCTTCTTTCCACAGACCGACTGATATTGCAAGTGCTATGGGGAATCATAAGCCAACAAGATGTCCTTGATATCCTACAAGAAATACCTTAGTGACATGAGGGTCTGTCCCAGTTCTAGCTTAAATTGCCATGATCTTCCCAACTCGTGGGTCTGATACACAAAGCATTTACCTCACCTCAGTTATACGTAGGTGTGCACAGTGTCCACTTTATACCTGGAAATACCTGCATTTATTCGCTGAATCAAGGCAAAAAAAATATCTGGAAATGTATGGTAGGGTTTGTCTTTGGTGTATTTTTCTTCCACAAGCAGGATGTTTCCTGTACTGGACACACACACACACACAGAGGTATTCATGTGCACAGCAAGTTTGTCTCCAAAGTGGGAATCAGTGTGTAGAGCAGAGGTCTTCAAACTGGGGGGTGGGCCCCCCTAGGGGGCCCTCAAGTGATCCCAGGGGGGGGCGCCAAACTCTGGCCCAAAAAAATATTATCTATAAGGTCAGTGCAGGAGAACTGCTCTAAGAAAGCTATTAAGACTGGAGTCTTAGAACATCTACCAACCTTCCAGTCGAAGGGACTCCACTAATATTAACTTGAGGTGGAACAGGATTTTACCTCTCTATATGGAAGCTTTTGGAAAACCTACAGGGAAACACCCCAGCAGTAACCAATATTTCATGATATGGCAACATGACAAGGTGTCCCAGTGAGTTAAACCCTCTCAGATCACAAGTTTGAATCCTAGAGAGACCATTTTAGCCTTGTTACGCTGAGAGTGAGTACCATTTCATTGTATAATAGCAACGCTTTTTAAAGTGCTTATAAATTGCAGAAGTGCGGGAGGAAACACAATTTAAACAAACACATGATTATTTTATGTGGGAATTCTGTACAAACATTAGACAATTTACGAGTGATAAACTGAGGTGTGAAAAGTCAAAATGGGAAAGGGTGAATACTTGTTTTCCTTACATAAAATGAGATATGTGCTGAACCATATAGTGTTGAAGTAAGCGCATAAAATGCACAGAACTGCTCATTTTCGTCTAAGTTTAAACTGAGTACAAGCCTTTTGATGGGTTTCAGTTGGTATATCTCATGAAAGGCTTCCTAAAATGGGCGCCATTTTTTATTCATTATCTCAGAAAAAGGAAATTCCAAAAGAATGCGTAGCTGTTAAAAATACAAAATGAGCTGTAAATAGTCTATTCCCTGCCACTTACCTTCACCTATTAAAACTCCCAACCCAAGAGAATGTCTCTTTTGTTCATTCATAGCACAATGTTATGTTTTTTACTTACGGTTTAGGAGGATCCTCGTTTGTTTTTATAAAATTATTTTTGTAAACTCTTTTTGTTTAAAAATGTATCTTCTGAGAACCGAGCTCATGAACTTACATTGAATAAGCAAGTTTTTTTTTGCATAGCTGCAAAAAAAAAAGGAAAAAGCACTGTTCACACACAGTGAGAAATCAGAACTTCCTGTCATACAGGAAACAGGAAGTGAGTGCGAGAGAGAGATTCTGAGTTTGCTGAGGAGGACAATTCAAATCTCTTCCAGGGAGGAAAAGGATCTGCGTCAAACCCAGTTTGCAGTTTTGGAAAGGAAGATTGAGAATGACCTCTAGTTTGAAAGTATAGACGAATAATGGTCTCGGAATTTAGGAACTATTGGCACGTATATAGGCTTATTTTTTTTTAGAATAATTCCAGTGCAGTACAATAGACACACCAGGGCTCTGCTTACAATAGTGACCGATTTCAGAGAACCCGCAACCCACCAGGCCATTGTGGTGTCATTTGAGGGCTTAGGACAAAATGTAACATTTTAATAGAAAAACAATAATTTCTACATATGAGACTCCTGCACATTTAGTGAATGTGTGAGTCTCACACGAAATGAGTGAGAATCCAGGAGTTTGTGTTTTGTTTCAGGCTCAATGTGTCAGTTTCAGAAAGAAATGTTAGTTTTTAAAAGATGACACAACAAACCTTTTGAAGCCCATTGGCACCTGGGGTCTGATTTCTTGCTGAAACGCACGAGTTACAGTGCAAAATATAAATGCAAAATGGCATTTTTGATTTCTAAATTAAAGACTGTGCAACTTATGGGAAAGAGTGGGTTGCAAAAATATTTCCCTTGTAAAAGGAGTTGGTTCTTCCAAGGGCTTTAAGTGGGCCGAGTTTCAGACCCAGTATCGAGCTCTATTCATGAGCTTAACCACACTGGCAACAACACTTCGATTTCTGACCATGAATGTAAAAAACATTAAGATAATCCATATCAGCGATTTAGTTCCTGTTTATATTGCACACATTTTACTTAGTCTTGCATTCCTGCAATCAAATCACACCACCCCTGAAGGAACTCCACTGGCTACATCATACACAAACAAGCACAGTTCAACTTCCCACCCCCATTTTCAAGCCGCTACATTACGAAGGCGATGAATACAATCGCTTCTGCTTTCATCGAACTTCCAGACACCTCCGATCTTCCCGACTTGTGTTTGCCCACATCCTATGCATATAAATCACCTTCTCCGGCGATCAAGCATTTTCTGCATCGCTTTTAAAGCGTACATAGGGGTGGGAGGGTTTGAGTTGTCACAACCCCCCTAATTAATGTATTTTCTGATGAAAAGTTGGGTACAGATGCTTTCAGTCCAATATGGTGAGGTGTCTGTTGGATTTCACCTGGGAATTCTGCGTGCACACACTGACAAAAACACACACACGCATACACTCATCTCTGTTTTGAAATCCCTAAACAATGTTGATTATCTTACACAATATTGTGTTTCTCCCACTTAGTACCCCTACCAATCCACCACGATCACTCTTTCCACTGCCCCTTCTGCCCCTTTCATGCACCCTTTTTCTCATATAACGTGATAATGTATTTTAACATTACAAACCAGAGTGATTGTGGGGAAAACTGAAGCTCAACCCCCCCCAAATCTTATTTGCTTAGCTATGCCCCTGGCTACAAGACAAAAGCGTCTCCATCTTATTTCTTGAATTCCACAAGAAGCTGAAGAACTGGCTTTTTGAGGAGTGCCACTAGGCACAAGGTTCTTCTAGACCCACACCTTGTCAGTGCCTAGAAACCCTGAGGCACACCATGGTCAAAATATTGACAAGGTGAAAAGAAAATGTACTACTTACAGGTGAGCGGGCGCATTGTGTGATTGGGCAGTGGTTATTTCACAGAGATACGAGGAAGTGGATTCAGGAGAGCATGAAAAGAGGGTGCTCTTCTGAGAGGAAAGGGGTGTAGATTGAAGGGACGTGGTCAGGAAAACGGAGTAGATGTCTAACAGAGCAAAAATAAGGGCCGGGATGTACATACTCTGAGGACCACTATCTATTCCACAGGTCTCAGTATTCTTTAATTTACAGCCTCATAATTTCAGAATTAATACATTTTTACTATTTTTTACAACAAAATCATTGCTGATATTTATCTTAAATAGCTAACAAACACTGACAGAGTCAATAGTCATTCTGGCTGGGTTTAGATGCATGTGAGCTGTTGTGTTATTTATCTGGATGCAATAACAGAAAGTTGAGTGAGGAACCAAAATACTGGTCCAGTGGCACATTACAGAAATAACAGATATTAAGGCCCATATTTACGGGCTTTGTGGCGCAGGGCAGCGCAGCACGTCATCTTGTTGCGTTGTCCTGCATCACAGTGAAAAGGCTGTAATGCACCGCATTTATCCAATAAGGTGCATTCCTGTCCTTTTCCCCTGTGCTGTTGCCCATTTGCCTGCTTAGCTCCAACGCATGCACCCTTGCACCATGGGAACACCCATGAAACGCCCATGGAACACCTTTCTAGGGCAGAACAAGGCAATGCCGTGATTTGTGCAGAGTTGCCTTACTACATACTTCTGAAGCCATTCAAAGCCACACAAAGTGGCTTTGCGTGAGTTCAAAAAAATGACATAGTGGTTTGCGCCATGCATGTACCATGTTGCGTGGTGAAAGCATTGGCAAAACCCGGTGATAAATATGCCCCTTAGTTTATGTGCGTAAGCCATCCCACTTAATTACATACGCCATGCCCCTTCACAACATCTCTCCACACACTTTTTTTTCATCCTTAAAGTCTTGGTTCTTTCTTTGAAGGGGATGCTCCTCCATAGGGATGTGTATGTGAATTCTCACATGCCTTTTGGATCAAGCATAGTAGCGCATAAACACTGCTTTTCGACATGTAGTAATCTGTTCTGTGGGCTTTAACCACACGCATTTCACGCCCATCACTTTCATATGTTCCTGGGCTTACCTTTCAAAAACCCCTTGATGTAATTGGTAAATGCTTTATGTTTGTCCCACCTTGAGTCTCCATTTTTACGCATTGCAGACTGATCCTGTTACATGGATTATTAGACTATTGGCGATATACTTTCGCGTGGTGAACTACTTTTTTCTTTTGTCTCTCCTTTCGTGCTCCATGGCGGCCATGGCACTTTGAAGTTTCGTACAGTGCGAACAGTGTGAACTCGATCAGCGGTATTGGAGTGCTTGTTACATTCATTGTTCACACTGTTTCCTAATCGGAGTCATTTCAATTTTGCTTTTGTCTCTCCCCTTTGTGCTCCATGGCTTTCGAAAATCCCTTATAACTGGTAAATGCTTTACTTAAAAAACTCAGAAATCATTCAAAGTGGCTCTCCGACACAGCTTGAGAGCCGATTCTATAATATTCACTGCACTCAGGGAAACTCGCCTCATAAAGCTTTGCGGGGCATTACTTTTACAACACATTTTTGCTCATGTGGCCCGAGACAACCGGCCAAACACACATGCACTCTGAGCACTCCCCCTCCGTCCACGTCATGCCAGTGGCCCTGCCCACTTTTACAAAAACAACATAATAAACTGAGTTTATTTTGTGGTGTCTATAAATGTTTTGCAGCTCCTGCTGCTGGTGGAGGGGGGCAACGCTGCTCCGCCCTAGTGGAGGAGCCGCCCCTGGTGCCATTTGCTCACTTCCCTTACAGACTCAGATAAAAATCTCTTAGAGACAGAGATCCAATCATGCCATGTGCTACAGATTACACACAATGTATAGGTCCTTTGCTCAGACATTCAGACATCGGAGCTCTTCTTTATGTTACACAGATTTCTTGAGCTTTGAACAGCAAACCTATCCCCTGGGTTTAAAAAAAATCTTACAGGCTAATGTGTTACAAAAGTCAATCTGGAGGCGAGATGGCGTTTGCGTAGTCACGGCCGCCAGGCCCTGCCCACCGCAGACGCCAGCAGTTTGGAGCGGTGCAGGCCAGAGGACGCGTCGGGAAAACTTAGCGCGTTCGGAATCTTTTGCTGGAGCCTTTTTCTTTCCGCTCGATGCAGTGGAGGGCCCCCCGGATTGGAGCCCCCCTTGCTCCCTCGTTCTGCTCCCAGGGGGTTTGGATTTGCACCTGCAGAAGTATGGGGAGCCGGGAAAGCAGCGCGAGCACGTTCAGAATAGCCGATATGCCTCTTCCGCATACAAGGTATGGAATCTGGTCTGTGGTGGGGGCTTCATAGCCGTAAATGTTTTTTTTGAGACGCTGAGAGAATCCCACCGCAGCGTACGACGTGGCCCTATTCCTCTCTTGCTCTAGGTATGGAGTCTTGACCTGGCCTGACCTGGTTTGATTACCAGAGGACACTGCAAGTGAGGAGGACCGAGTTGAATTGCCGTATCCCCTAAATGGGATATCTATATCGTCAGTAAGGTGTTTTTAAAATGATGAAGATGGATGGCGAATATTTTTGGAGTACATAGAGGATTTGAACTAGGATAAGTTTATCTGGACATGCATGGTCAGGTCTTCCTGAAGTTAGCGAACCTTTACCCTTTGAATACTTTTGGCTTGTTTCTGTGGGGTGTGCAATCCTGGTTAACGCGATTTGGGGGAATTTGTGACGCATTTTTTAGAGGCCTTAACAGCATTATGGCACCAAAAAATAGCCGAAACCTTGGGGAGAAAGGAGAGGGTGCATGAGCAGCGCGGACTAAGAAACCTAATGGTGAAATTGCCCCCGGAATCAGACGTCCAACCCCGACACTCAGGAAAATGAGTGGAAATCTGTCCACAGGAATAAGTAAGGAGGCCAAGAGCAGCGCCCCCCCATCATCTTCCCTCGGGGGAAATAAGACACAATCTATGATTACGGGTTTTTGGAAGGGGGGCTCGCAAGAAGACAATCTCGTGCATATTGTGCCTCCTCAAGTTGACACTCAATCAATACTAAACGGGAAACTTGGGGCTGATTGTGAAGGGAAGATGCCCCCGATGATGCAAGCAAAGAAAAAGACCCTCTCTTGAACTGGCTGCAAGCTCCTGAAGTTTTGTATGCTCCTGAGATTGAGTTGCCCGAGGGGGGAAAGGATCCTTCTAGGTCATTAAAGTATGCGGAAATACATACACTCTCCGGGGGAAATGTTCAACCAGGATTTGAGGACCAAGAAACCTACATTTCCTCTCAAGCTAGCCAAGGGAGAGTCACTAGCCCACCGATGGGCGATGCGGGGAAGCTAACTCATACGGCCCAAACACTTGTCGCAGGACTCGAAGCAACTGGGGCAAAGGAAAAGGGGCCTGAGTGGCCTAAAGATGGAGGCGATACATTTTATTCCTTAACAGAAGATTCAGACTCCACCAACAGTGATCAAGGCTCAAGTGAAACCGGAGCGAGCATATCCTCCGAATCTGCAAGCTTCTTATCTCTCGCAGAGTCCACTGTACGACAGCAACGATGAAAAAGCAAGTGGCGGGCCCCCATTGGAGATGGCGTGGAGCCCTCTGCCCAGACCAGGAAAGCACTTAAATGGGACTACTCAGGAACTAATCTGGTGAGCACAGCGGAGGTGCATACTCTTGAGGTCCAGGCCAACGTGGAGAAGAGGGGTGATGCATTGGTATGTAGTTCGGTTTCTAGTACTGGTGCTAGGCATACATACTCAGAAATGTTACAGTCTATATATGACTCGATTTAGGAACTACAAACTGAGACAAGAGCAGAAAGTCGACGGGCAAGGATGGCTACAAAACATCTACAAGGAACGGTCCGCAAGGTGGTTAAATCATGTGCAGAAATTGAAAGGAAACTAAGCACAACGGAGGAGAGGACGAAGGCAGTAGAAGCAGATATTGAGGCTCTAAGAGTACAAACTGCAACACATGATGGAAAATTAACTGATATTATGTGGAAACTGGAAGATCAGGAGAATCGGCAGAGGAGGAACAATCTACGCTTCTTAGGCATTAAAGAAGGAGAAGAAGGCAATAACATCAGGGCATATATGATTAAAATGCTGCAAGAGGCATTTACAGAATTCACTAACTGGGACTGGGAGTCTGAGGTCCAATGGGTGCATCGGTACCCAGTAGTATGTCGAGAGGGTCGCAAAGAAGAGGCTAAACACCCCATAGCCATATTGGTTTATTTTGGGAATTACCTCCTGAGGCAGGCTATATTTGAAAAAGCCCATCCCGATGCTCCACGTAGTGGGGAGGGGGTAACTTTATTCACTCAACCTGATCATTGCCATGTCACTTTAGAGCGAAGGTGGAGGCTGCAGCAGCTGATCAAACCCTTTCAGGACAAAGGTGGCGAGACGTATTTACTTGCACCCGCTCGTTTAAAGACTGTGATCAATAGGAAAGTTAGACTGTTTAATTCAGAGGTTCAAGCTAAAGAATATTTACTTGGGCTTAAAACAACATAATGCAAGGATTTCAAAGGGGATACGGTTTAAGAAAGTTCTGGTGCTATCAAGGGAGTAAGCTTAGGTGGCTGGATAGTCTGGGGTAGGGTGGCGGTCTGCACCTAGGCACCTAGTCGACACCAACATTCAGGCCAACGTTGGTCTGATTGCCTCTAAGGGGGGGTGGGGGGTGAGGGGGGAGAGGTCATCAAGGTGGGGTGTTGGGGAAGGAGGGGAAGGAGGGTGAGGGGGGGTGGAGGGGTGGTCAGGGGGTTGGAGGCGGGGGTGGGTAGGGGTGGGGGCAAGTCGTCACAGGGGGGAATAAAAGGGGGTAATTTGTACCCAAAGAAATTCAGTAAAAGATATGAGCAAGCACAAACCGCCTTGCTTTCAGGAACTCGTGCTATGGAGATGGTAACGAAGGGGCAGGGATGCAGAATCAAGCATATTTGCATACATTGTAAGGTGGACATTGGTAAGGGTGAGTTAGTCAAGCAAAATTAATCAAACCTAGATATATGTCGACAATCCAGATAGCAACTATAAATGTATGTGGTCTAAATAACCCCAGCAAGAGGAAGAAAATTGCAGACGACCTGAGGATATTGAAAGCAGACATTTATTGCTTGCAAGAGACACATATAGAAAAGGCAGATAGGAAATTGTTTGAGACTTTGGGTCTGTGTCTGTTAGGGTGTACTGAACAGATGTCTAAAACAAAGGGGGTTGCTATCTTGAAAGTAATACTAGCTGCACCATTACTTGGAGGAAAGTAGATGTAATTGGGAGATGGGTATTAATGGAGTGCTCATTGGGCAATGTCAGATTCACGCTATGTTCATTTTATTTTGTTCAGTGGATGATGATCCCTCCTTATTTGATTTTATATCTGCAGAATTAACACTTTGGCCCACACCGTATATCGTATATGGTGATTTGAACTTTAATGGGTCGTGGGACGGAGTACAGAATTTGAGAGATATTAGGAGGGAAAGATATCCGGGGCGGAAGCCTAGAGTTTTTCAGGCCCTTAAGAATATGCAAAGGGAGGTGGGGTTAATAGACGTATGGCCGGCTTTAGAGAGGCCAAATCCGGGGTATACCTATTTTTCTGCACCTCACAGGAAATTTGCTCAGTTAGATTATTTTCTTGTTTCTCCTACATTTCTAGATGAATTGGAGATTAAGCTATACCCTCGTTTTATGGCGGATCATAATCCATTACTATTAGAGGTCAGGGTTAGAGAGTGGCAGAGATTTAGGAAGAACTGGACCTTTGAGAGGGCTTTGCTGAATGACCCCCTGTATATACAGCATGTGAATATACAGTTGAAGGAATTTTTGGATTTTAATGTGGGAACTGCCCCAATAGAGATAGTCTGGGACACATTAAAGGTAGTTATAAGGGGGGAAACTCTCAGCCTCAGCGAAAGGTGACAAAAACAAGCAGCAGCCCAGTTTCATGTACTCATGGGGGAATTACAGGCAGCCGAAGAGCAGCTCATTGAGGCGATCAAGAATGGTGTTGGGGTTGAGGACGCCCTTCAGCAGGTATCAATAGATGCTAAAATGATATTAGGAAAACACTCAACCGAGAGGACAGACAAATTTCTTTTAACAAAACGAAGGGAATGCTATGAATTCAGCAAGAAAGCAGGGCATATTTTAGCAATGCGGACTCATCAGAGGGCTTCTTTAGGCTCAGTTTTGAAAGTGCGAAACAAAGCAGGGTTGATAGTTACGGGATCCGATGCCATCAGGGAAGCTTTTGAGAATACTACATAGAATTGTATGGCGCTGTCAACACTGGTCAGGAGCATATTGATAGTCACTGGCTGACGCTGACTCGGGGTGGTCGGATTACCACAGAGGATCAAATAACATTGGGGCAGGAGGTGACAATGGAAGAACTGTCAGATGCGCTTGAGGCGCTTCTAAATGGGAAGGCTGTGGGGCCGGATGGCATTCCTTTAGAGCTATATAAATGCTTTAAGAGTATGCTCTTACCAGTGTTGTTGAAACTGGTGATCCATGTACAGCATGGGGGTAACCCCCCTCCGTCTTGGGGCTCTGCTAATATTGTAGTATTTTTAAAGAAAGGCAGGAACCCGACTAGTCTAAGCTCGTACCGTCCGATCACCCTTATCAATAGTGATGCGAAAATCTTCTCTAAAATATTTGCGACTCGATTGTCTGTGTGCATTAGTAAATTGGTCAGTTGTAACCAACATGGATTTGTCCCTGGTAGGGACCCAACCGATCATAGTAGAAGGGTGATAGGGCTGTTTGATGCTACGCATATAGCAGCAGAGCCCATGGCTATGATTCTGCTGGATGCTGAGAAAGCATTCGACAGAGTCAACTGGGAGTATCTATGGGACACTTTAAAGACAAATGGTCTAGGAGGAAGATTTATCAAAGCTTTATATAAGGAACCAAGTGCTAGAATACAGATCGGGGGAGAATATTCATATCCCTTTAGGATCAAACGGGGTACACGGCAAGGATGCCCGTGCTCACCCCTATTATTCGCATTATACTTAGATCCCTTTTTGCGTTTCTTGGAAATGAATGTTAACGTTCAGCCAGTCATTTGCTATGGGCGGGCAATAAAAATTCTGGCTTACGCAAGACGATGTTGCAGTTATAACCCCCAACCCGGATCTTGCCCTTAAAGAAATCGAGGGCGCTGCAGAAAATTTTGGGGCAGTCTCGGGCTATCTTCTTAACAAAGATAAGACTCAGATAGTTTTGAATGAACACTGTAGTTCGTCGGATACACGGAAAGTAGAACACGCAGTCTATTTAGGGACTGATATTCGACCCCAGGTAGAGGAGATTGTCCAGACTAACTTTTGGCTTATTATAGATAATGCTAGGTATAATTTTAGCAGATGGAATAATTTGCATATGACAATCATAGGGCGGTACAATATGATAAAAATGATGTTCCTTCCTAAAGTGTTATATCTATTTCGGGCGATTCCATTGGAATTTGAGAAATCTTGGTTTAGGAAATTGGATCAGCTGATAATGCGGTTTGTCTGGTCATATGATAAGATACGTAGACCCAGTAAATATATGATATTACCAACGGAAAAGGGCGGATGGTCCCTTCCCAACTTTAAATTGTATCAGACGGCAGCTGTAATGCAGTTTATGCAACTGCTGTTTAAAAATGGATGCCTGGTAAGCGATGGGGAATATGTCCTGAGTATCTATGAGGTATTAATCGGCCCTGCGGCAAACGGGGCATTGCTCACACTTTTGGAACCCAGCTATTTTAAGAAGGCTCGGTTTAAAGTCCTAATTGCTGCTTTCAAAGTCTGGGGTTTGTGGCGAAAGAAATGTGGGCTTGGAAGATACAATTACTATGATTTGATTAAGGATAATACTTTTCTTCCTGAGATTTCCCGAGATAATATCATAGAAAGGTGGAATCAAAAGGTAATACAAAGATTAGGTGATTTTATCAAGTGTTCTACAATCACCACATTTGAAAATCTTCATGGGAAATTTGGATTAGCCCAAAGAGGCTTTTTTAAATATCTACAAGTAAGGAATTTTATTCTTTGGAAAACCGGTGGTCCAGCGGGGTTTGTAAAGAATTCTTTATTAGAGATGATGATCTCCTCTGATAAGATTACAATACGATCAATATATGCTAGACTGACGGACTACTTACCCGACGATCTGGCGAAGTATAGCAAGAAGTGGTGCGATAAGTTGAATGTGGAAGAGGAGGTTTTTTATGAATCTCTCGAGCTAGGCCAGACTTCCTTGATCTCAGCATCCCTCCAGACACAACATTATAAAACAATCTTTGATCTGTATATTATGCCTGGGAAATTAGCGCAATGGGGCCGGGTACAAAGGGTGCACTACCCAAGATGTCAGCTACATGGAGTGGATGTAATACATATGTTCGCCACCTGTATGAAGCTGGTGAACTTGCGTATTAAAGTGGAGCAGTTTATTAAAGATGTTGCCAAATTAGAAATTGATCTATCACCAGGAGTGGTCATATTCGGGGTTTTGGAGTTAAGTGAGTCATTCGCCAGTAAGTTTCTCTTTATAGCTATGTCAGTGTATCGATTGTGTATTTCTTCTGCTTGGCTTGATCAAACGCCCCCACATTTCAAAATTGGTTAAATTGTCTTCTCGCAATATATCAGTTAGAACAAGCCCTGTATGATCGAAAAGGGAAAAAAGGGAGACGTAAAGGGCAAGAAATATGGGGGGTATTGGGCGAATGGTTAGCTAATAGGAAATGACTGTATGGCGGTATTGTATACTTGGCTAAATGTTTCTTCCAGTTTTTCTGTTTGTCTTTTCTGATGAATTATATATGTATTTTCTTGGGTAATGAATACAAAATTAATAAAAAATAAAAATAAAAAAATAAAATATTCATTTTGTTACACAGACCTCACATCCACAGGCTTCAAGTATCAAAGTGAGCTTTTAGATTACGAATATCTTACATCTTCACGAAGCAGTCCTTCTGTTTACTCAAATTTCATAGACTCCGATTTCTGAGAATTGTAGGTCTGGCAACAGAGATATTCCCGTGAATTACACACACTTCGCAGTCTTTTTGCAACAAAGGAATTTTTCAAGTTAAAAACATCTTACAGGCGAAGGTACCATATAAAACTATGTACTTTTTTACAAGAGGTTCTCAGGCTTCTCTGTAATTTATACATATCTTGCAGACTCATACCTCAGACCCGCAGGTTACAGAGCTATACCTTGGTTTACATAGGTTGTAGAAGATCAGACCATGAAGCTATGCAACATTACCCAGTGTCAAAAGCCATGGACAGCAAATCTAGTTTCACCGTTACAGAGATCTTACAGGTTAAGGCCTCACCCAGAAGAATTATCCATGAAGTTCTACAGATTTTACAGGTTCAGATTTCCTTTACTTCACACAAACCTCTCAGACTCACATGGGTGATAAGAGGACTGTCACTAAAGTTACAGAGAACATGAAAGTTCACACACATGACAGCTGTGACATCCCTCAAATCACATGCATCCTACAAGATAATTCAGCTGAGAACAAATAGGTCTCTGTTTACAGAGATTCTGAAGGTTTATGAAGCTAGATCTATTTTACAGATTGAGCATGCCTCTGCACAGGTCCATGACAACAGAGCTATCCTTCAGGACTTTACTAATCCGGAAAAATTGTCTAGTTTCTTGGGAGATACATGTTCAAGAGGGGGTTCTCAAGAGCCATTCTGTAGAAATCGTTTAAAGACAACACAACACACTGGTCAACTGGCATCCAAAGAGCCCTGATAGATACATGTATTTGAAATTTCGTATTCTTTATATGGAGACGCAACTGCATATTTAGTGGAAGGTTTGTTGGGGGCAAAATCAGACAAACCCAAACATCTGACACTAGTGCAAACTGTAATTGGCACAGGTGTCTAGATTTTAAGAGCAACTGTAATCAAGGACTGAGGCCCTAATTATGAGTTTGGCGGGCGGAAACATCTGGCCACGAAACTCTGGTGGTCAACCCATGCCGAGTGCATGCGCAGTGTGGGGACCCTCCTGGGGCCCCTGGCACCCCATCTCCACTAGCATTTACATGGTAATTTCCATGTAAACGCTGGCAGAGAGAATGGTCATAATACCCAGGGCAGCACTGCCCTGGTGGATTGAAACCGCCAGCACCACCAGTCCGTGGCCCAGCGGAAGAAATGGTGGTGACAGCAGTCTGACCGTGGCGCGTTCACCATGGTCATAATGCTTTGGCGGCGGTCCGACTGCGAGGCTGGTGATCTGAGGACCGCCAGCCTCGTAATGAGGGCCTGAGTGTATATTCAGTTTCAATGTATTCAATTGAGGATTGAATGTATCATTATTTGGATGCTTAGTGTAGTGGTAATGTGTAAGTTTTCAACTGTGTTCTGTCTGACAATCAACTGATTAGAGGAGAAAAAACATGAAACTTGAAACTTGTTTCCTGGTGTCAGCAAGCACTACTGGCACACTGTTGGGACAATTAGATGGGGCTAGTCCAGAACTCACTTTCAGCTAGTGGTTAATTTGAGCCTGTGGTTCCATGTAGGGCCCACTGACAATAATTATTAGGGTTCTGCATTTATTTGACTTCGCCCCAGATGAAGAGAGGGGACAAAGCAGAAAGGAGAAGGACATAGGAAAAGAAAGATTGAAAAAATATGACAAAGTGATAAAGCAGCAATCATCAAGAATGAGATAAATTGGCAGTGAGTGTCTGGTAGTGGATGAAAGAGGCTGAAGGTGGAGTCAAGACTAGGCAACCTTGGTATTCGGCACACCAACATTTAACAGTGACAACCTCAGGCTTCCAAGTAAAACTGTGGGCCTCAGCACTTAATGTTTGTTAAATTTAAGCATAGGCTTCATCTCAAGAATAGCTTTCTCCTGGTCAGTTCCCACCCTGAAAATGGTCATAGATTTACTCCTATTAAATACCATTGAACCATTGGTTTAGGTGTTCCTACACCATTGCCTTCCTTGAAAGGAGTTTAGTTGAACCAGTAAACTGCTTTCAAGGAAGGCACAGGTGTAGGAACACCTCCAAAGCTGGTAGGGGATGTATACAAAGATGTCTCCCCATCAACCATCTAATGTTTCCAAAAAGAAAAAAACAACCACAACACCAATACCACACAGCCCACTATAAGCATTACAGCAGTTCAATACCCAAAACCCCAAAAAACTACAAACACAATGTCACTTGCCAGAAGGAAACTAAAATTAAATGGAAGGCACAAACATGTGAATCTCACCACACTTTACACAAATCACCACACAACACAGCAGTTACACCTCAAAAAACTCCCCCACACATATAAATGTATCTCAAAGTCCTCATTTCTCTAACCAAACAACCTGCCTATCACCTCCACCAAAAGCCATAAAAACAATACACTCCCAAGACAACCATCAAAATTCCCTATTCCCCTCAGCCTCTACCCCCTGAATAGATCATGAAGAAGAAAGAAACACAACAACTAAAATACCTACTTTTCACTGCAAGATTCATGCAGTTACTTTAACATCTTTGACCTACACTCAGAAACAACACCAGTCATCACTTTCATTACAGAATCATAGCTCAGTGAAGATTCTTCACCCACACACCACAAAGCTATCCCATCTGAATATCACATTATTAACAAAAACCATATTAGCAGAATTGGAGGAGGCCTGGCTCTTATCCTTTAAAAACACTTTAGATAACAATAATTAAAAAACCACACCATGGATGGCTGTGAGTCCTTGATGGTTAGATGTCACCCCACCCTAACTATTGCTTATTCCTTCCTCTTAATATATACACTAATACACAGCAATGCCAGCTTTAAAGATGTCACACTTGATACAGTAACCTTCACCGATCTGGGCCACCCAAACGGTTACATTCTAGGAGACCTCAACATACTGTTTGACAAGGACAATCTAACCACAACCATCCCTATCACAACCAACTTTGAAGCCTTCAATGTACAACATATCATTTCTAGCCCAACTCACTCCTCAGGAAACACACTAGGCAGTTACAGACAGCTCCCCCGTAATCTGGAGCAATCACAAAATCATCACTTTCAGGAGCTACACGTCTATCAATACTAAAACTTCGAAGACAACAAAAACCACCAATAACAAACGCTTGTACAGACAATGGGAAAGACTCGATAATCAGCAACTCAACATCCACCTTGAAAGAACTGCAGCCGAAATACATGCACACCTTCCACAACTGGAGCTCCACTGCACTGGACAAACTGATACCAACAATAACATCAAGATTTGACCACAAAAAGAAAACCACATGGGTTAGTCATGACATCAGAAGAATAAAGACACAACTCAACTTACTACAAAGCAAATGGAGAAAATCAGGAGAAAAAGCAGAGGAAAGCACTCCGAGGCGCAATAACAGAACCCACAAAAGAGCCATCAAAACACAGAAAGACACCAATACTCCGCTGGCGTAAGTGAGGCAAACTGCACAGAATACCATAGTCCAAAGGGCCTAAACACAGGAACACCACAATCACAAGTCTTCTGTGACAACATCTCCAATGAATTAATGTCAAAAATGAAAAAGATTAAAAATGACCTTAAGGAGAACACGTACAACACCACATCAATACATGAGCTAGCCACCACAGAAAGAGACCAATAATCACCCATCAATGCATACTTTCAATGCCCTACCACAAAAAAGATTTATTGAATATTATCATTGCATGCAGACCATCAAGATCATCTTAAGACCCAGCACCACCAAAAATCTTTAAAGATATCCTTCGATCAACCTGTGCAGAGGAGGCAACCAGATGACTATTGGACAAATCACTAGAACTAGGTTCATTTCCAGTTGAGCTGAAAATCTCCTGCATTAGACCTCCCCTTGAAAAGAAAAACCTCAAACCATCTGACCCAGCAAACTACAGGCCCATATCAAATGGAACATTCTTAGGATAATTGTTTGACATGGTAGAGTTTACTCAACTTTCTAACTTTATCATACATTATAGCTGACTATCAGACCACCAACCTGGTTTCAGAACAGACAGAGGCACAGAGCCAGACATTATCTCCACATGGGATGATCTAAAACTCACAATGGACAATAATAGGAGTAGCTGCTTTGTTACTTCTGGATTTATCAGCTGCATTTGACACTGTCCACCGCCACAGCTACTGCGAAGACTCTACGATCTCGGAATCCAAGAAAATGCTCTTAAATGGACTGCTTCTTATTTCATAGACAGACAAAGTGTAGTCTACCCATCCCTTGCACATCTCCTCTTCATACACTACAATGTGGTTTTCCTCAGGGACCCATCATGTCCCCTCAATTATTCAACATCTACCTAACACCCATACCAAATATGATAAAATCATACAACCTCACCTGTTAGAACTATGCATATGGCACCCAAATCATTTAAATAATGGATACCCCCAAAAATGGCTACAGCTGACTGCCTTTTTGCCATAAACACTTTGATGATGAATAACCATCTAAAGCTCAATTATTAAAAAACAGAGATTATGACCTGCGGACACTGGGAAAAGTACCAGCCTACCGCCTTATGGCCTAAGTAATTTCAAGACCACTCCAACAACATTAAAAGAATTTAGAAACTTAGGAGTACTCATGGATTCCAACTTATCCTTGATACCGTGTGCTAAAAATGCTGCAAACAGTACCTTCTACAGAATGAAAACACAATGGCCCTTATTTATACTTTTATAGCGCCACATTTGTGTTGTTTTTTTATGCAAAATCGGTGCAAACTTGTATTTTGTACGTTTGCGCTGCTTTTGCGTAAAAAAATAACGCAAATGCGGCGCAAAAAAAGTATAAATAAGGGCCTATGTTGCATCTTCCCATACCTTACACACCAACATAAACTGCAAACCATCATCACTTTTGTAAACTCCAAGCTTGACTATGCCAACACACAATAACTTGGCACACCCGCATTCATAATACGCAAAATCAGCTCATCCAAAATGCCATTGCAAGGCTTCTTCTTTGCCTTCAACAATATAAAGCATGAATTTAGTCTTGCAAACACTGCACTGGCTATCTATAGCTAGAATGGCAATGTTCAAAGCAGTCTGCATTGTCCATAATACAAAGCAGTAAGCAACAAATGTCTCTTAAATTCACATCAAATATCCGCTATGAGGGTTTCCATCACGAGCACTGCATGGCCAAAAAAACAGCCATCACAAAATGAACGGGCACAATATTACTGAAGAGATGTCAGACATTGCTGGACAGTTCAAAGGCCTTTAATATAGTCCACCACTGCAGGTCCCACATACATATTCAGTGTGACAGGTTCTGTACATCTCTCATAGACATATCGAATGATAATAAAAATGCCTTACCCACTTCTCTCCCCCTCCAACTGTACCTGCTCAGGACCACAACTACACACAAAATCACAGATTGGACTACCCAGTACATTAACCAGCTATGCAGACTATTTCATATGAAATACCATAAAGGGACCTGCAGAGCTGTTTAAAGCTAATGGCTTATTGAAAACCGTAAAACAGTGCTTCTGTGTCTCACACTCCATCATCCAACGCACTGCGTCTCCCAACACGAAACCGCACCTCGGTGGTCATTACGCAAACATCGAAACACTTCCCACATGGGATCAAAAAAAGCTAACGTTCCAACCACATACCCTACGCGCTGTAGCATACTGCTCATGTAGGCAAGTTCTTCAACGCGGCACATGGGGTAGTAAGCGCTATATAAATGCTGCAATACAATTGGACATGTCATAAACGTCAGCCAATAGAATTACTTTCTTTTTTATAACCTGAATGTAATTTTTGGGAGAGAGTGACCAGACCGCACGCGTTCTTTATGTGTGTAAAAGGCCGCTTTATTGGAACAGGTGCCCTTAGACCTACCCCACCTGGCCTTTGCCTTACAAAACTAAAGCCCCACTAGACATCAATTTACCTGTCCCCACCCCTCCCCTTCCCCTACCCCGATCCCTCCCCCCCTTCTACTCGTCCTGTCTCCTCCTTCCTCGTGTCGCCTTTCTTTTCCCCGTTCCATCCGCTTCTTTGAACCTGTCCGCTAATGAGCAGTCCCCTGCCTGTCCCTGTCCAATTAATACTCCTTCCCGTCCTAATACCTGAAATGCCCTGCCAACTCCGTCCTCCACCCGAGTTTTAACTAGCTGCCCTGCAGCTGTCCCCGCCGCGGCCTGCACCTGTCCAAAGCGACGACCTACCCTAACAGACGGACACCTGCTCCAAAAAACCCAGCCTGCATAGGGAGGGAGGGCGGGAAAAGAAACCACACCGAGCCAGACTAAACGTCCCAGCCACCAGGTCACCTTTTACAAAATGGTGGCTGGGACAACAAAATGTCCGGTTATATAAAACCCCCACCCCACCCTTTACTGGCAGACCTGACGCCCAACCGCGTCGCGGGTCGTGCCACCCCACCCAAAAACCCCGGGGGGGAACTCCTTGTTCCTCGTCCTCCCCCCCGAGGCCCCATTGGGAGAGAGTGACCAGACCGCACGCGTTCTTTATGTGTGTAAAAGGCCGCTTTATTGGAACAGGTGCCCTTAGACCTACCCCACCTGGCCTTTGCCTTACAAAACTAAAGCCTCACTAGACATCAATTTACCTGTCCCCACCCCTCCCCCTCCCCTACCCCGATCCCTCCCCCCCTTCTACTCGTCCTGTCTCCTCCTTCCTCGTGTCTCCTTTCTTTTCCCCGTTCCATCCGCTTCTTTGAACCTGTCCGCTAATGAGCAGTCCCCTGCCTGTCCCTGTCCAATTAATACTCCTTCCCGTCCTAATACCTGAAATGCCCTGCCAACTCCGTCCTCCACCCGAGTTTTAACTAGCTGCCCTGCAGCTGTCCCCTCCACCAGAAAAGGCCCTGACTTTTCTGCCCCCCCTTAGGGCTCCTTAAACAACTTCTTCAACTGCTCCTTAACCTGCAATAAGTACAACTCCATCCCAATGAAGGATAAGTGTACCCCATCATCCCTAAAGAATTCAACATCGTCGAATTTTAAATCCAAGTGTTCCAAAAATGTGACACCACTACCCACGCAAAAACCTTTCATTTCTTTGTTCACCTTACGTCTGGCCCTCTCAATCGCCCCAGGTTTCCTCGCCCCTCTCCATACCCGACGCAGAACAAATGCTGTAAACACTATGTGACAGCCTTTCCACTGCTCTAGTACAATCTGCAAGTCCCCTTTCATTCGTTTCAACAGGCTCAAGCCCGTTGAGCTCACTAAATCATTTTCCGCCAAATGAATAATCAGCACGTCCGGACAATGTGCCCTGCCCTTCGCAGCTTGAAGGCGCGGCAAAAGTTCCTCCCATAACATACCCCCTTTTCCGAACCACCTGACCCGATATCGCGCCGAATCTAAACCCAAGCTGTCTCCAATGGATGTCCTCCGAGCCTGTCGTTGCCCCACTTTATAAATGAGTGTCCAATGACCCAGATTTCCAGGTACTCCGCTTCCGGCCCCAGTACAACACCTGAAAAAAGAAAAACAATTATGAAACCATTCCCAGCACAAATTCAAAGTTTAACCGTCCCATCCCCTCACGTAACGCCTAAAACAGTCTGATTTCCACCTTCCCAGGGCCATCAACTCCTCCCTATGCCATCCCTTGTTCCCTGCCTCAGTGGCCACCTCAATCCTAAAGGAGTGTGTGCCAAATTTCGTGGGGTCCAGACCGATCCTGGCCAAGCCTTTTCGTAATACCGCCAAAAGCTGTGCCGCAGCTACCCTCCTGCCATCCGCATGGCAAAAAATTTGCCCTTCCAAAGAAGAAGCCCCGTCCTGTAATTGGCTTCCCCAAAAAAACTGGACAAACGTACCATACCGGATACGGCCTTAGGCATACCGTAATCCCCACCCCTTTTTGATCCGTCTTCGAATGCCGTATTCGCAACAACAAACCTTCCTGCCCACACCGCACGTCGCTCCATCTGATCCCGGATCTCTCTTACAACCCCAGCAGCTCCGACGCCT
Organism: Pleurodeles waltl; assembly: GCF_031143425.1. Classification (NCBI taxonomy): domain Eukaryota; kingdom Metazoa; phylum Chordata; class Amphibia; order Caudata; family Salamandridae; genus Pleurodeles; species Pleurodeles waltl. Next base: position 1,659,696,597 of record NC_090445.1, read on the forward strand.
GAAACGCCCCAAAAAACAACCACGACATCAAGGTTCTGAAAAGTAACGTTTCGTAATGATCGTAACAAATCTCCCCCAAAACAGGTAGCAATAACTTCAAAATTGCTATAGATATTGGTTGCCTCACCCTTTCCGACGCCCCCAACGATTTCTCCCAACCCTGTAGGATCCTCAAACCAAGCTCCCCTGCCGAAGGGGGGTAACCCCAAATTAACTTCCCCATAAAACCGAGCACCGACAACTTACCCGAAATCGTAACTCTGGTCTGCCCTCTCCCAATTAAATCCATAATAAATTGCACCACATCCTCGACGACCTCCTCCTGCCTTACCCGCCGACGGGCCCCCGATTCTAAGAACTCTCTCCACACCTTCGCATACGCTCGCCGCGTAGCCGGAGCCAACGAGTTCATAACCAGCTGTAGCATCCGTGAGTGCCTACTGTCCAAAGCCCCTCTGGCATACGAATTCTTCTCTGCGCGACGCCCGTGGTCAATCCATGGAAACGCTGCCACTGCGAACGAGACAAAGCATCCGCTATGTCATTACTCGCCCCCGGCACGTGTTGCGCTCTAAAATGTATATCATGCCGCAGACACTGAAGAACAAACACACGCATCAACTGCAAGACCCCTGCCTCTCGCGCCGACTGTCGATTGACCATCTGCACCACCGCCATATTATCCACCCGGAACAGCACCCTTGAATTCCGAAGTTCCGCACCCCAAAGACACACCGCCACTATCAGCGGGAAAAGCTCCAAAAACGCAATGCTGCGACCCCCATGCTTCCACTCACTCGGCCATTCCTCTGCACACCAACGTCCCTCCCAATACAAACCAAAACCATGCGCCCCGGCCGCGTCCGAAAATAGCTGGACATCCCAATCACGATCCTGCCACGCCCTCAAAGGAATGCCGTTAAACGATTCCAAGAACATTGCCCACATATGCAAATCCTCGCGCATCCCCACCTTCAATCGCACATGATGATGTGGGAGTGCGTGCCCCGATAGTGCCAAAGCCAGTCGCCTGCAAAATGTCCTGCCCGCTCGCACCACTCTGCACGCAAAATTCAGATGGCCCAACAACACCTGAACCTCCTTTACTGTGACCTTGTTCCTGGCCAACATACCCCGAATCCGCTCAATCATCTCCACTTTCTTGTCGTCTGGCAATCTAGCCATCCCTTCAACCGTGTCCAGCTCAATCCCCAAAAATGACAGCGCCGTACTTGGCCCCACTGTCTTTTCCGGAGCCCTGTCCACATACCAATGTCCTTGAAACTGGATGCCCAGCAACTCGAAATCATCAGGATGTACCGGCAGCAACCGAAATGCCGACTTCACATCTGTTTTTGCCATCATAGCCCCCGAGCCCAACTGCTCAATCATCTCAATCGCCACATCCACCGACGCATAAGATACTCTAGTGACCTCCTCCGGTATGAAGTCATTCACCGACATGCCTTCGGGCCACGACAAATGATGTATCAACCGAAACTGCCCTTTTTCTTTTTTGGGCACTATCCCAATAGGGGACACAATAAGATTCTCCAATGGCCAATCTGAGAAGTGGCCCACCATGCGACCCTCACGGACCTCCTTGTCCAATTTCTCTTGCACCAGTTCTTCCTTGCCACGCACCGACCGCAAGTTTTCCGCCCAACGCCGCTCCCGAGGACCTTGATACCCCAACCGAAAACCTACCCGAAAGCCTTGCACCAAAAACCGCGCATCCCCCGGCCTGTCATACCCTGCCAAATACCTCTCCAACATATCCACCTTAACCGGCGTACGAGCCCTTATTTGCCACTCCTTGTCTTTGACGCTGCCCGTCTCGCGCACCATAGCTAGTGCTCGGGCCCCCACTCTGTGATCCCCCCGGACCAGTTGCATTTTGTTGGCTGCCACATAAAGTGACCGGATGTCTCCCTGCGCATTTGGAGCACTCGTGCCGGAACTTGCAGTACTCTCTGGTACAAAGTCCCTTATTATAGTCCCAGCAAGCACCCGTTCGACCGGACCCGACGTTGTTAGACCTGTTTGGGCTGGAGCCCCCGGACCCCACCCCTGGGGTGGGGCGCTCCCGAAACGGCCGATATATTATAGGCAAGCCGCTGGCCGTAAAAACGGTCTTACCAAACTTTGCAGGACCCATGGTATGCTGCCACAGATCAGCGTCAATTTCTCCCCACTGCACCTCCGAATCCGCCGACAGTCGCGCCCGGAATTCTTCATCATACTGTCGCCAGGCATAACCACCGTAGTTAAGTTGTGCCTTACGTATGATATCCATATATTTAAACAACGCAACAGACCTTTCCGGAAACCGCTCGCAATACACACTAGCGAAAATCAGAAAAGCCGCCGTCCCGTTCTCTATAGTTACCGGCACTCTCGGCCGTTTAGAGAGCTCCCACTCCTCCTCTTTAGAGCCCTCCTTTGCCCTGACCTCCCTGTGCAAAAGTTTAAGTATATCAACATACTCTCCCTTCCAGATCTTCTCCTTTGTGGCCGACGTTAAATGCGCCCCAAGCGGCTTAGCCGTTCCCATGTAGGGCAGCTTGACCTTTTTCGCCACCGGCTCCTTCTCTTTCTCCTCTTTACTCGTCCCCTCCTTATCCTCCGTACCTCCCTCTCCCCCTTTTCCGGTCTCCACCTTCCGATCTCCCGCGCTGTCCGTGGACACTCCCATGTCCTGCACATACACCCCTTTCACCAATCGCACGGACTCCTCCATCGCCTCCGACGCTACAGACACCATTGAAACCGACGAAGCCTTACCTGGATACAAAAGCGGGGGCCGCTCCTGTACCTTCCGCTGATCTCCCTTCCTCCGCTCCAGAGAACTTCCCGTAGACCGCCGACCAGCCTGCGATACCTGTAACAACTTAGGGACAGGGTTAAACACTCCCCGCCCCTGCCGTTCCCACCACTCCGTCTCACTTCCACTGGTACGCAGTTCTCCCTCCTCAAGACTCCTATCAGACATCCCCTCCTCCCAGGTCAACCCTTTTTGCACACTCTGCTCCCCATGCCCAACACACCGAGTACAAACCACATACTCCCCTTTTTTAGCAACCCTTCGCTTCGCCGAACCCGGACGTTGCTCCTCCCAAGCTGTGGCGTCGGGGGCGCATCGCCCACTCCTCCACACCGCCTAGGAGAAGCGTCTGCAGCCCTCCGCCGTTGACCACGCTGTCCTGATGTTGCCATCCGGCTAGCCGCCCAAGGGCCAGCCTTCGCTTCCTCCCAGGGTACCAGAGCCGCCCTTTGCTTTCCTGGGTCCTCCTCGTCGAAATCCAACGGGCCCTCACAAAAAAGGTCTGGTGTGCTGGGGCAAAAATTACCCCTTGCCCCCACACGCCGCTTCCCTACACCACTAACTAAATCTCCGCTCTCCACGCTGCTAACATCTTCATCCCCGGAAGAACCCCCCCCCCCGATACCTCCCAGAACCGTCCCAGGGACCCCTGCCTCCCCTGCTGCTGAAGGGCCCTCCCCAGCTGACCCAGAATCACCTGCCTCCCCAGTGGCCCCCTCCTCCTCACTGTTCCAAACTAACATAGGGGGCCATTTTTTGGAAACCGGAACTCTAGGGTCCCGCTGCTCCTCTGACCCTGGGCTATCTGTCTTGTCCTTGTCCCCGAAAAAAGGGGGAAGCCTATCCTCCTCAAATACACCCGCCCGACCGCCACCGATATTTCGTTGTTCTGGCCCTCCCTTCTTTACCCGGGAGCCTGCCCTCGCCGGCTTGACGCTCTCCATTGGCCCCACAGAGCTCCCAAAAGGGGGCGCGCCGCGCTGGGGGCCGTAGCCCTTCAACCCAGGCCCGCGCCGGGCGCGTCTCCCGCCCGCGCGCAGGCCTCTAACCCGCCCTTCGCCCAGGGAAGCCCTTGGGGATCCCCGGGCTACGCCCGCCCGCGGCCCGCCCTCGGCACTCCCCGCCCCGCCTCCCGTAACGCCTTCCCCTTCCCACCCCTCACCTGCGCTCCATCCACGTGTCGCGGCGGAGAGCACGCCGCAACCGCTGCGGCCACACCAGCCGAGGCACGGCGCGCTGGGCGGGCAGGTGCCAACGCCCCAAAATTCACCAAATCCAAACGCCCAGCCTGCCGCAGCAGAGCCAGCGCCTCCTGTACCTTAGGATCCATCGACTCCGAAGAGACCTCCAACACGGTACGGAATTTTTTTCTTTTTTTTTGTGAAACTATACCCCCTGCTACACTGGCCTCACCTGCTTCTCTCTAACACTTGCGAACTGACACCTACTGAAAAACAGAGTTGAAAAACAAAAATATCGTTTTTCAAAAACCACCTCACAAAAAGAAACCACACCGAGCCAGACTAAACGTCCCAGCCACCAGGTCACCTTTTACAAAATGGTGGCTGGGACAACAAAATGTCCGGTTATATAAAACCCCCACCCCACCCCACCCTTTACTGGCAGACCTGACGCCCAACCGCGTCGCGGGTCGTGCCACCCCACCCAAAAACCCCGGGGGGGAACTCCTTGTTCCTTGTCCTCCCCCCCGAGGCCCCATTATGGTTCAAACTCGTGCACGGAAGTGGATGAGATGGGACAGCCAGCTCTTTGTGGTAATATTCCACTCCACTCCCACAAACCCCCGCGCTCATGCATTTCTTTACTAGAAGCTCCAAGCTTCTTCCAGCCAGTAAAATAGTCCTTTGCTCTAATTAGGTCCCAGCATCAACCAGACCAAAGCCTCAGCTGGGTGGTAAATTGAGGAGCGTGCCTTAAAATAAGGCTGTAAAAGAATCGTAGCACGTGGCAAAGGCCACACGCGGAGGTCTGTAAATAATGTCCTAAGAATGGATCAGTGGCCTCAGCTGGACTAACAAGGGCACAGAGAGGCAGAAAAAAAGATTGTAAAAAAGGAGCGTGGAACGCTTATACAAAAACGTATTGCCGCACCATTTCCTGCAGAACAGGTTAAGCGTTAGGAATAAATGAATACAGAAGCCTGTATGCAAATGAGGACGGTAATATCATCAAGGTGCATGCTGGAAAAGGAATACTTAATACGAGACCACCCAAAAGTTATCAGGGCTAATGAAAAGAGGGGTGTAGTGAATAGCAAGAGTTGAAACTTTGCTGATGGCTTGCCAATTGTTATTAATATTGTCAGATGCACAGAGCAATTTTAAATGGAAACAGTCGTATGTATTTTAATATAACTATCCGATAATTAATGGTTTGGTCTCTTAGTTAGTGGACTGATTCTCAAATCCCTGCTCCGATGTTTGTGATTTTCTACTCTGTAGGGTCAAATGATTTGCATAAGCACGTTAATATTTTTGCATTGCATTATCTCCTCAAATGCCTCAGTGTAATTCTTTCTGCTCTGCTTTGACCTTTACTGTTTAAACTTTGCTGCAATTGTGCCAGAGCCCTCACGAAATATCCCTCTGTTTATGTCTTTTTTTATCTGTATCGCCTCCGATGAAAAAACAAGCATTTACAATGCAATGGGTCTCGCATGTGCTCGAGTTAGAGCTATTAGCGTTGTAAACTCATAACCAGACTTATCTTGCCACATAAACTGATAATGAAAAATAAAATAGTTTCATATAAGCGAGCCGATTCAAAGCGCCACGGCCGCCGTGAGCATCAGCGTGTAGAGACACAAAAGGAAAAAGAAGTTCACTTTCAGTCAAACTTATCGGCAGAAGTACAATTATCCATGTAACAGGGGCGATGGCCAAGGCGGTAACAAAACCGCCCCAAGGAGGGAGAAACATAAACTATTTACCAATGTCATCAAAGTATTTTTGAAGGGCAAGCCCACGAACGAGTGGTAGTGATGGGCGTGTGGTGGGCGTGGTTAAAAGCCCAGATACAGACCAACACGTCGGAAAAGCAGTGCTTGCAGGTTGCTATTCTCAACTTAATAATCTGTGTGAAACTCCCTCTCCCCCCTCACTTGAGTACAGTCTGAACCCTGTCAACAGGCCCTGGGGCATGCAGGAACTACTGGGCCCAAGGTAGGGGTGAGGCCTTTTACTCAGGATGCTATAGAGCCTGACCTACAATGGATCCTGAACAACTGGGCCAAGTACCTCTTCAGCACTTAGCACTCAGTGGCAGTGTGGGCTGAGCCATCCAAGACTTCTTGGTGCAGAGGTAGACACAGGGGGGTAAACACAGGCTCACAACGCAGAATATGTTCAGCAGCAGCAATAAATGTCTGTCCAATCAAATACTTGCTTTTATGAATAAAGGAGTATTTATATACCAAAACTAAGTCAAATCCGGCACTCACAAACAATACACACAGTGCCCCAAGGCCAAGGACCTAGTGTTTTAGAAGGCGTGTTCCTAAGTCCCACTCCCCTCTCGCTGGTGGTAGTGGTTATTTCCCATTCACTCTAGGCAACATTCATCTTAAGTCCCGTAGTAGTCTGATTCTCAAGAGTCCCACTACAACTCTTATTAAGTCAAAAGTGTTTCAGCGCTGAAGCGCTATATGACAGGGAGTTCCCCTCGGGGTGCCTGACCCAGCTTTTACTTGCACTAGCAGGATCTGCTCAACCAAAGTCTCCAAGAGCACCCCATCACAGATGCTGAAGCTGCAGTGGCTGTCTCAGGTGAGTTCCTCACACACAGCCCTGCAGGGGCAGTGGTTGGGTGTCCTAGAGTTCCTCACATGTGGTCCTTCGTAGGCAATGGCCCTGGGGGGCATCCTCGATCCTCCTCTGATGCTGGTAAGTTTCCTTGGATCCTCCTCACAGGTGCAGAGGGATTCAACTCTGCAGGTGCTGGTCCTCAGTCAGAGTTTGAGCTCGCACAGGCTGCCATGAGGAAGTTGTCAAACCTTTTTCTTTTTTAACTGTTTCAAGCTTTGCAAAGTGTGAAACTCACAAAATTGTTTTGAGAAAACCAGCAATGAAAAAGGGGCACTATGCAACAACCACAGAACAATCACAGCAGTTACAGGCATGCTTTGACGAAATGGGTCCTATTCATAAACTGCATTTTGTAAGAAGTGAAAAAGACTTACTTGTGTACTATAAAATGCTTTTCACTATCATAAGGATGAGACTGTCACCTCCTCCACTCTGGACTTCCCTGTGTGGAGATCTCTGCTACACTAGTGGCAATCTGCTCACTCGTAAGTCTACATTTTAGTAGTAAATATGGTACAAACATGGGGAAGTGGCTGGAAAAAGGGAAATACTTTAAAATAGGAGCGGTTTAAGGAAAAGTATGGTGGGGTTTAAGAGTTAGAAAACAATAAACAACTGTGCCCTTGTTAAAACACCCCAACTCTGGGCAAGACACCATGCCATTTGAGAGACTCCTCTATTGCGGATGAATCATCTATCCCAGGGATCCACCAGTCTGACCCAATAAGCATGTGCTTAAAATAAATGGGATCACCTCACAGAGCCCCTGGGTGTCATGCTTCATCATCGGCCATACTGCGCTCATCAAAGCATACTCTAATGGCGGGCAGGCCCTCATCAACAGCCTGAGGGGAATTGTAGGGAAGGCCTGGTGATAAAGGAGGATCCAGTTTAAAATCTTTATCACCTACCATTGAAGGGAAGCTATTTTTATGGAGACGGTGGTGTAGGGATGATTTAAACACAAAGTGGGACATATGAGGCTTAATTATGCTACACATGTCCTGCTCAGGTCGACACGTTTTAGCCCTTGATAAGCCCACTAAAGGGTCCAGGGCTTTCTTCAGGACCAAGAACTCTGTATGACCCTATTTATATACCTATCACGCTCCTACATGCGTAGTGTGCACACGCATACATACAATACTGGATAACTAATCTCTGGTTATGTCAATCAGGATACTTAGTAAAGGGGTCCTATGGAGAAAACATAAAAAATATTTACACATTTTGACATTACTAAACAAAATTAATGAAATGCACAAAAATTATAATGAAAACTGAACAAACGATGATTTGAACGTGTAGTAGCTACGATATGTTTGCATGTATTAATGCCAGAGTGGGGGACAATGGCCACCAATGTAACCAATGCAAGTGGCGCTCTTCCTACACCAAATTGTGCTTCGGTGTTCACTGTTCCTTAACCAAATTTTTCCAGTTGTCATCCCAATATACCTGTTGTTATAAGGGCATGTGATCATTTACACCACATTCTCAGTGTTGCAATTAGTGTGCTATTTTATCATCTAATGTTTACCTTTGCCAATGTCAATCTCTTTGTACTGTTTAGTGAAAGGATACGCCGAGCAACTGCCAAATGGGAAGTGTCCCAGTCACGGGGGTAGACCCCATAAACTACCAGTGGCTTTAGTAGTACTATTATCACGTATGTTGCAGGTACGTACCAAGTTGTCCCTCAGACGTGTACTCCGCTTAGAGGAGAACACTGGGGAGGCCAGTGACCTCCTGTTTTTTCAGAATGCCCCAATGTTTTGAAATTATCCTCTTCACTTTATTGGATATAGGAGTAAAAATAGTTATGCATGACAGTTTATCATCTTCATCCTTAGGGTATGTTGCCAAAAGTGCCTCTGTGGTTAATGCAAGCATGTTTCTTGGCTCGTGAAATAATGGGAATCTATGTTCTTTCAGCTTTTTAGTTAATCTGTCTGCTTGTTCATTATAGGTGGTAATGTCAGAGCAATTACGCCTGATGCGTAAGAACTGGCCAAATGGTAACTTTTCGCTCATAGATCTGGGATGATGGCTATCAAAGCGAAGGAGGCTATTCTTGTTTGCAGGGTTTTCATGTACCATTGTGGTTACTTCATTATCTAGGATCTTAATATTGAGATACAGGAAGGTGATGGTATCCCTATCAATGGTATGAGTGAATTGCAAGTAAGGCCCCTTGTATTACTCCATGTGTAGAATTTGGTGGCAGATGTCATATCACCTCTCCAGACCATAAGAACATCATCAGTATATCAACACCATAATCTAATATTTGCCATATATGGATTGGTGTTGCTCTAAATATGCTTACATTCAAATTAGTGAAAATACAGACAAGCTAGGCTCGGGGCAAAGGTGCTTCCCATTGAAGTGCTCTTTACTTTATGGTATATAACGCTGTCATATTCAAAATAATTTTTGGAAAGGGCTATCCTAGCACAATCCAACACAAACTGTATTGGTGCAATGGTGTCTATAATAGAGTTCTTAAGAATGTTCTCAGTGATATGGAGCTTCAGATCTCTACAGACACCACAAAACCCAATGAGAGAGTAACTTCATTGCTATTCACAAGCTACACTTCTAAAGTCGCTGTAGTCCGAAAGGTATTTAGTAGATATTGTTTAATTTGAAAACAATATACATAGAACTATCAAAACATAATTTAAATTAATTATACATATAACTTGTGATAGCATAGCATACATGTTAAATGAAAATAAAAATATTACAGTGGGTGGGATGTTTTTATTTGTTCATTAAGAAGTTATTTTTAATTATTTAAATTAACTATTTAATCATGCATTCAATCTAATGAATTGATGTTCTGTAGCATTTTAGTTTACTAGTTCTTTATTGTACTAGTTCTAAGGTTAAAATAATTATTTTAAATAATTTTACATTATATTTCATATTCAAATATTTATAATATTTTTCTAAAGAATAATAAACTTTAACCACTTCTGTGCCGCGGACGTAATGGTTACGTCCCGCGACACAGTGCTCATGTGCCGAGGACGTAACCATTACGTCCTGGGCACTGAGCTCAGAGGGACCAAGGCAGGGATGGAAGGGGAAGCCGTTTCCCTGCCACCCCCGCCCCCTCCACCCCCGTAATGACACGCTGATATCATTACAGGGTGCCGGTCACACTGGAAGCCATTTGCTTCCAGTGCGATCGAGGAGAAAGAGGTGAGTTTCTCCTCCGGCGGGTGGGGAGTTGTGAACAAAGAGGCACCGGGGGAAAGGAAAGGGTTTTCCTTTCCCCCGGTGTCTCTTTGAGCATTCCTGCTGCCCGATCACATTGCGATCGGGCAGCAGGAATGCCCACTAGACGCCAGGGATTTTCCTTTTTTTGTTTTAGTGTGCTGTTTGTGTGTCGGGAGCGGCCCCTTGGGCAAGGATTGCAGAAACCACTAGAACGTGAGGGATTTTAGTAAAAATGTTTATTTATGTGGGGGGGGGGCATTGAACTGTTGGCTATTTCTGCCCCCCTTGGGGGCAGATGGGCCTATTATTTTTAGGCTGATCTGCCCCCAAGGGGGGCAGAAGCCACTTAGACCCCAGGGATAGTGTGTGTGTGTGTGTGTGTGTGCTAGTGGAGGGAGGGCGGCCCCTTGGGCAAGGGTCGCCCCTCTTTGGGGGCACGTGTACCATGGCCATTTCTCTGCCCCCTTGGGGACAGATCGGCCTATTATTTTTAGGCTGATCTGCCCCCAAGGGGGGCAGAAACCACTAGAACGCCAGGGATTTTTTTTAATATGTTTATTTATGTGGGGGGGGGGGTGTCCCCTTGGGCAAGGGGGACATTGAACTGTTGGCCATTTCTTCCCCCAAGGGGGCAGATGGGCCTCTTTATTTTAGGCCCATATGCACCCAAGGGGGGCAGAAGCCACTTAGACACCAGGAATAGTGTATGTGTGTTAGTGGATGGGGGGGGCTTTCAAAAGTTTTCAAAACTGCGCAGGTTTGCTAGGTTTCCCTGGATGCCGGCTGAGCTACAGGCCAAAAACCACAGCTAGGCACTGTGCAAAAAACAGCTCTGTTTTCTTTGTAAAAATGTGATGTGTCCATGTTGTGTTTTGGGGCTTTTCCTGTCGCTAGCGCTAGGCCTACCCCCACAAGTGAGGTACCATTTTTATCGGGAGACTTGGGGGAACGCTGGGTGTAATGAAATTTGTGGCTCCTCTCAGATTCCAGAAGTTTCTGTCACCGAAATGAGAGGAAAAAGTGTTTTTTTGGCCAAATTTTGAGGTTTGCAAAGCATTCTGGGTAACAGAACCTGGTCAGAGCCCCACAAGTCACCCCATCATGGATTCCCCTAGGTGTCTAGTTTTCAAAAATGCGCTGGTTTGCTAGGTTTCCCCAGGTGCTGGCTGAGCTAGAGGCCGAATTCCACAGGTAGGCAGTTTGTAAAAAACACCTCTGTTTTCTGTGGAAAAATGTGATGTGTCCACGTTGTGTTCTGGGGCATTTCCTTTCGCGGGCGCTAGGCCTAACCACACAAGTGAGGTACGATTTGTATCTGGAGACCTGGGGGAACGCTGGGTGGAAGGAAATTTGTGGCTCCTCTCAGATTCCAGAACTTTCTGTCACCGAAATGAGAGTAAAAAGTGTTTTTTTGGCCAAATTTTTAGGTTTGCAAAGGATTCTGGGTAACAGAACCGTGTCAGAGCCCCACAAGTCACCCCATATTGAATTCCCCTAGGTGTCTAGTTTTCAAAACTGCGCAGGTTTGCTAGGTTTCCCTGGGTGCCGGCTGAGCTACAGGCCAAAATCCACAGCTAGGCACTTTGCAAAAAACAGCTCTGTTTTCTTTGTGAAAATGTGATGTGTCCACGTTGTGTTTTGGGGCATTACCTGTCGCGGGTGCTAGGCCTACCACCACAAGTGAGGTACCGTTTTTATCGGGAGACTTGGGGGAACGCTGGGTGGAAGGACATTTGTGGCTCCTCTCAGATTCCAGAACTTTCTGTCACCGAAATGAGAGGAAAAAGTGTTTTTTTGGCCAAATTTCGAGGTTTGCAAAGGATTCTGGGTAACAGAACCTGGTCAGAGCCGCACAAGTCACCCTTCCTTGCATTTCCCTAGGTGTCTAGCTTTCAAAAATGCGCTGGTTTGCTGGGTTTCCCCAGGTGCCGGCTGAGCTAGAGGCCAAAATCCACAGGTAGGCAGTTTGTAAAAAACACCTCTGTTTTCTGTGGAAAAATGTGATGTGTCCATGTTGTGTTTTGGGGCATTTCCTTTTGCGGGCGCTAGGCCTACCAACACAAGTGAGGTACCATTTGTATTGGGAGACTTGGGGGAACGCTGGGTGGAAGGAAATTTGTGGCTCCTCTCAGATTCCAGAACTTTCTGTCACCGAAATGAGAGGAAAAAGTGTTTTTTTGGCCACATTTTGAGGTTTGCAAAGGATTCTGGGTAACAGAACCTGGTCAGAGCCCCACAAGTCACCCCATCTTGGATTCCCCTAGGTGTCTAGTTTTCAAAAATGTGCTGGTTTGCTAGGTTTCCCCAGGTGCCGGCTGAGCTAGAGGTCAAAATCCACAGGTAGGCAGTTTGTAAAAAACACCTCTGTTTTCTGTGGAAAAATGTGATGTGCCCACGTTGTGTTTTGGGGCATTTCCTTTCGCGGGCGCTAGGCCTACCCACACAGGTGAGGTACAATTTTTATCGGGAGACTTGGGGGAACGCTGGGTGGAAGGAAATTTATGGCTCCTCCCAGATTCCAGAACTTTCTGTCACCGAAATGAGAGGAAAAAGTGTTTTTTGGCCAAATTTTGAGGTTTGCAAAGGATTCTGGGTAACAGAACCTGGTCAGAGCCCCACAAGTCACCCCATCTTGGATTCCCCTAGGTGTCTAGTTTTCAAAAATGTGCTGGTTTGCTAGGTTTCCCCAGGTGCCGGCTGAGCTAGAGGTCAAAATCCACAGGTAGGCAGTTTGTAAAAAACACCTCTGTTTTCTGTGGAAAAATGTGATGTATCCACGTTGTGTTTTGGGGCATTTCCTTTCGCGGGCGCTAGGCCTACCCACACAGGTGAGGTACAATTTTTATCGGGAGACTTGGGGGAACGCTGGGTGGAAGGAAATTTGTGGCTCCTCCCAGATTCCAGAACTTTCTGTCACCGAAATGAGAGGAAAAAGTGTTTTTTGGCCAGATTTTGAGGTTTGCAAAGGATTCTGGGTAACAGAACCTGGTCAGAGCCCCACAAGTCATCCCATCTTGGATTCCCCAAGGTGTCTAGTTTTCAAAACTGCACAGGTTTGCTAGGTTTCCCTGGGTGCTGGCTGAGCTACAGGCCAAAATCCACAGCTAGGCACTTTGCAAAACACAGCTCTGTTTTCTTTCTGGAAATGTGATTTGTCCACGTTGTGTTTTGGGGCATTTCCTGTCACAGGCGCTAGGCCTATCCACGCAAGTGAGGTACCATTTTTATCGGGAGACGTGGGGGAACACAGAAGTGTTATTGCCCCTTGTCTTTCTCTACATTTTGTCCTTCCAAATGAAAGACAATGTGTAAAAAAGACATCCATTTGAGAAATGCCCTGTAATTCACATGCAAGTATGGGCACCCCAAAATTCAGAGATGTACAAATAACCACTGCTTCTCAACACCTTATCTTGTGGCCATTTCGGAAATACAAAGGTTTTCTCGATACCTATTTTTCACTTTTTATATTTCAGCAAATTAATTGCTGTATACCGGTATAGAATAAAAACCCATTGCAAGGTGCAGCTCATTTATTGGCTCTGGGTACCGAGGGTTCTTGATGAACCTACAAGCCATATATATCCCGCAACCAGAAGAGTCCAGCTGACGTAACGGTATATTGCTTTAAAAAATGTTTTTTTCACCTTAATTTCAATATTTTCTTATTTCAGCTGTTATTTTCTCTAGGAAACACTTGTAGGATCTACACAAATGACCCTTGCTGAATTCAGAAATTTGTCTACTTTACAGAAATGTTAAGCTTTCTGGGATCCAGCATTGGTTTCTTACCCATTTTGGTCACTAACTGGAAGGATGCTGAAAGCACAAAAAATAGTAAAAATGGGGAGTGTCCCAGTAAAATGTCAAAATTGTATTGAAAAAAGGGCTTTTCTAATTCAAGTCTGCCTGTTCCTGAAAGCTTGGAAGATGGTGATCTTACCACCGCAAACCTTTGTTGATGCCATTTTCTGGGAAAAAACCACGAGCCGCCTTCTGCAGCCCTTTTTTCCATTTAAAAAAAAAAGAAACAAATTGTTCACTTTATTTTGGCTAATTTCTTGGTCTCCTTCAGGTGAACCCACAAAGTCTGGTTACCTCTATAATCCCTAGGATGTTGGAAAAAAAGGACGCAAATTTGGCGTGGGTAGCTTATGTGAACAAAAAGCTATGAGGGCCTAAGCTCGAACTGCCCCAAATAGCCAAAAAAAGGCTCGGCACAGGAGGGGAAAAGGCCTGGCAGCTAAGGGGTTAAACATTGTTCCTATATTTCCTACAGGGAGAGCTCAATTTCCTTATCAAAATATACCAGTAGGAACTCTATACTCTAAAATGACGTTGGAGGAGACTCCACCATGGGGTGGAGACTTGTAAGTTTACACAGGTATAAATCAACACTGAGAAATTATGATTAACAAAAGAAAAGTGTAGATTTACATCTGCAGATTTACTCACATGTAAATTTACTATTGCGCCTATGTAGGTGCAATAGTAAATGTACATGTGAGTAAACCTGCACATGTAAATTTAACCTTGTGAATCAGGTTCAATGTTTTTATCATTCGTATGTAATTTCTCTATAAGGTGACATTGCTTATGTTCTTATTATAAGTGATTTCTGGGGTCAGAACATACTTAAAATTACATTAGTAGTTGCCTGAAACAAGAAAGGAAGCACTGACAATGCCAGTAGAGTGTCATTGTTAGGTCTCACCTTCTGTGCCTGGCTGTGAAAAGGCTTTTGCTAACTTGCAGTGGGTTTTAGCCCTCCCATTCTTTACCATTGGTTGGCTTGATTGTCATTCTCATATGTTTGATTTTTATTGTGTGTCTTTCATTTCTCTTCTTGTGTTTGTCCCTCTTCTGGAGCATTGCCTTTTAGGTTCCATTTGTTTGACTAAGTTGTATCCTTCAACTGCTCACATTTAGAATGCTACTTTTTTATTTTTCTGTTCAGACCTCCATGATAGTGCATGTGTTTTTTAGCTCTCTCTCTCATGTGTTGTCCTTCCCCCCCCTCAAATACTTGCATTCCTGTGTACCGTACCCCTCACAGCTTGTCTGTAAAAGCACAGCACTAGGGATATTTTTGCTGGTGTGTGTTATGTCAAATAATCCGGGTGCACAGCATGGATCATGAACACTTGTATTGCAAAGGTATAACAGAACAGCACACAACACCCAGCAGCATGAAACCCTTGTCAACCAATCCTACTTGAATCTTTTCCATGTGATCGCCCCATCAACATTCTGAAAACCCTTATGCCACCCTCATTCATAAAACCCTCTTGCCACTATCATGCCACATACCACTTAGCACACCTCCCCCTTTCACCCAAAACAACCAAACCAAACTAAAGGAACAAAACATAACAAACACAAAAACAGAATACTATTCAATATCAATGAACAATAAAAAAAAGACATAAACAATGCATGCTCTTGTACACAGTTCCACCCAATGTAAGTTAGGACAAAATCCTTCAATTGTTTTGGAACAGAAATACACCTCTATGGCCTGTCATTTTTAGTAGACAACAATGGGTTTACAAAAATCACAACACTCGATGGATTGGGCAGATCCTGATCATTAACTTCTCCCCTGAATTGATTGGCCAAACCAGTTGCCACCTCTCCACCATCAAGCCACCACAAACTCACACCAGAATTATCACTGTCTCTTGCAACATTATCATTGGCCCTAGACAGCATCGTCAGCACGTACGCCGTCGCATCCACAGACTACATACTACTTGGGGGCCTGAACTTCCACCTCGAGGACACCAATGACAACAACTCCACCACCCTGCTCGACAACCTTGCCAACCTCGGACTCAAGCACCTCGTCACAACACCAACCCACTCCACACATGCTCGACCCCATCTTCTCCGCCAGCAAACACATCTTCTTCAGCCACACCACTGAATTCCACTGGACAGACCACCGCTGCACCCACTTCACTTTTGAGAAACCCACAACGCACCACCACCTGCACTGGATTCCCCACCGCAGCTGTAACAAGGTCACCGAAGACCAGCTGATCACTACCCACTCCCGGAACCCACCTATCGACACCACCGACACCAACACAGCCGCCCGCAACCTCAGGCAATGGATCGACGACTGTGCCAACACTCCTGCCCCGATCAAGAAACCTTCACACAGACGCACCGACAGAAAGGCCATCTGGTTCACCACCGACCTCCAAGAATCCAAGCAAACATGCCAAAGACTTGAGAAGAAGTGGCGCCAAGAACAGACACCGGACAACCACACAGCCCTCAAGAACGCCATCCGCAGACACCACCAACTCATCCGAACCGCCAAAAGAACCTGCTTCAAAGAACGCATCGACAACAATGCACATAGCTATAAGGAGCTCTTCAACATCGTGAAGGAACTCTCCAACCCCGGTTCCAATGTCAATGACATCCCACCATCGCAAGACCTCTGCGACTCCCTAGCCACTTTCTTCTACCTCAAGACCACAGACATACATGACAGCTTCATACCCAGACCCCCCGTCAACCACTGACACCACAGACTCACCGTCCCCTAGCCACACCAACCTCCTGCTCTCCTGGACCCACGTCAACAATGACGACACCATAAAAACCATGAACACCATCCACTCCGGCTCACCATCCGACCTCTGCCCTCACCACATCTTCAACAAAGCGAGCTCCGTCATTGCACCCCAACTCCGGAAGCTCATCAACAGCTCCTTCGAGACCCCCACCTTCCCAGAGAGATGGAAGCACACCGAGATCAATGCCCTCCTCAAGAAACCCACAGCTGACCCAAAAAGCCTCAAGAACTTCCAGCCCATCTCCCTGCCCCCCCTCCCGGCAAAAGTAATTGAGAAGATAGTCAACAGACAACTGAACTGCTTCCTTGAGCAGAACAACACTCTGGACTCGTCCCAATCCGTATTCCGCAGCAACCACAGCACCAAAACTGCCCCCATCGCCGCCACCGACAACATTAGGGCCCTACTTAACAACAGCAAAACCGCGGCCCTCATCCTCCTGGAACTCTCGGCCACCTTTGACACCGTCTTCCACCACACCCTACGCACACGCCACAATGACACAGGGATCCGTGACAGAGCCCTGGACTGGATCACCTCCTTCCTCACCGGCAGAACCGAAAGAGTCCGCCTCCCTCCATTCCGCTCTGAAGCCACCAAGATCATCTGCGGCGTACCCCATGGGTCAACCCTCAGCCCGACTCTAACTCTTTAACGTTTACATGACACCGCTCGCAAACATCGTCCAATCACACAACCTCAACATCATCTCATACGCCGATGTCACTCTCCCTCTCCCTCACCAAGGACCCCGCCACCACCAAAACCAACCTCCACGAAGGAAGGAAGGCCATCGTCGAATGGATGAAGAACAGCTGCCTGAAACTGAACTCTGACAAGACTGAGGTTCTCATCCTCGGCTCCCCCCCCTCCGACTGGGACAGCTCCTGGTGGCCTGCCACACTGGGTACCACAAGGACACCCACCGACCACGCACGCAACTTGGGGTTCATCCTGGACTCATTGCTATCAATGACCCAGCAAGTCAACGCCTTCTTTTCCTCCTGCTTCAACACCCTCTGCATGCTTCGGAAGATCTACAGATGTATCCCCACCGGATCCAGAAGGACGGTCACCCAAGCCCTCGTAAGAGGCAGACTGGACTACGGCAATGCCCTCTACGCAGGAACCATGGTCAAGATCCAGAAAAGACTGCAACACATACAGAACGCTTCCGCACCCCTTATCCTGGACATCCCCACCACACCCACATCCCAGCCCACCTGAGACACCTGCACTGGCTCCCCGTCAACAAGAGAATCACGTTCAAGCTCCTCATCCAAGCTCACAAACCACTGCACAACGCCGGACCAGAATACCTCAACAGACTACTCACCTTCTACACCCGACCCGGGAGCTTCGCTCCGCTGACCTTGCCCTCGCCATTGTTCCACGCATCCATAGAACGACCGCCAGTGGCAGATTGTTCTCCCACCTCGCCGCCAAGACGTGGAACACACTTCCTATTCACGTGCAACAGACACAGGACCTGCTAACCTTCAGGAGACACCTCAAGACCTGGCTGTTCGAGCAGTAACAGCACCCCCCCTCCATCCCTCAGTGCCTTGAGACCCTCACGGGTGAGAAGTTCGCTTTACAAATGCTATGATTGATAGATTGACACATCTCTTGTTCCACCACTTCCCATTTTTCACCATTAAAGCATGCTTAGAAACTTTGACAACTCGTGTGCTAGGGGAAAATTTTAAACTTCCCCTATTTTTAATCAAGCAGTCTCTGGACTCTCACTCCATATGCCACACAAAAGGCAACAACTTTCACTGTTTTCAGATCATCATATCTGAGTTTCGATTTTCTGTGGGACTCAGTCACTCTCTGATACAGCTCTTCCAATTTAATTTTTTGTCCCTCGTTCTTGTTTTCTCCAACACCTATCCAGGGGTCAATTCATTGCAGGAGTGCCTTCCTCTCAACAAACAAAACAGGGCTACCAGAGTTGTAGAATGTGGAGTATTATGATAGTTCCACAATCTCTTAGAAAAAACCTCACTGACTTTTTTACCTCAATTCACTGCAAATTGAATATTCTGTTGATCCTCTCCACCATTTTGTTGCCTTGGAGACTGTACAAGGCAACAGTCAAATGCTTCACGCCAAATGAAGACAAGAAAGACACAATTTAATAAGATGTAAACTGCACTCCATTGTCAGTCACCAGACACTAGGAACCTTTCCCCTCCAGAGCACCAACCTTAAAAATTCCATCACCAATTTGTTTTAGTTTCTTCCAAAAATGTGCACCCCACCTACTTGGAGTCCTAGTCCACCAATACTAGTGTATATCTACAATTATCCAAGAATGGATAATGGATGGAATGGTGAACAGTGTCAAACATTCACCCCTAGTAACAGATCTGGGCTTAAATCCATAGTTTTATTGCTGGCCATGCAATTCCAATTTGGACCCATCCATATGCAAACCAGTCTTAACTCTGCTCCCCATGGGAACAGTCTAGTCCAAACTGCAAGGCTAGGTCCTTCCTGGACCGGAAACCAGCACCCTGGGACCGGTTTTGTTGTATCACCCCATATCAGCCAGGCTGGCTTAAATCCGGTTGCATAGTAAGCATGGGACCCACATCTGGGCATACCCTTCCCACTTACGGTGACCAATGCAGAAAGAACAGATAATGGACGGAATGCTGAACAATGTCCAACCTTCATCCTCAGTCACGTATCTGGTCCTAAATCCATAGTTTTTTTTGCTCGCCATGCCTTTTCAGTTTGGACCCAGCCATATGGGAACAGCACCTATTTTTCCTCAGCATATTTTGATCCAGAGCCTGGAAGCGAAAAAAATAAGGGATTAATGAAGGAAGAAGACAAAATTTGAAAAGAGTAAAAATGAGAGAAAGCAGGGAACAACAAGAACCTGCAAAAGTGAAATAAAGTGGCAGGGGCAGTTTGATGGTAGTTTAAAGAGGCAGGAGGTGCAATCAGGACTATGCAACTTTGGTATTTTCCACCCTGACTTTCAATAGAGCCAGCGGTGAGCTTTTGAACAAATCTTTGGGTCCAGGACTTCTTTTACGAATTAATCACTTATGATAGACAAATATGTAACAGAAGATCAATCTATATTGTAAGCACAAAGCAAGAGGGTGCACAATGCAAGTGAGCCCTAATTTGAAGACATAAAGTAGCAGAATGAAGAGATCAAAGAAGAGGATGTGGTTGAATACCATGGACTCTTCCCAGGGACCACTTGGTGCTCAGAAGGCTTCTCAAGGCAGGGGTTTGCCTAATTCATATACCAGCATGGAGTAGTGCTCAATTTAACTTTTGTTAAGATTGGTCAAAGCAGGGGGCTTATATAGGTGTCTCAAAGTGTCCTTCTCCATTTACACCATCCAAAGGAATGTTCTTTTTCAGCTACAATAAAACCTAAGGAGCAGAAGTACTTAGAGTTAGAACTTAGGTGAAGATAAGACTCGTGTTTGACTTGGTAATAATGTGTTCTTCAGTTTTTGAGAAATTTGAAAAAATGTAATTTGGGTTCATTTGCTGGTTCATGAAATAAAACTCAAATCATATTGGCTGAGAAGTTTCTCTTTCTTATCTATTTCACACGTCATGCAAGTATGAGAGATATTTGTAAGTGGCTAGGCACAACCAACTGCTTGGTTTCTGGGACAATAAGGTACATCCCAATTGGTGGAAATGGACCTTTCCTCAGAAAATAAAATCAGATTTAGGACAAACATTTTGTGAACCTCTTTACAGTTCAAGCACCAGGCTTTCTGGTTCATGAACAGATAACTATGTAATTTTCAAAAGAAGAAATTGAATGGAAGACTTTTTTAAACTAATTAAAGAAGAAAAACAATTCTAGAAGAAAACACCATTAAAACACATACTTGAGACTATATTAAGCCTCAAAAGACAATTGTGGGTCCACTATATGTCACAGAAATCTATTGTAAATCAGACCCAACAGTCTTGAGATTGTCTTAATCCTGGAAAGATAGTCTTAAAGCTATCTTAAGCTATTGCAAAAGTCTTCATAAATAAAGCCCTTTTTCTTGGTTTAAGACACTATTATGGCTGTCTCTGGTCTGGATTTCTCTGTTCTGAATCACCTCTATACATTTTAACTATATCTCTAAGCTGGGAGCCACAGCTCAAACCCACCAAATCAATTACAAAGTTTACAGTGCTCCAACCAAAGCACTTTGTGAGCTCTGTAACAGGACAACATATTGGTACATGTATGTTCACTGTCTGCTTTAGCAATTATTTTTTCTTTTTTTAAATCAATATCTAATACGAACCAGGATTTCCATTTATTCATCTTGAAGACTTCAGCTTTGTAGAACCTTGTGACAATAATAATATGCACTGAAGATCGTTTTTATGGTCAAACTGGTCTTCAAGCCCCCATTGTTATTTTGAAGTGTAAGGTATAATTCCACAAATATTAGAAATAAATTAAAGTGTCTCTTTTTAACATTCCATAAATGATGGAGTTCGAAGAGGACAAAGTAATGCAAACTCAAAGTTCTTGGCATCATTAATAAGGTATGTGTTTGGTGACATGAGTTCTCCACGAATCCATCATTCTCTTCTTCCACTTGCATACCCTGCTTCCATTTTTAAACAACTGACTAATTGTCCATGGATATATTTTCCATCATACTTTTATAAGATACCTTCTATTTGAGGATAACAATGTTATTGAACATTACAGACTTGAATAAGGCTCCTTTTAAATGCAATGAGTGAGCAAGACAAGGAAGTAGGAATAAATGAAAATAAGAGAGAGAAATAAGACTGCAATATTCATCCCAGGCTGAGAAAGATAAATAGCAGATGAAGATAGATTGTAAGTTGTGAATAAGTAAGAGAATGGAAAAGAGAAAGGTAGTAGGAAGTAGAACGAATTAACTAAATTACTGGAGCCCAAATATAGAATCGGTTACAAAAGTTACTTGGTCCCAGCAACTAATGTAAACTTAGGGAGACCCTCAGGCGGGCTGCTCATATGGCTTAGTTGCTCCCTTAAATGTCGGATTGAAACAATTGATTTGGGCTGTCCCGATCTGATAGGTCTGATGGGTCTATCAATACCATCCCTTAGTGAGAAACCGCTTCTAATAATTAACATTTATAACAGGAGCTTGGGTAGCAAATATGAGTCGGACACATTGACTATTTTGGATAGCCTCCTCTCTTGTAAATCTCCCTCCCATTTTATCCTTATCGCAGGAGATTTTAATGTCACCTTTGAACCCTACTTGGTGGCTCAGGAATTATATAAAGACGAGGACGCCTATTGGGGTATTCCTCAACTGGTGTCAAGCAAAAGACCAAAAATGAATAGACTAACACATCAGGTTGTGGATATTACATTGGCACATGGCCTTCGGGCTTGCAACGGTCGTTCCCGCTCGGACCCTGATCTTCACCCTACATTTAGGCGTGGAACACAGAAGAGCCAGATAGACTATATTTTGCTTGATATCCGGCTGTGGGGTCATATGGTTGACATGAACATTGTAGAACATGAGGAAAGTGATCACAAGCCATTGATTTTATCTCTTAGGAGTTTATTACCCCTACTTGAAGCCTCTTGCCCCAAGATTCATGAGCAACAGCTCGCACTGACCAACAACAGATGAAACGTTAAATGGGAATCTATGAGTACTGACACAGTCATAATGGCATCTGTGGACAGACAGTTGGCTGATTTTATGGAACGCATACCTCAGCTTTTAGAAGATAGTGAAGGGCTTATAGTAGCCCACACACAACTATTTAATTCCCTAAAACATCTTTTTACTAAAGAGTCTCCCAAAAAAGTAAAAAAGAAGTACAACGCAAGGTGGTTCGATGCTGTATGCAGGGAAGCACAACACAAACTATTGAGAGCTTTAAGAGGGGGCCAGTCAGACCATATAAGGAAAGCTAGGAAAGACTATAAACAGGAACTAAGTAGAGCCCGTAGGAGATGGAATGAATTTAGATGGGTTTCCCTCCTGGAGTCTGCTAAATTAAATGACACCTCGAAATTTTGGAAACTGGTGGCTGATGCCAGTGAAGAACCTAACCGCTCGCCCGGTGCTTCAATACTCCCTGTAGAGTGGACAGATCACTTTTCCCGATTATACTCTGGGATCGTAGGTGCTACTACCAGGGAACTGAACCATATTATGACCTTTGAGACCCCCCTTATTGAATTTACCCTGGCAGAAACCAAGGCTGCAATTGCTTCACTGAAATGGGGAAAGGCCCCTGGCCTTGATAAAATTCCAGGCGATTTGTACAAGACAAGCCCAGATATATGGGCCCCATACCTGAACCTGATTTCCAATACAGTAGCTGCAGGAGCGCCGGTCCCGAAAGGCAGCCGCTCCGACCCTGCCAACTACCGTCCAATCTCCTTACTTGATAACTTCCAAAACCTTTTTGCAAAGCAAATTTTGTCTCATCTAGAAGAATGGATTCTGGAAAATAATGCCATTTCTGACCTGCAAGCAGGGTTTAGGCCAGCAGTCAGTACCATAGATCAAGTGCTAAGATTTCTAACAATCAAATGGAAGACAGTGGAAGTAGGAGGGGGCAACCTCTTTGTAGTTTTTATTGATCTTAGAGCCGCATTTGATCTGGTCCCCAGAAACCAGTTATGGCTGACATTAGCCAGCATGGGCATCCCATATGGTCTCTTAAAACTTATCGCCCGATTACACGAGAACACCTACGCACAAATTAGGAGCGGTAAGGATGGTGACTTAACAGATCCAGTAGATATTGAGAGAGGAGTCAGACAGGGCTGTGTCCTGGCCCCTACCCTTTTCCTTCTATACATAAATAATTGTATTAAGTATTTAACAAATTGCACTAATGACTCCCCAAAGATGGCCGGGATCAAAGTGCCATGTTTACTCTATGCCGATGACACCATCCTGTTGGCCAAAACATCCATGGGAATCCAAAATTTGGTCAACCAGTTCTGTGCATTTTGCAGAGATTACGGGTTAGATATTAATGTTAAGAAAACCAAACTCATGATATATAGCGCCCCGAACAAGAAGCTTAGAGCAAATATAAAGATGGATTCAGTTCACTTGGAGAGGGTAATGGAATACGATTATCTGGGTATTAGATTATCTGATAAGGGCAGCTGGGATCCAGCTATAAGGAAAGGGGCACTTACCATCATCCAAAGATGTGGAGTGATAGAACGGAAGGCTAGCACTGCAGCAAGCCCCCCTTTGACTCTTATTTCTGAAATTTATAAAGTCCAAATCCGTGCCGCTGCCCTATATGGAGCGGAACTCTGGGGTTCACATAGACATTTGGATACCCTCCAAACGAAAGAAAATAATTTCCTTAGACACATATCTAGACTAGGGAAGGGCACGCCAATGCTCCCCCTAAGACTAGACTTGGGTTTAAACAGCATCAAAGATACAGCATATTTAAGGCCACTTTTATACTGGGTTGAATATGGAAAAAGGAAGAACTCGAACCCTTTAGGACAGCAGTTAAAGATCTATTATCACCTTGCTATGGATGGGAAAAAGTTTGCTGGCTAAGGGAGATGAAAGCAGCTTGGGTCAAATTGGGTTTATCCCATTATTGGGAAAACCCTGAGATGATTCCTGCTAACGCTAGACTGCTGATTAAAGACTGATATTGGGGGAAAATCTATGAGGAATTTCTCGGCTCAAATGGGTCAGGTCGGCTGACAGCAGAATTTCTGCTGGTCAAGCACGAACCTTTGCCTGAAAGCTTCCTGGATCTCCCTATACCAGCCCGTGCCCGTTCTTTACTACTTCAGTTCAGATACGGAACATTGGCAGTCAACAGCTTCACGGCTCATTGGTCGTCCAATAGTTCCTTGTCTGACTTATGTATAAATTGTCATCTATGCAAGGAAACTCCTGAACATGTCTTATTTTTCTGTCCCTTGTACAAATGCACTCAAGGAAAGTGGATTATTCCTCTGTGCAAAATACTGCTAGCACAAAACCGAACCAGTGTCTACAGATTATGTAAATACGACACTTCCATGCTGATAGTGAGCTCCGTTTCTAAATATTTGTCAGCAGCATGGACAATCCGTAGTAGGATTATTTCAGATCTCAATCCACTGGTTGAAGAACGGTCTAGAAGTTAGCGGACGTGGCCTGTCACAATAGATTGGGATTGTAAATATAACTATTAATGCTGATCTATTGAGGATATCAGATTGTATCTCCATGCATGTTCTCCAGTGGGCTACCCTAACTAAAGTGATTTATAGTTCCCTAACATATATTATTTTGTAAACGGCAAGACACAATTCATTTGACCAATTTACTTAAGAGAACAGGGTACCCTTTTCCACTGTTTGGCTTTTAACTTTTGTAAATAGGAGCTATTCCATGAAGTTTTACGATCTATTTTTTTTATAAATTTGTTTTAGAATAGTTTTATATGTATTATCAGGAAACATTTGATACGCTACCTTTTATTTTAAATTGATTTGTATTAGCACATAGCACTTTGCATATGGTAAGATTTAGATACCATTTTAAATGTCTTGTTTTAATTATTTATGACATTTTTTATGAAGCACTATGAACCATTTTTTAAGTATAATTTGCACTAGAACAGTTTTTTTTAAGCATACTTTGAAAGGACTTTTCTGGGTAATACAAACTATAGAACTCTCATTTAACCTCTGTCCCGTTTCGATAAACAGTGTGCTAACTGTTAATGCTTCCTCTCTATGTGATGGTTTACGATTTCTAATTTTTTTGCATGTATGATTATTTCCAATTTTTAAATGGCCTAAACTTAGGCCAAATAAACTATTGATTGATTGATTGAACTAAATTACTAAAATACTTTCTTATATGTGTACTACTATGGACCAAGCTTACTCCTGACACTGGCAATATCGGCACCAATCTGGAGATGAACATCACAGGATCTATGGAAGAGAAGGGGAAACATTATTGTGAGGCACAGAAGTCTCAGGAGAGCATAAGATTTTATGTTTGGACAAACAAAAAGCAACACTTGCCATATAAAATATACCTATAATATGAATAAACTAGTACAAAGGTAAAGCTTGAAGGTCTTTTGAGTCCACTAGCACCCTCTAGGAATTCCTAAATCCACAATAATGTTCTGCTATGTGTAGTTGATTTAGTGGTGTTGGCTAAAACCACTATTGGGCTACGGGGCAGTTAATGGTGTCTGAAATTTATTGCTGCAATAATTAAATTTATATTTCCAATGGCGTCCGGCAAGTACTTAGAGTCAGGGGCAGAAAATGGGTGGTGGGTGGGCGCATGCATGCAAGGTGAGTGGCTACAGTAAATAAAAAAGAAATAGCCATGTACCTTGCTTGCTGCGCAAGTCCTCGCTCCAGTTCATGGTCTGCTCTGTCTCCTCCAGGCTCCTAGGCTCCAACAAATACCCCTAACCAATCCTGGCACTGCTTCGATTCTGGCAGCCAGGCCAGGATTGGAGGGAACAGCCTCTCACATCGCTCTTAAGAGCAGTGGAGGCCTGTGCTTTCTTTAACCCAGCTGTTTTAAGACGCATGTAGCTATGCGGTAGGACCTGATGCAATATAAGGTATTAAGAGCACTTTGTCACCTTCCCAACTCCGCCTCACAAGCCAAAATTAGCCTTGAACTCTGCCTAATAGGAGTCACTTTTATTGCAAGCCAATTAACTCACTATATGGTTTCATCTTAAGGGTGCACCAATTGGAGCACCACACCCATCATGTCACTAAGTATTCAGGGGGGGGCATTTTCCTTCCTTGTATGAGGGGCCACAGCAACATTTGCTACACCACTGCACTAAAAACCTCACGCGCAAAGATTCAAAATAAGAAATCATATACTGCGACTGATAACGATTCACTATTTGCAATATCATATTCGTAACATACTAAAATAGATTTGGTAAAAGTGGTCACAATTTTTTCCCCATCCTCTACCAAATACATTAGTATTATGTGAACCAACATATGTAATAATAGGTGGGTTCACAAAATACATAATCAGAGTGGGTCACAATTCGACCTACGCCTTCAATATTACTGAGATAGGTCGCAAACTGTCACCCACTATAACTGGCCACAATCACAGGGATGTGCCATGCTGAGGCCAGCAGACTACCATGTCTGTGATTGCTTTTTGAGAAAGCAATCTTTTTTGTAAAAATTGCAGCCTGTTTTCTTGTAAGGAAAAACAAAAATGGCATGCTTTAAAAAAATGAAAACTTACATTATTTTTTTTTAGCGCCACTTGGGTCCCATTGGCCACTGCCTATGCCTCAAAAATGTTTTTTTCAACATTCACAAAATGGAAGGATTCCCTGGGTGACCCATTCCCAAATGTGGATGGCTTATCACCTCCTTCGAGTTGGTGGTAAAATTGTAATGTTTTGCGAGTGGATTTTGGCCACAAAACATTAATAAATATCATACAGACTCAGGGCCTCATTACGAGTTTGGGGGGTGGTATTCCGCCCGCTGGCCCTATTATGAGTTTCACGCTGGGCCAGCGGGCGGAAACATCATTTCCGCCAACTGACCCAGCGGGAAACTACCCACAACATTGACGCCGGCTCGTAATACAGCTGGCAGCAAAGTTGCGGTGCGTGGGGTGTGACAGCACCTGTCACGCTTTTCACTGCCTGATTTACGCACAACGGTGCTGCCCATGGGGGTCCCTGCACTGCCCATGAAGGAGCCCCCAGGGGGCCCCCCTTCTCCGCAAGTCGTAGCATGGCGGTGGAAATGCCATGCAAAAGCTGGCGGCCACAGGGGTTGTAATTCCCAGGGCAGCACGGATTCAGACCGCCAGCACCGCCAGGTCATCGGCAGGCACAAATGTGACAGTGCTGGCGGTCCGACCATGGCGCTTTAGCCACGATTGTAATGTGGAGGCTGGACCACCGCAAGTCCTAGGACCGCCAGACTCGTAATGAGGACCTCAGTATTTGGGAGTGAAGCATTTAACATGCCCCTTTAAAATAGTAAATCCTAATGTTTTCCTAAACTCACTTAACGATTCAGTTTCTGATTCATTAAATGGGTTTAGCACATTTAAAAAAGGGTTTTAGTGTCCACAAACACTCTGATTTAACAAATTAAATGGTTTCCAAATGCTAAAACCATTTCTACATCTAAATCAGATTTATTTTAAATATGGCAGATATGTGTACTTTAGAGGCAGAAATGACGACCATTAATGCTTTTCTAGGTTCTAGACAGAAATTCTAAATTCAATTTTATTCCAACAAAAATACAAAATCAGTTCACCAATGCTGTATCCCAAAGGTCACTCTTTGACGCTGAGAGTTTATCTAATCCAACTTTAAAAAAATACATCTTTTCTCACTTGTTCATGACTCTCAGTCTTTCATGTATTAGTCACTAAAGATTTGCCACATGGTTTAACTAATTCTGAGATTGCAGAATTCTACTGCAAATATGTTTAGGATGGAGTATGTGTACATATATTGTTTTTATGATTGTCAAACTGGGATCAAATTTGTCAGGATTCCCCTGTGCTCTTCTATTGTAGGCTTAGTAGCCACTTTCAACATGTTATGCTATGTAGATTTTGTATAGCACACTAATCACCCTTGAGGGTATCCAGGTGCTTGGGCATACATTCACACATTGAAGTGTGACTAGGAATCCTTCCGTAACTTCCTTCCCAGCTATAATTATGTTAGAAACAAGTGAATTACTTTGAGATATCCATGTAAAGGCTACCGTAGGCCATCAGCACTATATTACTAATGAAATATACAATCACATACTTTTAATTATGTATAACTATCATTAATGCACTACACAAAGGCCAAGATTTACATCAAAGTAACACAAGGCAGGGCAACAAGTAAAGTGGCTGCATTGTGTTGCATGAAAGAAAGAGAATAGAACTGTTGCATGTCTACTAAGTTGGTGCTCTGCTCTAATCTCTTCCTGCATTGCCACGCGTTTGGCTACCATGACCACCATAGACACCCTTGCAACATACACCCTTGCAACATACTACAAGGGTGTTTGCATTGTCTGAAGCACAGTTTTTGTCCTGGAAGGGGTCCTTCCCAGTACAAAACTTTGTGAGGCTTT
Source organism: Pleurodeles waltl (assembly GCF_031143425.1). Taxonomy (NCBI): domain Eukaryota; kingdom Metazoa; phylum Chordata; class Amphibia; order Caudata; family Salamandridae; genus Pleurodeles; species Pleurodeles waltl. Next base: position 1,659,725,175 of record NC_090445.1, read on the forward strand.
TCCCACGTTGAATGTGTTCTACGCAGTGTGGTACCCATGCAAGGTGGGTAAAAAGAGAAGAAATTAAAACATTTACCCTCGTTGTGCCTGCCCTGAGAGGCATAGGATTTTGGCCTAAATCACTGTCTACCAATGTTAGTTAGTAAATAGGAATTACAGACGAAACACATGGGTGGTTGCATAGGAATGCTTATGCACCACCCATGGAAAACCCTTTGATGCAAACAAATGCAAAACAGTGCAAAGCGGAACTTTGCGTTATCATGGAATAGCAAATCCGATTCCAACACTTTGCATCTGGGTGCATTTTAAAAATTAACATCGTAAAGCATTAGTAAATCTGAGCCAACATGGAAAGTTTAATTTCAAAATTACCAAAATTACCATTCTGCAGAATTCTGCAAAATTACATAAAAATTATATGAGATTCTGTGGAATTCCATAAGGGGGGGGGGGCAGAGTAGGCATTAGTTGCTATTTTCTTAGTGCAAAATACACCCAAGTCAATAAATGATTGCAAGGATGTAATTTGCGCTAAGAAAATAGCACAGCCAAATACCACATGGCGCCCTGCATACTCTGCAGTGATTAAAAGCTTTAATCAGTGTAGAGTATGTAAGCTCACCACTGCATATCACTCCGCGCCCTTACACACTCTGTAATGATTAAAACATTTAGGGCCAGATGTAGCAAAGGTTTTTACCCATTCTGTGCCTATGGGAAAAAGTGTTCGTACATATAGCCCTTATTCACTGCAAAGTATGCAAGTACGTAGAGTGATATGCAGTGGTTTCTAAAGTTTAGAAACCACTGCACATCACCCTTATATACTCTGCACTGACTAAAACTTTTAATCAATGCAGAGTAATGGTTTTTGTGACTGTTTCAGTTGAATGTGACAACTCCCTTTGTTTAAGGATGAAAACCCTCCCACATCCTTAGGTGGCATGCTTCATCGTAGGATTTCTCTTAGCTGGATGTCCTTTACTTCGTGATTAGGTTATAGTCATAGCAGGTATTTTTTATGCACGTTCTGTTTATTTCATGACCTCTTCTATGCATTGGAATGTTTCAGTTGTTTTTTCTGTAATTTGTACTCATTACGAGTAAATATTCCTAAATTTCAAAATATCTTTTACTTCAATTAATTAAATAACAAAACTTTAAGGAGCATTTGAATGAGTTTGTTTAAAGGATGTTTACCAAATGAACACTAAATTCTCTAGTTTGGGTCAGTTTGGCTTTTACTGATTTGAAAATCAGTAAAAGCCAAACACCCTAGGATGCAATATCACTTGTCTTCAGAGAGAGATGTTTATCCCACTCCACAAGCAGCCAGAGCATGCTTTCTGATTACAAAAATGAATGGCAATATCGTATGTTGCTTCCAGTTGGTAGTCGAAGAGTATAAGTCCCTTTTGACGCTGATGTTCTTAAAGTTGGAAACATACTCATGCTAGGATGCAATGTCTCACTGCCTGATATACAAAAAAACAAAAGGTTAAATTGAGGTTATAGTTAGATGTGATTATAAAACCTTAATGTACATTTGCAAAACTCAGAAATTCACTCAAAAAATATATTTAAAAATAGTCGTGTTTAAAAAACAAAACCTAAAACCTACTAAAGTTGCATATTAATTTTACGTGAACGAACTACAACACGTACTCTGTCACGCATTAATTATGGCCATACATATGACATTACTTGTGACATGCTAAATGACATAATTGATGATCTGTTTGGTGTAAGTCTGTTCATATGTTTTTTCTATACCAGAGGGGCAAAATATCCTTAGCAAAGTTAGAATGGGAAATTCAATATTTGAAAACCCCAACCATTTTTGTTTTGTCCCTACTTGACAGACTTGCTCAAAACATGTCATAGAGAACCCAAAAGTGGGTGGACTTTTGTTTGGAAAGCTTTGTGCATATTTGTTGAACAGGACCAAAATTATTAGAACAGCAGAAAATGCCTTTCCAATGAAAACTCTGACCTAGCCGTAACTACACAGGTGTCATTGGCGACCTTGTACTATATGAAGTCTATATTTCATAAGGAAAATTGAAAAAATTAAAATATTTCTTGGGTTCCTGTGAAATACATATATCATACTTTCAGTACACAAACCACTAAGCAGAGTTTTACCATTGTCCAGGCCACTAGAATGATGTGACAATTTATCTACATTATGAGGCAAGGTTATCTAAGTTGTGAAGCAACAATTTCAAATTATACAGCACATTCTCTGGCAGTATTATTTTCACCCATTCAAGATATAACTGTATTTGTTATGAAATCATAAAGGTATGCAAATTATGTGGCAAATGTTGTAAATTCATACGTCTGCAATAAACACTCCAGCTAAACAATGTATTTATGTAACATAAATAAAACCTAAACATTCTAATTTCAATCTTTATTATATGCATATTGAAGCAAACTGCAATTTTACGTTAGAATCTCCCAAAATACTCATCAACCTTCTGGGTTTTTAAATGTAAAGTAATATTTTATTACCATACGTAATGCCAACTCCATCCCTGGGGACAGTCCTTGCATTCAACGCCTCCCGGGCTGCTACTCCCAAGCTACACACGACCCTCTGGCATGCAAATCAAGTGGCTAGTCTCGCAGATCCTGACTGCACTCAGACAGACCTAATGAATTTGTCAGAGTCACAGTACCAAAATATAACAAATAGGCTTACTGGATTTATCAAGGGATGAGAATATCAATGTGTATTTATAAAAATCAGATATATAATCTTTCTCCAAAATTACCAATATTTTCAATCAAATCTATTTTTCAGTAATTCACACAGTGCAAAGCTTAATAATATTGATTTCTATACAAGTGGTTAATAAAGTTATTATAAAAAAGTAAAATTAACACGTATGTGAGTCTTTCTTTTAGCATAGTTTTTATTATTGCATTTTTGGGCTAAAACTTTTAGAAGAAAGACTCGCAGACATGTTATTTTTTTGTAGAAATAAAACCAACATGTGCTCTGAGTCTTTCTTTTAATAATTCTCAGCCAACAAAACTCAATCATAAAAAGAATCACAAGAGCGCATTGCGCTCCAGCTGAACAGCATATAGCTCCAGCTAGAAGTATTTTTGAAAAATATGATAAGTTCTCCTGAGGTCACAAATTCAGCAACCCAGGGAACTTACTCTCTGGAGCCCTTAAGTAACATTAGAAAATGTTTGGTGGTGCCCCTGCCTACTCCAGTGGCATCATAAGCACACAAATGTATTATGTTAAGATGCCCTATGGCAATATCAGATGCTCCTTGCTGGGAACAGTGAATAAAAAATGAGTGACTGCTGGTGCTCATTTATTATTTGTTTTTTTCTGTTTCCTTTACACTTTGGGTTAACCGGTGCTCATCAGTACTCCCAGGTGTTTAGTTTTTTTGTTTGGGAGCCGCAGTGGAGCACCAGGGACCCTGCTGCTGCAAGCACTCCCCTACCAGCACCCACCCTGGATGCTGGTGGAAGCAGCAAGTCTCTTTTTATTGTTTTTAATACTATTAGGGAGAGAGCTATGTGGCTCCCCTCTCCAAGCCATTACAGGCCCAGGGGATCTCATTCCCTGGAGATGTATTTTTTTTAAAGGAAGAGGGGGTGCGCAGCCACATCCCTGAGCCAATGCTGCACCCTGTGGACTCCATCCCATAGGGTGTTAGTTGGGTGCCCTGGTGCCCACCTGTGGCACCCACAAAACAGAAAGTTGTTAGCCGCTGGTGCGAGCCCCAGTGCTCCAGTGGGCCCTCCAATCCTGGGTGCATCATGAGCTTACATTGCTCCCTCTCAGCAGGAGTAGGGTTTTATTTATGCTCCCACCTGGCGAGAGCAATCACTGTTTCCCTGCTCACAAGAGCGCGGGCAGGGAAAAAATGCCTGTTCCTACCCAGCAGGAGCATTTTTTGAAACACCCACTAGGTGTAAGTGCACATTTTTCCCTTCCCACTGTCTTGTGGGCAGGAAGTCTGTGCCCCGGGAGCCCAGTCCCAGGAGTGAGTTTCTGGGACACATAACTGGAGCCGAACCCAGGGGATGGGATCCCTGGGGCCCTTAGAGCCTCGGGAAGAGGGTCCTTGTGCCCACTCCTCTATAAATGCATGTGCTAGCTCTGGTGGATGGGGTTCCCGGGGCTTTTAGAGTCTCAGGGAGGGGCAGCACGCATACCCCTCCCAGAATTACCATATATATTTTGACTCCAAGGCCAAAGCCCGTCCCGGGGGTCATTTTAATTAAAAAATCAAAGATGCCCACCATTTTGGTTTATTATTTTCTACGCAATGCCACAGGAGTACCACAGGATTGCTGCAAACAAACACATTTCTTTTTTTCACCATGGGCTAAAGGGGCAGGGTATACCTATGCAGCCTCCTTATATTGTTTAAAAAAAAAAAAAAAACATTTTCAGGACAGGGAACTAAGTCCCCAGGTACTGTAAAGGCTGCTGCAAAATTTGCTTTCATGTTGCAGCCAGCCAATCAAAGTAAATGCACCCAAGGGACCCTCACTCCCACAGCAGTGAGGTGGCCAAAAGGGGAAGGAACAGCTTCCTTCGGCCAATCAGAACACTCTTTTTTTTAAGTTGTGCTTTTGGGAGTCCTGTGAGACTCCTGTGAATCCAACCATCCAGATAAACCAGATATACAAACATTTTTCAACCTTGATTTACTGAATAGATTTGCACTGAATCACAAAAGGCATGCTTTTCTGATTCAAGATCTAGCGTACAGGAAAATTTGGTGTAATTCCATTTAGTCATTTTAGATCAAGCGAGTTCCAAAAACCGATATGGAAATTTCATGGGGATTTTGCGTTTTGGACCCCCTTCTTTTTCTGTGCTCCCCCTTTGACAGATCACCCTGAATCTTTCTATTTTTATTTATTTATTTTTGGTATTTATTGTGTTTTAAAAAGTGCAAACATGACCATAATGGTATCAGAGCATTGTACAGAGAGAGCTGATGAGATTTACTATGTAGAAAGAACATTTGTATTTTAAGATATATTGTACATAGAATTCAAAGAGCAAGGTATAACACAATAGGATGCAATCTCAAATAGGGTGAGATAAAAGCTTCAAAATAGTTCTTTTATGCAACATGTCTTTCTAGTAGTATGACTTTGACTTCCTTCTTGAAACGTTTGAGTGATGTAATTGCTCTCATTGAGGGTGGTAGGGAGTTCCAAATTTTTGGGGCAGCTCTGGTGAAGGTGAGACCAAGAAATTACCTTTTTTCAAATCCAGGTGGTTCAAGTATGAAGGATTTAGCACGTCTAGAATCCCTTCTGCCTCCTAATAAATTGATACTATTTGCAATTATATGTGACCAGAATTGTGAAGTGCTTTGTGTGTTATGCAGGCAAACTTCAATTGGGTTCTGGCTTCAACTGGGAGCCATTTGAGGGCTTTGCGTGATGAAGAGATGTCATCATAGCGACCTGTGCCTGTTAAAAGTCTTGCTGCTGCAATTATTGTTGCTTTTGTTGGGGCTAGGATGGTTTTAGGTAGACCTACAAGAGTGCCATTCCCAAAGTCCAGTCTTGAGAACACTAGAGATTGAACAACTGTTTTTAGGCTTCCGGACAGCATGAAGGTTTTTAGTATTCTTGGAAGGTGCGGATGAGGGTTAGCGCCTCTGGTAGCATCCTGTATGTGAGCTTGCATATTTAGATTTGAGTCTAGTGTGATGCCTAGTGATTTTACAGATTCTCATATGGTTGGTGTGCAGTTGAGTGATTTGATGTTAAGACACCACGTTACCAGTTGTTGGGATTTAAGGAGTGGGGAGGAAAGAATGAATTCGGTTTTCAGGTAGTTTAGTTTTAGCTGGTTGTGAGACAGCCAGTTCTGTGTTTTCCTCAGGGAGTCATCCAGTCTCTGGATATCCTTTTGAAGGAGAGTTTTATGTAGAGCTTGTTATCATCAGCATATATGTGGTATGAGATTTTTGATTGTTGAAGAATTACAGTGAGTGGTTCCATGTATAGATTGAAGAGCGTTGGTGAGATTGTAGATCCTTGTGGAATGCCCCTGTTGATGTCTGCTACATCAGATAGGGTGGTGCCTATTTTGACTCTTTGTTGATGCTTTTGCAAGAAGGAAGTGAACCAGTTAAGGACGGCTCCTGATAGGCCCGTTCTGAATTCAAGAGTTTCTCTGAGACGTTTGTGGCTGACCGTATTGAATGCAGCAGATAAGTCTAAAAGTATTTGTAGACAAGATCGGTTTTGGTCTAGTAATGTTTGTATGTCATTTAGGATGTTTAGAATGGCAACTTCTGTGTTGTCTCCAGGACTGAAGCCTGCTTGGTGTTTATCTGGCATGTCGAAATTCTTGATGTGCTCATTTAGCTGATTGTGGGCGCATTTTGCTACCAATTTAGCCAGGAAAGGCAGATTGGATGCTGGTCGGAAGTTGATTAAGTCTTTCTGGTCAGATTCTGTCTCTTTTTAGTAGGGAAAATACTTGGCTCATCTTCGGGCATTCAGGGAGGGATCCTTGTTGGAGAGATGCATTTATGATTTTCGTCAATAAGGGAGTGGCGGATTGGCTAATCTCTTTCAGCAGGTGTGAGGGAATGGTCGAAATGTCTGGTAGTTTCATTGTCAGGATGGTTTTCGCAATTTCTCCCTCAGAAAAAGCTCTAAAATTGTTCCAAAAGGCTCTATTTTTATTTGGGATCGTTGGGTTATATTGGTCAGTACTTGACGATGTGTGCTGTATGAGTGTGGTTGATTGATTCACTAGTTTGTGTACTATCTAACTTCAAATACTGTAACTCTTGAAAGCCTGTATTTATACGATATACCTTTAAATCTCAATACATTAAATTCCTTACACATTTATTTCCTTAACTACGTAATCATGAATGACTGAATATATATATATATATATATATATATATATATATATATATATATATATATATATATATATATATATATATATTCTCCACCAAATGACACAAGGTCAAACACGGCACACACAGGAAACCTTGTGTTTGAAGAATTTGTTCTTCCAAAAGAGAAAAGAAACCCAAACTTCACCAACGCGTTTCAACCACCAAAGGTCTTGATCACGGTGAATGAGTGATCCATTTACCACTTAATTTATACTTTTTCCTACTGTCTGCCATTATGCGGCATATTGTGAAATGTAGTTATAAACACCTTTTTGTCATTCTATACATTTACTCCTATAACAAATCCAATAAAAACTTCTACCTTTGGTGAGTGAAACGCGTTGGTGAAGTTTGGGTTTCTTTTCTCTTTTGGAAGAATAAATTCATCAAACACAAGGTTTCCTGTGTGTGCCGTGCTTGACCTGGTGTCATTTGGTGGAGAAAGTAATTACAGGGTTGGCCCGTCCCTGACACGAGCACCGACTTAATGGAGCGCGCTTTGATTGGGGCCATTTGGAGAAAACAAAAAATATATATATATGTATATATATCCACACTTCTCCTCTTCAATTTGAAATCAGGAGGCAGCACTCCAGAGCTTATGTTCGAGACTTTTAATCAGACGCAACAGGAACGCATTTCGCCTATTGCTGCCTTCATCGGCCTGCCAGCTGCCATTTTAATTCATTATTTATATGCTCATCAACATGCTAATTTTTCTAAACAATATATTCCAAAAATTTCGAAAATTTCAAATCTTCCACATTCCAAATATTCCACAGACATAATTCTTTTAGTGCACTGTACACAAAATTATAAATTGCACTTGCCTTAGCAGCCACACTCTCTTCTACGTGGAATCACCCAAATACAAGACATAACGACGTTGATCGTTTTACAATATCCATGACTTCACCCAAGATTTTACCCAAGATTTTAACATAACGATGGTGATCGCTAACTTAAAGTCTTTATATTGCAACTGGCTAGTGTTTCTAAACATAAATGGGTACTTACACATAGCTGCCAACGCTATATTTGGCTTTTATCACATTACTCTCATATTTCTTGAAGAATGTTACATCATTATTTCTTTATTTGCGTTACCTAACTCGTGTAGAGTCTTTTCTCAATGTTTGCTTGCTATGCCTGGTCCAGATCTTACCTAAATAATGCTAAAATATTGTTAAAATATTTTTACATTATTTCTAACTTTCGGCAGTAATAGCCAAAACGTGTTCCTGTCGCATCTGATTAAAAGTCTCGAACATAAGCTCTGGAGTTCTGCCTCCTGATTTCAAATTGAAGAGGAGAAGTGTGGCTGTATTAAAACGCGGCGGCACGCGTTTAAAGAGCAGCACCACTGGTGTTTTGGAGCAGAGAGATTAACGCCGAAATCCAGTGTCAGTAATATGTATAGATATATATTTACTACTCTACTGCTACTGTACAAGAGGAAAACAAATAAAAAAGTTACTCTCTTCAAAGCTTTACTCTGTTTGGCCATCACCCTATACCTCTATCAATCTATCTTCTATCGCCACTCTCTGACTAGTTCTACTACTATGATCTCCAAAATAACCCTTCCCAGACTTTTCTCTCCTCTACCACTCCTGGCTCACCCAAACCTCAGGCAACAACTATGATCTCCCAAACAGCCCTACTAATTTCTCCCTCATTTATCTCTCCTTTGACTCATCCCAAACCCCATTTAACTACTATGATCTACCTAATCCATTTACACAGACTCTTTGATCCTCCATCTTTCCTTTACTCATGCTAAACCTCATCTTACTACTATGATGATCTCCCAATTAACCCTTATGGATTCTTCCATCCTCTACCCCTCCATTATTCTATTCAAATCAACTAACAGACTCACATGTCATCTGCTCAAATTAACTCATACCTCCCTACACTAATACTGATACTGTACTCATATTTCCCTCTACTAATCCACCACTAGACCTTTAGGGTTCCGGAGTAGAATGACTTTTTGGCGAGTAGAGTGCTACTCGCCAAAAAGTCCTTCAAAACCTCGTATGGGGTAGTAAGTGCTATATAAATACAATTATAATCTTGTATGAGAATAGATTTGCATATGGTTGCATCTTTATCTTTAAAGATTGTGGCGAAGGTGTTACAGGTGTTCATCGAGTTGTTTGCAATTGTGGGTTCTGCAGGTTTTTCTGATTGTTGTTTTATTTCCTCTAAGTGTTTTCTGGTTCTGTTCTCGGCTCTTGTGTAGTTGAGATCTGATCACTGTTGTTTTGGCATGCAAGAAGGCCTTTGTATATGAGATTCTTTGCATTCTCAACTGTTAGAGGTGTGTAGTCGTTGGGTCCTTCTTCTAAAGTTGTTCCAGGTGTCTTAGTATTGTTCTTTCATTTTTTATGTATTGGTTGAACCACAGTACTTGAGGTTTTTTTCTTCTTCTTTTTTAGACTTAATGGAGCTGCCTTCTGAACTATGTTGGTCATACTGCTGTTGTAGAGGTGTGTAAGTTCTTGAACAAATGTTTGGTCTGTCCTAGGTTCCAAGGCGGTTTGTCAGAGCCCCATCAATTTTGCTCTGTTTTTAATCCCTCATCCATGTTTTTTCCTTTTCGTTTCACCCTCAATTTTAGTTTCTTGTGCGGATATTTGGAAGAGAATTTGATGGGGATCTGACCAGTCTGTTGAGGTGATGTGTAGCATGTTTACTGATCCCGGTTTAGCAATGATGAGGTCCAGTGTGGCACCTTTGTTGTGTGTTAGTCCATTTCATGCGTGAATCATGTTGAGGTCCTGGCGCAGGTTGCTGAATGCAGCCACTGTAGGATCTTTGTCCTTCTTCCAGTAAAGGTTGAAGTCTCCTAATAATATTGTATTGGAGACTGAGGAAGTATTGATTGTGATAGTTTCCATAAGTTGAACTCAGCAGGCTTGGTTGTTACCTGGTGGATGGTACACAAGGAGTGTTTTCGCTAGCAGTTTCTTTTCAAGCTTGATTTCTGCTCCCCAGAGTTCAAACGATGATGGATCTTCCAGCGCGAGAGAGTTTGCAGCTAGGGAGTTTCTGTGAATTATAGTGATACCACTCCCCGCTTAAATGTGCGATCTACATGTACAATGGAGTAGTCCAGTGGAATGAGAAGGTCCAATATTGGGGTTGGCATTGGGTTGAGCCAGATTTCAGTTAGGAAAAGCATGTCCAGGTCATGTGCTACGATCACATCTGCTTTATCCATTGCATGTTTTGCAGCTGATCTGCAATTGTGCAGTATGCATTTCAGGTTTGTTACTGTTTCGTTGCAAATACTGTAGTGGATATTTTGTTTGTTGCGATTGGGATCAGGTTGTTGTGAGTAACGTGTAGTGGGTTGTGTCTCTGGTTTTTAAAGTAGAATGTCTTGACCATCTGGATGTTGGATGTTGTGTCAAGTGAGATTTTCTGTGCACCCTGATAGTACATTAGCAGAGTTTTTATCTCTTCTTCTGAGCGGTGATTGTTCATTCTTCTTGGTCGGTGCGGCTTGTTATCTTGGGGAGTTCTGAGCCTGCTTTTGTAGCTATGTTCTCTGCTAGAAGGGGATTCAGTGTACTTGGTAGTGGGTGTGTACCTCTTCTCTAGGATGAGTAGAAGGTCGATGACTTTCTTCTTGACCCATTCTATGTCTTCCCTGAGTAGTTGAAACTTGTTGTTGATTTGGTAAGCAGGGAATTTGTGTGATCGGCACTGACAAATAACTTTATAGTCCTACGTGCCTGTTTGCACATTTTTGTGACCTGTCTGCATATTTATTTCTATTACCTGCTCTTATTCTTGGATGTGCTTCTTTGACATTAATCCACTTCCTGTTGTTGCATAGTTGCTCCTATGGGTGAGCGAGCTGTTTGTAGGAGGATCTAGAATGGTTGTCTATGGGTCTGCGTAGACTGCAGGGCTACAAATGTCATTGTGGGTAGTGGGTAATTAAGTGATGAAGCATGTTCTTGGGCCCTAGCCCACCTACTGTTGTTGAGTAGTTGCACCTCGTGCTGAGAGAGCTGTTAGTTGGAGGGTCTAGTCGGGTCCTCTATGGGGTTGATTATACTGTTGGGCTATGATTGGCATTTGGTGTGATTCCTTGATTGGAGTTAGTAGGTTTAACGTGATGGTTAGAAGACGGAGTATGAGATGGTTTACTAGGAGTTTTTGCTGGGGCAACTACTTTTCTTTTTAGGTCACTAAAAAGAGAGACAAAGGCTTTTAGGTCATTGTCCACTGCTTGGAAAAGGATATTGCCATTTTTATAGATTGAGATGGCAGCTTTCACCTTGAGCAGGGAGGTGGGTATTGTTAGTTGGAGACCACAGGAGATGTTCTGTGTTGCGTTGACTGCCTTGAGGAGTAAAACATATTTCACCATTTTGCTTGGTGTCTCGTGTAGAAGAGCAGAACGGTCTTAATGGTCCCTTTTGAGAAGCAAAAAAAAGAGTCTGCAAAGAGAGTTTCAAGGTTGTTCCTAAGAACATTGTGTTTTAATGTTTTTTGCTCCGTTTTTGGATAAGTTAGGCGGCTAGTTGATTCTGAGTGAGTTAATTCCTGAAGGCGATAGAGTGGGCGATATTGCGTTGTTGTGGCCCAACATCATTCCTTATTAATGGGGCCGATGTTGTTTTCCCTCTGGTAGGGTAAAGGACAGCACCGATGTCAGTAGTGCCACTGTCCTTTTTAATTCTCTTGTCAACATATTATCATCAATAGAATCACCCTACTTCCTGAGAGTATTGCGTCTTTTTTTTACAGATGGCAGCAGCTGGGAAAGATCTTGTTGAAAAGCAGGTGATTTGGGTGCAGATTCTGGTTTGGGAAGAGGCCATGGCTTCTCCTAAATTGGCAAAAATGAGGGTCTTTGATACCGGAAGAGTGGTTATTTGTGATTGCCAATATGGTCGCCTCTGCTAAATACTTCAAGTGCACGTCAGCCAATCGAAGTAAAATAGCAACGCTATGCTTCATGGGCAGGACAAAACACAATAAGAGAAAGGCAGGCCACTTAATAAGAAGCAGGCAAATGAGAGTGACAAAGAAACTAACCAATTTGTGTGCCATTGTCTTGGTTGCCTGAAGAATTTAGCTCTCATTCAGATTTGCTGTGGGGGCAAAGACGGCCACACCCAATAGTGAGGTTTACTCTTCTTTCTATCCCCATGTATCTCTTCAGTTCAGTTTGTGTTGCAGAGGCATTCAGTCCTCTTTCTATCATCATTTATTCCTCAGTTCAGTTTGTGTTGCATAGGCAAGTCAGAAGAACACCATTTAAAGATGGTAATTTCACAGTGGTGTGTACAGTCCACTTTCTTTCATCATTAACCCAGTCGTGAGTAGTTTGGTAAATTACATCCATAAGAAAGTATGGGTTGCCCTAGATGCCAATTTTCCATTTCAAAAGTATGCTCCCCTGGCTCAGTCACAGTATCTATATTCGCCCTGCAGAATAATATATCCTAGGTGTGATCCGCTGTTCGCTAGAAAAACTCTCTCCAGCTCGGAGAACTTGTAGTCCTCTTTCTATCGCCCTTACATTAGGTGTCTGCTATTTGGCATGCCCCATCCCAAGAAAGCATGGGTTTAAAAAAATGCCCAATTTAAACATGATTTAAACATCATGGCTCTTCAAAACCACCTGGCGTCATGGCTCTTCAAAAACACCTGGGTCAGTCGCAGCGCCTTCACCAGTGTTGCAGAGCAGCAAAATCTCTACTCGATCCGCAGCTCACCAGAAGATCTCACTTCAGCTCGGAGACCTCCCTTCAACAGCGCTCCCATCTGGAAATAGAAGTGAGCGGGTTAGAAGGCGCCCTGGATGGTGCGGGCTCTTCATGCGAATCGCAGCAGATCCTTGAACACTCAACAGCGTGTTTTCGCCTGTGTCGTCAACTGATGGTCTGCAACCTTACCAAGTGCTCTCTCTGTGGTGAGATTGTCCGTCCTCCGTTGCTTCGTAGGCCAGCGTCGCTGTCGTGCAATTCACAACTTCCGCTTCAGTTTTCACACTATCCTGTTTCCTTGCATTAAAATCTCTGCTTCTGGTTGAGGCATACCTGGGATTTAAATAACTTACGATCCTGGCAGAGGAGCTCTCAGAGGAGCTCCTGGCCATCAGCCATCTTGCTCTGTGACCCCCTCAATGATCTATAAAATTGCTGAGCAAAAAGAGCATATTTGTGGAACGTTTTGTGAAGATTTGCCCAAATTGCGCCAAAGTTATTAGCAAACCAAAAAAGTAATTTCCTATAGAAACACCATCCTGACTATAGCTACCCACTATATACCTCATTCATTTTTCCATAGGGATTTTGAACAGCGATAGCGCCTGAACCACTGGACGGAATTACACCAAATTTGGCAAAAAGGTAGCACTTGGTCCAGAAAGCAACCTTTTTTAAGTGTTGCTGTAAATCTGTTCATTAGTTTTGGAAATTTGGAGAAAATTCAAATTTGTATATATAGGGACATGAAGGCTCCACGAACCATCCCAATCTTGTGCAAAGATCCGATTGGCTGCCAACACTTCAAAAAGGAAGTATTGGCAGCCATGTTGGGTCTCGGCTTCAGTCAAATCCCAGAAAAAAGTGTTAAAAAAACCCAAAAGGGACCAGGGTATGGAAACCCTGACTCCTCAGCTCTGGTGCGGGGTTCCCAAAGGGACACCCGGCCCCCCCAGAGCTAAAAAAAAAAAAATTATAAACAATTCGCTGCGATTCACGGCGGATTCTGTGAAAAAAAAAAAAAAACAAGCACAGCCTCCTGCACTTGTTTAACTAGAGCACCCAGGCGGGCCAAGTCCCTGGGGCATTGCATTTTCATGTGGGAAAGGCTGCCCACCCCCCCCCCCGCTACCCTGGGACCGCAACCTTCCCAGGGCAAAAATAAAATATGTGTGCAGGGGGCCACCTGGTTTCCCGCAGCCCTGGGACCACCACCTCACCGGGGCGTTAAAGAATGGTAATGGGGAGGCCGCACAGGCTCCCTGCAGCCCTGGGGATGACCACATCCCCGGGGCTTGAATCCAATTCAATGCAGGGGCCGGGCGGCTCCCGCAGCCCCAGGGAACACCACCTCCCCGGGACTATTATAAAAGTTAATGCAGGTGGCCGTTTTGCCCCCCGCAGCACCGGGGACTGCCACCCTCCGGGGCTCCAGTAAAAAAGTGAAGGGGGTCTGTTTCGGACCCCAAGACCCGAGAACCACTTCCCCAGGGCAAATGTAATTGGAGGGGGGCACGTGGCCCCCCCTCGACGAGCCACCGATGGCTCTGGGGACTTTCACACCCCAGGGCCAGCTCCTGCCATGTCCAGTGTGCCCACCCCTCGGACATAGCTGTTTGCTTTTGCAAACAAAAGCAAAAGCAAATCCAATCCACTTTCAGCAAGTGAGAGCTGTCAAACAGCTTTCACTTGCAGAAAGCGGTGGTTTCATCTGTCTTCCCTGCACGCCAATATGCATGCGAGGAAGACAGATTAAACATAACTTCAACAAGCAGGGAGCTGCTATTAAGAGCAAGAGCAGCCAGCTAGGACCGCAGGAACCAGCATGGTCCTGTCACTCTCTCTCTCTCTCCCTTTCTCTTCCATCCCATAATGGTATGGAAGAGAGAGATAGATAGTCATTGCAATGATCTCTCCATGCAATGACTTCAAAAAGAGGAAACAGTTATCTGTGGCATAATGGTTCAGGTCACAGACCCTCACATTGAAAGTTGAGGATTCTATTCCAGGTGTGTCTGTGGTCATTTCTCTACTTTCATTTCTTTTAAACTTTAAAAGTTTAAGGTTCTTACTGAAAGGTAATCTCACTCTTAATTGACAAATACATTTTTATTTTTAATTTGTCCAGGAATATCTAATTTTAAGTATATTATTCATCAAAGCCTAGAAAAACGCTCCCTCTCCCTCAGTCTCTTTCTCGCTCTTTCTGAATTTCTCTTTTTCAATCTCTTTCTCCTATACACCCACTCAGACCGTTATGCACCCACTCACAGACCCACTCGGACAATCACGCACCCATTCACACACCCTCTCAGAACCTCATGCATCCACTCACATTCACCTGTTTTAGTTAGAGTTATCTCAAGTGACTGTGACTCATGACCTAAAGTAACTATAACTCGTGCCCCCACCATGTCAGTCTAACATCCCTGTAACCTTTGGTTTTTTTTGGTGAATTTCTATGTTTTTTTAATTCTATTTCCTAACTATAATGTCCATGTAACCTTTGTTTTTTTCAGTGAATTTCTACAGTTTCTTTGGGACCCCCAGCACCAGAGGTAAGGGGTCAGGGTGTCCCTTTCCTGACACATTTTTTTTTATTTTACCCTTTTTTCCGGGACTCAGCTGAAGTCTAGTGCAACAATGTCTGCCAACATTTCCTTGTTGAAGTGTTGGCAGTCAATCAGATCTCAGCACAAGATCGGGAGAGTTTGCAGAGCCTTCGCGTCCCTATTTATACAAATTTGGATTTTCTTTCATTTCTAAAAAACTACTGAGCGGATTTACACCAAATAACATAAAGGTTACTTTCTGGACCAAGAGGTACCTTTCTACTAAATTTGGTGTAATTCCGTCCAGTGGTTCGGGCGCTATCGCTGTTCAAGATTCAGATTCTGTTGACAGGGCCAGCCAGATGCTTAAGATGTTCTGTTGAAATTTATTTTTTAGTATATTGCTATGCTTTTAATATTTATACAATAAAGTATGTCTAAATCTTAATATAGTATGGAATTGCTTTCAAAGGGATGTGGACTCCCACCTGCGGTGGTGATTGGGGCTCTGTGAGTCGAGATTGTTCTACAGTGTTTGACTGTTATAGGAGAGGTCGCAGGGATCAGCTTTTGTATAAATTATCCACACAATCTTTAGAATCAATTGCTTACCTCTATTTGTCTGACCTGCTTAGGAGCAAAACTAATTGGATGTTCAAGAAAGTGTGTCTGGAAGTTATAAGACAGGAGGCACAACCCATAGAGATTTTGTGTCACTCACACTAGACAAGAAAAAGCGGATGATGACTTCATCCAGTTTATACTTTTTGAAACATATTGCATTTACATTAAAGAAGAAAAATCTTAACTGGTTATAATGACGTCAAGTTAAAAAGGAAATCAGTGCATATTTTCTGTTTACATCTGTTCCCTTCCAGAGTAGAGTATTGATAGCGATGCACCTTGTGCAATCAAAATTCTGAATCAATTGGCTCATGTGCTTTCATGGTGTTCCAATGACTTAGAAATATTCGGAATGAATTGGCTCGTGTGGTTTCGTACTGTTCCAATTATTTAGAAATAAGACAGTTTTATTTGGGGCATATTTTGAAGGAATGTGGCATACTCAAAAAAAATGTTATGCTTTATATTTTTTTGCTCTTTGTACCAGTAGTGGCTTGCGGGCTGCGGTAGGGGCAGGGCGGGGAGGAGGCATGCGGGGGGGGGCTAAAATTACTGAAAATGAAATTACTTTTTTTTAAAATTTAAAACGGACCTTTTCGCCTTCGTCCCGCGTCACGCTCCTCTTCCCTGTTGGCTGGTTGCACGCAGGCACAGGCTCCCAGCCTGCCCTGCGGCCAATCCTGACGTTGCCCAAAGCAGCATCAGGATTGGCTGGGAGCGCCCTGGCTGGGTGCTCCCAGGCAGACTGGAAGCCTGTGCAGGTCTCCCCAGTCCAGCGACACAGTTGCCGGGCTGGAGACAGCCTACAGCGCATGTGTGTTTGGCCGGCCCGAGACGGCCGGCCAAACACACATGCGTTCTGAGGGAGAGTGCTGAGCACTACCCCTCAGTGAACGTCACCCCCATGCCCCCGCCCCTTTGAAAGAAAACTATAATAAACATGGTTTATTATCGTTTTCTTTAAAAGGTTTAGCAGCTGCCGCTGCTGGCAGGGGGCAACGCTCCACCGCCCACACGGAGGAGCTGCCACTGCGTTGTACCCTTTTTCTCCTGCACCATTGGTTATATTTGCGGTTGGCCTTTTTTGAAGACGTGATGCCAGGCACATCCTTATTTTCAGTTATAATTTTATGTATTTCACTTCTTTATATGACATAAGCTCTCTAACTACACTGTTTGTGAACATATACAAAGAGTAAAGTATTTTCTGATTTCAGAACACATTTTTATGTTTGAGACAGTAGTGGATGGAATAAAGGTATGTCTAGCAGGAATGCAGGGATTCTAGTTCTCAGCCAGTTTATTTGATTTGGAGGCATCTCAGTGTCGAGGGCTATTTCATGGGCTGAAGCTCGTCTCTCCCTGCCAAAGGTCCTGCTACTTGAATGAAGAAAAAAAATCAAGAAATAAATACAGAAACTAGGATACATCACTGCATGCTGGAAGGGGGGGGCTGGTTGATATCCCCTCCCTACAGCAGTCACAACCACCATTTGACCTCAGAAAGAGAATGTGCTAACTTGGACTAGCTGCACACAGAAAAAAGGGTTTCCCTTAAACTGAGGGTCTGGTAACCTTCTTATGTTTTCCATAGAGTCAGAACTGTCTTTTGGTCTGAAAACGGCTGTGACGAGTGTGGTGTGAGTAGGATGCCGCTCTCCAGAATGTCCAGAATGGCCTGTTTTTAAGTAACATCTTTTATAAGGTGTTTGATTTAAAAAAAAAAGCTATAATAACTAGTTGGTGTGCTTCCGTTTCTTATGGTGAGTTTTCTTCATATGTAATGGCCACATAAACAGAAACACGGGGTGGCTAGCAGTAACATTGGGTTAACTGCATTGCCCATGCAAACTGAGAATGGTTGCTCAACGGACCAATACATCTTCACCAGAATTATATATTTAACCTTGTGGCCACTGGTTCAGCCGTAGAGGGTCCACTCAGCCTTTCATCCTCTTGAGGTTGATAAATGAAATCCATTGAGCTGGGTAACAATACACACTGATTATTCAGCACCAAGCAGTGGCATAACACAATATCATTGACCCTTTCATGCAGAACATGATAAGGGGCCCCTGAGTTTCTGATATCTCGCAGATGTTCGTTGGTCTTGGGCTCATGGGGGGCTTCTGAGGGGATGGCAACCCTGTCCCCCGCAGATGCTGCAAGGCCCTGGGTTACGCCCCAGGGTGCAATAGTGCATCTTACAATTACACGTGTTATGTGCAACTGACTTAAATATAGGTGCAGATTTACAAGGAATTGGTGCAGGGCTGCGCCGTATTTACAAAAATATGGCGAACCCGTGTTTCCCCTAGCGCTGGCGCTCATTTTAGCTGCCAGTGGGCAAGGGTGTCTGCGTTGAAGGGAATGAATGTTTATGTGCAGGAAGGTGTCCCTTCCTGCACATAAACAATCTACAATGGCAATTTGGCACTTCTATCTCTGCTGAAGAAATGCAGACACAGAAGTAGAAAATCATCATTATTGAATGATTGTCACATGGAAAAAGCAAAAACTAGGAGAAATAAAAGTGTTTCTCCTCTTCGTGCCATCTATTGCCACCCCTGGGGTGGCTTCGTTTTTGGTGCTGCCTCAGTTTTACGATTCCTTGTAAATCTGGGCAGCGTCAAAAGCAATGGCTGTTGCAGTGGAACGCCCACAGCAACATCCCTTGCACGCCCCTCTGACCCAGAAAACTGGGTCCAAGGTGCCCATATTTACAGGCGGTATTAAGCCACAAAAAGTGGCTTAGAACCACCTTATAAATTTGGTGCAGTGCACAGCGCCACCACAGCAAAGTAAGCTCTGGTAGCGCTAGGGGTTTGAAAATATGCCCCTTAGTGTCTGCGTTTCTAGGTCGCTTCAGACCTGCACAAAAGTGGGGGCAGTGGGCGGGCACCTCACTTCTCTCCCACGAGCCTCTCCGGTGCTCCGGCCCTTTCAAAGGCATTGCCCTGGCGGGAACTCTTTCAAGCAGTCCTGTAGGCGAGACCACCTCGTAAAACAAACCAAATGGTAGCGGAGTTTGCTCAGAGGGGGGAAATAAACATGTGGCCGCCGTGGCAAACACGTGCCCAGCTGGCCCTGCCCGCGGTCTGGCTGACAGCGGAGAGGGGGCAGCAGAGGGAATACTAGGTGCTGAGCTATTTTGGCAGAGTCGAGGCGGAGGGCGGCGGTAACAAAGGATAACAAAT
Organism: Pleurodeles waltl; assembly: GCF_031143425.1. Taxonomy (NCBI): domain Eukaryota; kingdom Metazoa; phylum Chordata; class Amphibia; order Caudata; family Salamandridae; genus Pleurodeles; species Pleurodeles waltl. The sequence goes on from NC_090445.1 coordinate 1,659,744,212, forward strand.
CGAAATGTGCGCAGAGTCTGCAAGTCCTGGGAGAGACAAAAAGATCCCTGAAACCTTTCATTTGTGACACATTTCCCACCGCGCTGATTTAGGCAGGATGTCCTGCTGCTGCCGACAGGAAGTGCCAGGCTGTCATCCCCTCCCAAAATAATCGAGGAAAATAGATCCTCGTGTCCAATACCATAAGATCGTGAATCTGCTGTGCAACCTTATTGTGCCGAGTGGTTCATTTCATATCTAAATACAATTTTCTCATTTCTTTCTAAGCTGTGGGGTTCCTAGATTTTTATTTTTGGGAACACTCAATAGCACTGTGCCCATATATATATACACACACGCACATATATATATATATATATATATATATATATATATATATATATATATATATATATATATATATATATATATATATTTATACATTTTTTGATATATATATATATATATATATATATTTTTTTTTTGGTGTGTGGAAGGGGCAATGGTCGTCTCAATCACACCACCCCTCTCTGCTGTAGTGCACTCTCTTTGCTGGTCATGCACTTTTTCTCCAACATATCTTTCTGAAACAATCTGCTTATCTCACATCCAACCTATTTCCTCTTCAGCACCCTTTTTTCACTCTCTCCTGCATGTACTTCCGAAGCATTTTCTTTACCTTCCGCCCAATTGCTGTGTAGGTCCTCAACACACTTACGCATATAATCACAAATACAATTGGCACACTGAACCATTCTCTGAGCTCTCTACAGAGTCCAAAGATTGGATGAGCAGGTATTCCGAACCCCTTTATGACCCACTGATTTGCAGTTCGTTCAGCCTATACACCTCTGCTCTCAATTGTGGCCCACTCCCAACCTGAACTACATAGGAAAGTCTCTTTTCACACTACTCACTATACATGAGTAATATGTTGCATGATAAAACTACAAAATCACACCATCCTCTAAAAAGTAAATACACTTAGGGAATGCAAGAGTGAGTAAAATGCAAAATACAAACAGGAGCAACATCAATGTTCCCAGGCTTAGAGGGCAATGTCTGTTTTTGGCGGCTGTGGTGTCGCTGGTGGTGGGGGCACTTGCGTGGTGGGTGGGGGGTAGGGCATGATATTTAGAGATGGGGCACTGGCCCTAAGAGGCCCCTTCAGTGATGCCTATATTTTAAGTGTTCTGAATGTCTGTAAAAGGGGGTAACCGGAGATAGCAATTTTTCACAGTATCACACACTGTGTTGAAGCTGAGAAGCCAGGATTATAAAATTCTAGGGGCAGATTTACAAGGCTCTATCGCCACCGGAGCGTTACTTTTAGTGGCTTAACGCCACCTTGTAAATATGGCCCCTTCACACGCAGCACTTTGCATGGACGGGCCATGCAATGGGTGTTGCTGTGGGCGTGCCACAGCAACACCCATTGCATCACAGCAACACCCATTGCATTAGGACACTGCCTCAGATTTGAGTTTTCATAAATCTGTGGCAGTGCCAAAATCTAATGCCACTTCAGGTGTTTTAATTTCTCCTCATTTTTTGCTCTTTCTATGTGTGCTGCCCTTTGTAGCACACACAGAAAGAGCAAATCGTCATTGAAGAAGGTTTTTGTGCAGGAAGGTATCCCTTCCTGCACAAAAACAATCTCCCCCTCAACGCAGCCATCCTTGCACTATGGTGTAAGGGTGGCTATGTTGTAGCTCTGCACCAAACGCAGGGGGAAATACAGTGATGCACCGAATTCTTGCGAATACGGTGCATCCCTGTGTTTTGAAAATGAGAGAGCGCAGTGCTGACAATTTTGGCGCAGCGTCGCACTCCGTCATTTTCTTGTAGATCTGGGCATAGGTTCCATAATCATGGATTTGGCATTGAAACATTTCCCAAATCTACATCCCCTTTTCAATCCCCTTTGTGAAGGTGGGAGGCTCTGTCCAAACTGTTAACATACGGAGCACAGTCAACATTCAATAATTGTTTATTTTTTTATAAACAAAAGGCCCAATATTGATAAAAGTCATGAACATTTGGTATTGCAACAAAAATGGTGAATGTAGGAGAGCATAACACAAATTCTGCTTTTTTGCATAGACTGTTTTTAAAATGACAATCTTTTATGTTGCCTACAGGAGAGGCGAGGAAGAGTTTATACAGTTATACTCTCCAGCTAGGTCAAGCCATAATCACTGCTTGAACATTGGGAGCTGGCCTCTCGCGGAGTACTGGTCAGAGGTCCCCGGCTGCAGGTTAAGTGCATGGACTGGCCAAAGGCCTTTGGGTACCAATACACATGTTGGATGAGGGGTACACTGAGGCATCTCAGATACCGCTGGTCTGCACACTATTTCTATTGGGAACAATTGGGAAGATGGGGGTGTTGTTTGCCATTTGGTTGGTGGGTGGTTTGTCTCAATGTCAAGGTCAATAAAATCAACCTGCACATAGGTCCACTCCACAATTTCTTCGCTATTCACAATAACTTCGCTATTCTGATAGAACACTGGTTGGCGACCTCGCTGGGGCATGTCCCTCTGCTAGGCCAGGTGCGGTCTGGACTGGGCAGAGGAAGGGTCGTCTATAAAGCCTCCTATGTACAGCACAGAAATGGAAGGCTTGTGGTGTCGTAAGTGGATAGAGGTCTCTGTAGGTACAATTGTGCAATGAATTCACCAAGATCTGTTGTATAATCTAGAGTATACCATCTGGGGCTCGTGCAGAGGGAGCTATAAACACTCTTATGATATTATAGAGCTTTTGGATGGCAAGCACCTCTCTGACTGACATTGTGGTCTTGTAACTAATTTACCTGGTTAATTCATTTGAATCAGGTGCCATTGCGTCCATGTATGTGCAAGCAGTCAAATTTCACACAGACCCTCTTCATCTCTCTTTCCTTCTTCCCTCCCACTCTACTTCCCCTGACTATACTTACCCCCTCCACTCTCTCCATCTGTCTCTCAAGCACACATCCTGGTCACTTGTGTGTCCAGAGAAATCATGTCACTTTGTAAGCACCCATTTATTAATATACATATAGAGATAACCTACAACTACACTATTTCCTTACACCTACACCCAATACCATACACCCATCACCGACCCATTACAGAGTACACAACCAGCTACACTCCACACAGCTACACGTATAACCTATACCACTGCCTACATTCTGCTATGGAATTATACATCACTGTATGTATGCTACACATACACCAAGATCATAACCTAGCCTAACATCACTACTTAAACCACCATACACCCTGCAACTACACCATTGCCCATGCCTATAGCATCACCTATACCAGCTAGTTAACCATGACCTGAACTTTACATCACATACAAAATACGCCATCACGGTTTTACTAATTAGCAACTAAACCAACATGTAAAGTCTTTGCACCAAATACCACTTGTGCACCACCTACACCCTGTACCATCTACACCATAAAGCGTACAAGCCATACATTCTACAGCACTCAAACTCCTACATCATATATCCACATTGATCCATCATAAACTCTATACTACCTTGCAACAGCACCACCACTTATACCACCTAAACATCTTCACACTACACACCCTGGAGGTCCTTGGACCAAGGCCTTTTTGCTATTCACCCTATGCACCTAAGGACCAAAGCATTCACGCTGCACACCCTAGACACTTAAGGACCAATGCCTTCATTCTACACACCCTAGACACCTAAGGACTAATGTTTTCACATTACACAATCCAGACACTTAAAGACCAACGCCTTCATGCTACACACCCTAGATTCCTAAGGGCCAACATCTTCACGTTATATACTCATGACACCTAAGGACCAATGCCTTCATTCTACACACCCCAAATGCCTAAGGACCAACACATTCACATTACACACCCTAGACACCTAAAGACCAATGCCTTCAGGCTACACACCCTAGACACCTAAGGACCAACGCCTTCATGCTACACACCCTAGACACCTAAGGACCAACGCCTTCATGCTACACACCCTAGACACCTAAGGACCAACACCTTCATGCTTCACACCCTAGACACCTAAGGACCAACGCCTTCACATTACATACCCTAGACACCTAGGGACCAAGGTCTTCGCGCTATACACCCTAGAGACCTAAGGACCAACGCCTTCATGCTACACACCCTAGACACCTAAGGACCAACGCCTTCATGCTACACACCCTAGACACCTAAGGACCAACGCCTTCATGCTACACACCCTAGACACCTAAGGACCAACACCTTCATGCTTCACACCCTAGACACCTAAGGACCAACGCCTTCATGCTTCACACCCTAGACACCTAAGGACCAACGCCTTCACATTACATACCCTAGACACCTAAGGACCAACGCCTTCACATTACATACCCTAGACACCTAGGGACCAAGGTCTTCATGCTACACACCCTAGACACCTAAGGACCAACACCTTCACATTACATACCCTAGACACCTAAGGACCAACGCCTTCATGCTACACACCCTAGACACCTAAGGACCAACACCTTCACATTACATACCCTAGACACCTAAGGACCAACGCCTTCACATTACATACCCTAGACACCTAAGGACCAACACCTTCATGCTTCACACCCTAGACACCTAAGGACCAACACCTTCATGCTTCACACCCTAGACACCTAGGGACCAATGCCTTCACATTACATACCCTAGACACCTAGGGACCAACGCCTTCACATTACATACCCTAGACACCTAGGGACCAACGCCTTCACATTACATACCCTAGACACCTAGGGACCAAGGTCTTCGCGCTATACACCCTAGAGACCTAAGGACTAAAGCCTTTACATCGCACACTACTTGACACTTAAGGACCAACGTCTTCACACCACACACCATAAACACCTAAGGTCCAACACCTTTGCTTACACTTTTAAAATGTAGTATGCAGGCAGCTAATGTATCTGCATAGTTTAAACGTCCAATTATGTACATATCAGCAGTAATTTCAAAGAAACATGGCTTTCACAAATGCTTGCTACAAGTTATCCATGCCAAATGTCTCTAAGCTGGCTAATATTTCAGTGCTACTAAGTGCAGTGTTAATGACATGTATCTGCAAATCCAAACACTCTTCCAGTCTCATAGACACCAACTGCACTTGATGTATAAATGAGGTAATTAGTCTGTAAAACAGCTTCCATTCAGTGTGACCAATCTGCCAGCAAATATGCCAAGGTGCAGGATGCTTCTGTTCCAAGTAATTGGTTTCTCATAGTGTAGAACCAAAAGCTACTCTACGAAGTCCCTAACCTCAAACACATCTCCCAGCACCATTTTAGTTCCAAGCCCCTGCCCACAATAATCACAATGTTGATTGCACCCCTTTTCATATCCCTGGTGGTATGCTCAGCCAGCTCTCTTTTAACTCATCCATGTAGGCTCTGCCAGTACCTTCACCAGCTTCTCTTCCAGCACGGTGAAGGAAGCTTGGACTGCTGTGCCCTACTGCAACTGCCCTGAGTTTATAAGGATGGTTGTTCTGCTGCCTTCAGTATTGTACCCATTGAGAGTGTGGGAGAGAAGCTTGTACGTCAGCTGCTGTTCACTCTCTGTTCACAGCCTGTTAAGAAGGCTGGGAAAAAAACTCTCACTATGCAAACCCATACACTATTGGCTTTGTTAATGCATGATGAATACTGCTATCATATTCCTAGCCACCACAAGACAGTAGTCAGCATAATACTTTTCAATTTTCAAGTATTATCTTTTCATTCAAAATACATATTTAGCTTTTCTAATTACTCTCACTTTTGGAAGACACAGTCTTTGAAGGAGGAGATAAAGTAATTTCACCAGAACCACCCAATTTTGTTAACCAAGCCAATGTGTTCTCGCATCTGAAGTGTATGGTTCTGATTTCCACATTTATGTAGTCTTATGTATATTGCCTCCCCCTATATTCTCTTTTACTTGTTATTCATACCAACCTCCATTTTTAGATTCACCTACAGGCAGCAGTTAGCTGTCTTTTTGTGAAAGTTCTCTTATGAGCATGCCAAAAACTTACAGAGGGCTGAAAGCTGTTCCATTTCTTAACATTGATTGGCTTTATTGTCACTCTTGTTTGCTTACTTTGCATTCAATTGGCATGCCTTCCTCTTCTTGTAGTTGTCCCTCGGATTACAATTCTTTTAATTAGCTAAAATTTACGAAGCTCCTTTTTTAGGTCAAACCTAGGCAGCGGGTATGCGCTGTCTGCAAGACATGCTGTATTCAGTCTATGGGCTTTAACCACGCCCACTATTTGTATTTGTTCTTTGTTGTGCTTGTCTTAAATGCTTCCTTTTTGTTGGTGCATTTTTCGAAATGTCCCTCCTTTGTGTGCTAAGTTCCCCCCCTAGGCGATTTCACTAACAGAACATTTTTGTTGGCCATCACACTACGGTCACGCTTCTGTCCTGTTACAGCGTGTGATGGCCCAGTCTTCCTCCTCCTGTCTGGGCATTGCAGCCCTAGTGTTCTTTTGGTTGTCAATTGCAGTGTGTTCACACCACATCAGTGCAAACATCATGTTTAGAAAGGCACTGAAGGGTTCAAGTTTTTGTTTGATCTTGTGCCAATGCTCAGGTATATTTGATTGATGTTTTCCAAGCCACTTTCCCCTCCACTACTGTTTGAGAAATATTTGGCTCTGTGTTCATGTTTTACACCCTCCTGCAGACACACTCATCCACTTTCAGTCTTCCTCATTCTAAAATCCTCTAAACAGTGCTGCAACTGCTTCTCCAGTCCCAGTGGAAAATCATCATTCTTAATGCTATAGGTAGTGCTCCTAGCTGCTTCTCTGGTCTCAGTGGTAATTCCTTATTCTAAGTCCTCAAGACAATGCTGCTAGCTGCTTCCCTGGTCCCAGTGGTAATTCCTCATTCTTAGTCCTGCAGGCAATGCTGCTGCTGCTTCTCTGGTCCCACTGGTAATTCCTCACTCTAAGTCCTCTAGACAGTGCTGCAGCTGCTTCTGTGGACCCAGTGGTAAATATTAATTCTTAATCATGTAAGCAGTGCTGCTTGGTGCTTCTCTGGTCCCCTTGGTATTTCCACATTCTAAGTCCTCTAGGCAGTGCTGCTAGCTGCTTCTCTGGTCCCAGTGGTAATTTCTCATTCTAAGTCCTCTAGACAGTGCTGTTAGCTGCTTGTCTGGTCCCATTGGTAATTCCTCATTCTTAGTCCTGTAGACAATGCTGCAGATGCTTCTCTGGTTCCAGTGCTAATTCCTCATTCTAAGTCCTCTACACAGTACTGCAGCAGCTTCTCTGTTCCCAACGGTAATTCCTCATTCTTGGTCCTGCAAACAATGCTTCAGCTGCTTCTCTGGTCTCAGTGGTAATTCTTCATCCTAAGTCCTCTAATCGGTGCTGCAGCTTCTTCTCTGTACCCAATGGTAATTCATCATTCTTAGTCCTCTAGGGCGTGATGCTAGCTGCTTCACTGGTCCTGTCGGTAATTCCTCATTCTAAGTCTTATAGACAATGCTGCAGCTGCTTCTCTGGCCCCAGTGGTAATTCCTCATTCTAAATCCTCTAGACAGTGCTGCAGCTCCTTCTCTGGTCCCAATGGTAATTCATCATTCTTAGTCCTCTAGGAAGTGCTGCAAACTGCTTCTCTGGTCCCGTCTGTAATAACTCATTCTAAGTCCTCTAGACAATGCTGGAACCTGCTCCTCTGGACCTGTCAGTAATTACTCATTTAAGTCCTGCAGGTCGGGCTGCTAGCTACTTCTCTGTTCCCAGTGGTAATTCCTCATTCTGAGTCCTCTCAGTCCTCTAGACAATGCTGCTAGCTGCTTCTCTAGTCCCAATGGTAATTCTTCATTCTTAGTCCTGTAGACAATGTTGCAGCTGCTTCTCTGGTCCCAGTGGTAATTCCACATTACAAGTCATCTAGACAGTGCTACAGTTGCTTCTCTGGTCCCAATGGCAATTCCTCATTCTAACTCCTTTAGAAAGTGCTGCAGCTGCTTCTCTGATCCCAGTGGTAATTCCTCATTCTAATTCCTCTACACAATTCGCAAGCTGCTTCTCTGATCCTGTCAGTAATTCCCAATTCTAAGTCCTCTAGACAATGCTGCTGGCTGCTTCTCTGGTCCAAGTGATAATTCCTCTAGCTTAGTTCTCTAGACAATGCTGCAGCTGCTTCTCTGGTCCTAGTGGTAATTCCTCATTCTTAGGCCTGTAGGAAGTGCTGCAAGCTGCTTCTCTGGTCGCGTTGGTAATTCATCATTCTAAGTCCTCTAGACAATGCTGCAAGCTGCTTCCCTGGTGTGTTCATAATTCCTCATTCTAAGTCCTGTAGACAGTTCTGCTAGCTGCTTCTCTGGCCCCAGAGGTAATTCCTCATTCTTAGTCCTCTAGACAGTGCTGCAGCTGCTTCTCTGTTCTTGTCAGTAACCCCTCCATTCTAAGTCCCCCAGACAGTGCTGCAGCTGTGTCTCTGGTCCAAGTGGTAATTCCTCTTTCTTAGTCTGCTAGGGAGTGCTGCTAGCTGCTTCTCTGGTCCTGTCGGTAATTCATCATTCTAAGTCCTGTAGACAATGCTGCAAGCTGCTTCTGTGGTCCTGTCAGCAATTCCTCTTTCTAAGTCATGTAGAAAGTGCTGCTAGCTGCTTCTCTGGTCCCAGTGGTAATTCCTCATTCTTAATCCTTTAGACAGTGCTGCTGTTGCATCTCAGTTCATACATCCACTACACTCCAAACCAAAACACACATGTAAAAGACATTGTCATTTACAACGCCAATAGCTCTAACTCTCACAAATGCAAAACCTATTGCATTTCAAATGCTTACTTCTTTTCCTTTAAGCGCTCCATGAGAGGGCATATGTTCACTTGCCCTCTCTATCTTTTGTGCAGCTCTCCTCCTCAAATGCCCATCTCTGTGTGCTTTGTGTTGCTCCCTCCTCCCCTTACTTGCTCCCTCCCTAGTGTGCTGCTTCTCAAGTTCCATATTCACCTACTCATCACACATTATGTGTTGCTCCAGTTTTACCCCACCCTATTCCTTTTCCCTCCACAGCTTTTTTTTTGTTTGGGTCCATTCTTTTTAATCAGCTTTCTTCAACCAACCTCATCAGCCATTGGCTTGAGACTTTGTCAGTCACTTCTTGGCTCAGCCCAGTAGAGTATTCATCTAAAGTACTCATCTCTCTCCTAATGGTATTGGGTGTTTGGGTGTACCCTTCTGCTTCGACTTGAGTGCCTGCATTTTATTGCAATATAGACTACTTTACAACAGCACTGTGTGTCCAGCCCTGCCGGTTTAAAGTTGAATAAAATGCATTTTTGATAGCACATTAAACCCAGATCATTTGCTTTGCCAATGTTTCTTATATTTCTTTTGCCCGCATTACTCCCAAGCTTCGTGGGACTAGCATTAGCTGTTATCATATGCTTTTTCAATCTTGGTTCACAAAAGGAAGGTAGGTCCAAAATGTCAATAAACTAAATTGAATGCACTAGAGGTCCAGGACTGAAAGAGATCAGGTTTTACATGTCATTTGATCAGATTGTCAGCTTATTCACCCCCTTTCAAAGATACAGCTGTAAAATAAAAGAAAACACAATCAGTGATTAAATATAGTCATGGAACGGCTGAGCGACTCCTGTTTACAAATTTTTATTTAAACTGTTAAAAATAATTATCTTTCTTGTACACGTACCATTCTCTCAAAAACATAATTATTACCATTTGCAACAGGAGCAGTGCATTCTATACAAAAACATCCTGTTTGTGACTCAGTTCCTATCATTCTGAATGTCCAGGGAATCTGGAAGAATGAGAACATAACCTTTCTAAAGATAAAGTTTCATTGTGCAAGTGACCCCCTGAGCCCCCCTTCTCAGGACGTCACACGTGTTATGTCACAATTGCATTGTCCTGAAACCTGGATTTAGCAGGGGCCATGGAAGTTTACATCGTAGTGTTTGGAAAACCACTTTTTGAGTGGCGGGAAGGGCATGGAGTGTTTTCTGACTGCACGCCTCACTTCCTATGAACAGGATTCTGTTACCCCTAGTAGTGGACAAGTCTACAGGATATCCGAGAAGAGGAGGTTGTGATAGGCTTTCATCGCCCAAAGACAAAGTGCTTGGAACAGTTTTTAGGAACATGTTGACTACTCCGCCTCCTAGGTACGACCTCAGTGGTAATCTTCTAATTTCCGCAAGGGCCATGTTGCTGGTTCACATATCTTATTGTCACCAAAATGCCTAATTTCCAGTTCTGAGCTTTTACTTATAACTAGGTGCATTCTGGGAATTTTAGTAATAGTTATCAAAAAAAGCCCAGGACTGGGAAAATTGTATCATGATAACATGGAATTGTCTGCAACCACTAGAATTGTGCCTCTGTGGCTCTCTTACCCTACAAGTCCAGACCAAGGCAGGAAAAGGACCCTTCAAGAGGAGTGTTTCCTGAAATGGTGGAACCTTAACAAATAAATCTCTCTCAGAAAAAAACGTCAGTCAGCAGCCCCACGAGTGCAACAGCGAGATAACTCCAGATACTGTGTTTAGGGCTTCCGCCTTTTGTCCCTGGCTTTTTCAGTCCTTCCTGGACAGGAGTGAAGCTTTAAAAAGGAATGTCCTCTCGACGGCATGCGAAAAGCTCATTAAGACTTCAAGCGGCAACGTTCCCGCCTTTTTTTTCCCTGCATTTCTTTTCGTTCAGTTTCCTTCCCTTAATCACTGCCTGCGCCCAAGCAGCCTTCCTCGGGGACGAAGCAATGGCCACCTTGCCAGTGTTTGCTTATTTATATGCGTCATTCCATTGAAATAGGCTTCACTACGGGAAGAAGGATGGGACACAATACTACTGATAGTGATAGCATTTCAAACAGAAATCTCACTAGGTGTGAGCCTTATAAATACTTTGAGGCAGTTTTACATTCTTGCCTAATCCGTGTGTTGCCTCAATTGACCTTAAGTGTTCCTATTACCTGGGAATTTTATTTTTTCTGCAAAACATTGTCTAAAACACCTTAAAATCTTTCTCCCGTGGACTTCTTGTTTCTGAGATGCCTTCTATTAATAAAGTGTAAACTGTATTAGAACACGATGTTAGTGATGCTTTTACATGTAGTGACTTCAATGATTCTCAATGTAACCCCCAGGAAGGATCCTTGAAAGGATGAACAGTGGAGTTGTAGAGATTCAGACATTTGTGCATATCTTATTCATACCTCTGCAGCAGGTGTCAAAGCCCACTAAACTTTTCTGCTGCATTACTGTTCTGGATTGGCCGCCCTATTTTCAAATATGTTCAAAATTTTGAGGGGTGCTGGGGACTGTAAGGTGGGTGTAGGGAAAGTGAATCATGTACACCTAGTGGCTGAATCACACAATGTGAATCTAGAAAACCTGAGATCAATCCCGGCTTCCCCACTTGACCAAACTGTGTGATTATAGGCAATTATTTTATTTCACTTTCCCTCCTTTTTCTTCATTAGCACATATAAGAGGACCTTGAAATACATGACTTATTGATGTGCTCTGTACAAACCCTTATCCTGTGTATGACTTAAGAAGTATTAATGAAATACCCTTTTTGAATTTTGAAGATACTTTACCATATTTCCATATGTTTGTTCCAAGATGTCTTAAAAAACTAAAGTTTTCATAAAGTTAAGTAGTGCAGGAAACCTAGCTACTTCCTTCCTTTAACTTGAGTTAACCTGAAATCAAATGCTTGCCCGTTTATTTAACATCTTTTGAATGTTAGGGCTGATTGGAGTAAACATACCAGTGCTCCTATTGACCAGAGGACTGCATCTAAAGGTCAATGAGGGCTGTGCTTTGAGTATCACTGATCTGGAGCAAAATATGTGCAAATTATAATGTATTATACTGAATATCCGCCATTTTAATCTTCAAATAGCATGTTGGCAGTAAAACCACCACATCATGTCCTACATAGATGCTAATTAAGACTACTAATTAATTGATACTCTCTCGGTCACCTCATATGCTGCTATCTGCAGGGCGGACATAAAGCCATTCACTTATGCGGAGGTAGTGACAAAATTATGTCAGTCATCAGTGTGGGCATATTTACTAAGTCACAGCACAACGCAGCACAGCAAGCAAAGCTGCGGTGCGTCACCGGGAGAGACCACAACTGCCCCATGTCTTCAAGTTAAGGGCTCAGTTATGCTCCATCATTGTGCTGGATCACTTTGGGGAGGCTAGCACCAACGCAATCACCCATGCGTCATAGTGCAAGGGTGCTTGCGCTGTGGTCAAAAGGTGTACCTTCCTGTACAAAGATCATCCTTTGCACCTGTTCCCATATGACTATACACCACCGGAACCATAGGGCTCAGACTCCAAATTGTGCTCCATAGGGTCGGGTATCTGCCAATCTTAGCAAATATCATGAACCCGGGATGAGGTATTTACCAGGGTAAGTAAAAACCTCTTATTCTGAGGTTGTATTGAGGAAATGAGGCATAACATGCAGAATCATTATTTCCCACTCCAAACTTAGCATTTTTTTTTTTTTTTCCTGGGCCTTTTCCGCTGATAAATTTCAGCAGCTTTGATCTGCTGGAATCTATCAGTGCAAAACTAATTGTAGTCCCAGAAATTCTCCTGTTTGCAGAGGGATCAGGATTTAGACCTGAAGGTGTAATCAGGGCTAATGTTCAGCAGTGGGCTGTATATTTGCAGAGCTTGTAAATTGGTACCCAAGTCCAGTTGGCTCAAATGAAATAAATCTGAGACTAAAACTAACTAGGTGTATTTGGCTGTTAAATATTAAATCTAAGCTCAGGACTAGAAGCACTGTGGTCCCCGGAATTAGGTGGTAACTCTGCAGTTCCAGCCACTCTCCTCATTACCTGTAATGCTTCACCATCACTGCCTGCTCCCGTCCACTGATGAAGTTACTTTATATTACAAGCCTTCTATGGCACTATGTATTAGAGTGCTCTGATGCCTAGATCTGGGCTGGGAAAGCAGTGGCCGTGATCGTATAGTGGTCAGTATTATGCGTTGTGTAGCGTAAGATAAGTCAGTGGGCTAAGAGGACACTACAGACATCTCTGTGCATTCACCAATCCAAATGCCGGTGTGCTTAACCAAACATTCATAATTTTTGTGCTTGATTAACGGCGCATCACTCATAAGAAAAATAAAGCACTTGTCATTAGAACCCCCAGAGATAGGGTGACTAGGGGTCCCGGGTTTGCTGGGACAGTCCTGGTTTTCCACCAGCTGGCCCAGCAGATTTCAGAAATTTAGCTTATGTCCCAGTTTTTAGAGAGGGTGGGCTGAAAACTGTGGGAGATGCCTTATGTTTTCCAAAGCAGGGATAGTTAGCATCTGTTATAAGGAATTAAAGCAATTAACAGGCTTAATACTGGCTTTAAAATTTGCATTTTATTTATGTTCTTAGTGCCTCTCTTGTAATTCTACGCTGATGAGCGCTGTCATTCTGTGCACTCAGTTGAAGTAAAATTGCGGTCCTTCTTTTATTTTTGTGAATAGTCGCGGTTTCTGGCTTTAAAATTCTGGTCACCCTACCCAGAGACAATTCAGCCTGTGCCATGCACTTTGTAACTGGTCTGCTATTATTGGAATTGTACAATATTATGATTATTATCATTTTTACTATTATTCTTCATATAGCTGGAAGTCAAGTTCCATTTGTTGTTTGTGCACCTGTTGCTCTAAGGCTGCCACCTGAAAGCTCCCCCAACTCTGAGCTCAGATCTCCTTGCAAACGAATACTATTCTGCAAAAATCTCACCAAAACTCTTCCAAAAATGCATAAAGTTAAGCTACAGTCCTTGGGTTGTTAACTCAGTTCCTCCTGAACCCCCCAATTATAATATAAATTCACCTTGAAAATAAAGTACCCTGAAGGTGCCCCCCCCAAAAAAGATCTTCATGTATTTCTACCCCAAACCTCACCTGCCTGTACTTAATGATGCCAAACAAAACACACACTCACTCACACGCAGGCACACACACCCACGCACACGTTTAGAACGAGACGTAATTGTGATAGAATGAGAAATGAACGCACGCGCGCACCCCAAACCATCCAGATACAGTCACACACACGCGCGTTGAGAACGAGAAGAAAACACGCTTAAAAAGGCACAGACGTGTGCAGAATGAGAAAAGAATACACACAGACACACACCCGTGGGATAAGAAAACACACACGTTGAGAAAGAGAATAAGTGAGCAAAGAAACTCTGGTGCCCCTCCCCCATCGAATTCCAATAGACGACCTGCCTGCCTTTGGGGAGCAACATCGTCTGCTGGCCTGAACCCCAAGTGCTCCTTCTGCTTTCATCAATCAGACTTTGAACATTTGAACTTGAAGTCTGGTGCCCCCGACCATTTTATGGGTTGACCTATGACCTTGGCCGTCCTCCTCGCGTCACTGTAGTTATGTGCTGCTCAGGAGCTAGACAGGCCTCGGGCTGGCCTGCAGCACATTAAAACCAGATTATCGGTGAGCCCCCACCCCCACTATCCCTCTGCGCAGCTTTCTGAAGGCCCTCTGCTGTGAGAAGGGATTTGCACCCCACCAACCATGCAGCAAATCCCCTTACGCACTAAGCCTTCGGGGTCTCTAATTGGGCCGGCCCACCAATGCACTGTTTTTAATTGGTCAGCTGGAATGAGTTAACGACTGGAGATCTTATTAGGGCAAGGACCTTTCCTTCATGTTCGTTTTACAACAAGCTGGGAGTATGTCCTTTGATTCGCCTGCGCGGACATGTGGCTTCCCACACTGTAATAACTGTGCTCAGCTCAGTTTACTTCATTCATGCACTATACACTAAGTGACGCAAGGGGGGGGGGTTGGTTTAGATTTACACTGACATTTGCGGGGCGGCACCAGAGGCCTTGGGAAAAGGTGAGACTTACCATTCCAGCTGCATCAAATTTGGATAGATTTGCCATGCCTCTCAATGATTCAGTCCATTTCTTTGTGTTAACAAACAATTGCATTCTGGGAGTTGTAGTCTTCGCTTCAAGTGGAAAAATGCATATTACAACAATGATGTTCAAAAGGAAAGCTAGGGTCTGGAAAACATAATGGCATGCGAAGGATGACCGATCTGGCTGCCCTCTGTGGCCGTCACCATATCCAAAGGGTACTGGAATCACTGAGTGTAGCCTCAGTTACTACTGGAGTTGGACTTAAAGGATGGGGTGAATTTCACTCAGAGAAAGTAATGTAGAGACATAAAGATTATGCAGTGGGTCACCCTGGTAAATAGGGTCTACTGCGTATCCTGGTAATTACTAATATGACAAACAGAGACAATAATAGTAGTGCCTATCTCTCATCTAAACCCACATTTTCCTTTAATAGGAATCCACCATGAAATAATTTACACTAAAATGTCTCTTATATACCCATAGAGACCCCTCGTTCACTTTTACAAAGTTCCTCAATTTGCTGCAAGCCGGTTGTCCTTGTAACCCAAACCTTTCTAACTTTTGACCACAAAAGTATCCTATTTGAATTGAAAGTGTATCATATTTTGGAGGAAAAAACATCCCAATGGTTGTAAAGGCATTTCTTGATTGCTTGCAAAATATAGCTCAAGTGTGCTCCAGCTGCTAATTTAGGGAAACTGTTTGTGATTCTAACAATCAAGGTGCTCTGGGAGGTCCAAATGTGTTTCTCACAACCCCCTGAAACTGTTATCCAAAGTGACCCTCTTTGGTACTGAGGGTCTAGTACTGATCTTCTATTGCTCAGGGGAGCATCTTAGGTGGACCATACCACAGGCAGCTCGGCTTTCTCACTCCCACCAGATATTTGGTAAAACATTGTAATGATGTCTCTGTGTGGTGATATAAACAAGATGAAAGACTGCTTAAGCCTGGATAAACAGTTCCCTCTTTGTCTCTGCCCAGGAGACCATTCATGGTGGCAAGAAGGATGTCATAGTAACTAGTGGTTAATATTTGCCAATTATGTCAGGTGAAGATGAAAGTAACACAAGGCTCATATACTTGAATCTGTGTGAGAACCTGATTTGTTCCTTTGGAGACTGAAATGTTATGTAACTGATTAGGACGATTTCCCAGGGCGTCTACCGTGGCTTTCTGGCACATAGCCAGTGCTTAATTTGGGCTTGTTGTTTCCGGTGCTGAGCACCGGCACTTATTTTTTAGGGCCGGGGCTTATTCTTCTGCCCCAAGCATTTGCTGCGAGCAAAAGACACATATGGGAAAGACGGAGGAGGAGAAAAACGGAAAAGCGTCACAAAGGGAGAAAGTAGAAAGCTGCAAGAGTGAGATGAAGGGGCAAGGAGAGGGTTTAAATGGATTGAAGAGGCCCGAGATGGCTTCAGGATTACGCTGCCTCAGGATTCCGTGTTCACACATTTAATTGCAGGAGCCCTGTGTTTAAGAGGAGGGCTTTGGGCACCGGCACCTTTTTATTTACAAATTAAGTACTGCACATAGCTGAAGAAGCTAAAAGCCCAAAAAAGATCGGATTTTCCATACTAGCTCGCTGCAGGTACTACCATTCATTTAAAGAGAACCAAGTAGCCAGTGGTTTACACAACCTCAGGTGAAGCAGCTCAAGGTGGAAAATGGAATTTGTTTCAGAGGAGACATCTCTATTTAGAAGAAGGTCTAGCAACTCTGATTTAGAGTAATGATTTCAGCATGACGAAACACCTCTGCACAAATATTTACATTATACAGTCTGTGAAACGGGTATCAGAGTGGCTATTGTAAATTCCAATAAGGAAACTCAGAAAGTGATTGCTAGATTGATTGGATTAATCTCAGCCACTTATACATACTCTGCAGTGCACTCCAGGTCATTGTGTTTTGTCCACCATCCCACCTCAGTCAGGTACC
Source organism: Pleurodeles waltl (assembly GCF_031143425.1). Lineage (NCBI taxonomy): Eukaryota > Metazoa > Chordata > Amphibia > Caudata > Salamandridae > Pleurodeles > Pleurodeles waltl. The sequence continues at coordinate 1,659,761,081 of NC_090445.1, forward strand.
AGCCATATGCAAATCAGCATTACTCTGCTCCAGTAGCCCTGCCCAAACTGTAAAATGAGGTCCCCTCCAAACAGGAACGCAAGCAACCCCAGATCAGTTTCGGCCTACTTGGATCTTAAGCTGCACCCTAATGACAAGGCCAAATAGACTAAAACTGATATGAGATTGTTTGTGATCCTGTTCAGAGAGAATCTAGCCTGGTGCAAGTAATTACTATTGGCTTAGATTAATTCAAGCATTCTACCGATTTCTTGTTAATAATATAAATCAGTCATTCACTTTGCGATGCGCGTTGGTGTTGCTGCTCTTTGAAGTTGGATAAAAAAAGACTTAATACACAGTCATAAACTATTTACCAGGATACAAGCAAGCCATGCTCAGTATACTCCAAGAAGGCTTTGCGTTTCGACCAGCCAGAGTTCGTAAAATCTTGTGTAACCACGTGAAATTGAGGGTCCTTGAAGGGACAATCCGGTGAATGATGTCATACTACATCTCTAAGCTCAAGGAGACTGTCAAACAAACCAACACTCTCGAATGTGTATTGCTGTTATTGTTAGAGATGCAGAACAAGGTAAACAGAACATATTTTTTCTCTACAATGGATGGTCCCTTTAAAGTACAACTAGAAATGTTTCATCCTTAGTGTTGAACCACATACCATGTAGTGTCATCACTTTTTTATAACTCATATCAGCTGCATTTATTGCGTCTATGTGTATTTGTATAGGTTGAATGAAACTATAGAGCAACAGTGCACACCATAGAGTGTAGGAACAGATGCATTAAGGGTGAAGCAAGTACAGCGTAGTGACAAGTGACTTGGTTTAAGTTCAGAGGTCACGGTGTCGTTTAAACTTATGGATGAATTGTTCCTGGAAGAGATGTGTTTTGGTTCATTTCATTAGTTGTTGTAGCTTGTCGGGACTATGCCCAGATGGATTTTGAGGTCCTGGTTGCATAGCATGGAAAAGTTTGTTTGATTTTCTTCTTGAAATACTTTGTTTTAAACTGGGCGATGTTCTCACTGCAGGCATAACTAAGCCATTGATCTTGTTCACCAGGTGCTGTGTTGTTTTTGAGTTCACAGCTTTGTAAGTGATGCCCCACACCTTGAAAGTGACAGAGGCAGAGGGAGTTGGTGAAGTTTCATCAGCATAGGAGTCACCCAGGCATATTTTCTTGGTCTCTTGGTGAGTTTTACTGCTGCATGGCTGATGCATTTGTTGGAATGTTGGACACTGGTGAGCAGGACATAGCCTTTATCCAGGTATCAAAGGACCAGTGCTCGGACAGCAGTGCTGAAGTCAGACTCTGAGAAGTACAACTTTCTTCTGTGAAGCAGTGGTAGCTGGTGCCCTGTTGTCGGTGTCTTCTTTGCAGTGTTTGTTTTGACTTTCAGTGTTTTTTCCTGTGTGGAATCCCAGGGATTGCAGAAGAGCAGTAACTCCATTGAGGTTCTTTTGGAGAGATTTTGTTTGACATCTGCATCTTTGCTGTGATTGGTGACTGAAACAAACTACATTTCCAAGAAATTGACATTTAGGTCTGTACTGGACATCCAATCCTTAACACCGGCAAGGCCATCACTCAGGCACTTAATGTTGTTACCAGGTGAGGCATTCATATTGAACTTTGTTACTGCACTTTCTTCAAGTCGTAACAATTTCTTCTGCTATTTTCTTAGTGCTTCAAAGCAGTCTGTGAGCAGCTCGAGGCACCTCAAAGAAATCACAGATAAATACAATAATCATCCATTATCAACTTAAAGGACTGCAAAGACTCATAAATGTGATGTACCCAGAACAAAATTACAATTGTAAGTGAATCTGCTTAGGAGCAGGTATGTTATTCACTAGAGTAAGAATTGAAACCATGCACACTTTGTGTAACTTTATGTTTCTGCAGTTGCCTTCACAGGTACCAAGGGTAGTGCCCGTGGTACAGAAGAGCCACCCATGGGTTGCAGGTGCTTTCCCACTCTACTTCAAAAATTGAGGTTTAAGCTGATCTTATATGACTTTGTTATCCGTGCTGATACAGAGCCTTTAAAAAGTTATTGGTGTTTTATAAATGTTAAGTACTTCAACACCCACTCCATTTATCTGTTCAAATGTTTGTTTCAAAGTGGAATGCAGTCTTACCGCTACTTCCAAATGCAAAGAATATCAGGAGGACCTCTGATCTGGAGAAAGCCTTGCTCGTCACGTGTGGTGGTCCTTCCATCACTGTGGCTAGCTCTGGAGCTATCTTCTCTCAGGGTGGCTAGAAGTTATCTTATATGTAAGTGACAGAGCTACATTGACAAGAGGCTTGGTGTGCAACTGATAGGGCATCCTCCATCTGTGGAACATCCTCCTTCCTGCCATCCACGTAAATGGCATATCCATGTAATTTCTCATTCTTCTAAAAAGTCCAGTATCCCACTTCCATTCCAATCCCTAAGGCCCCATATGTTCGTACTCCTGGTGAGCAGGTTACTAGCTTCAGAATCTACAATGTGTGCCAGATTATTCTGTTGGCAAACAATTTCCACTCCTAGTTAGCCATGTATGTATTTTCCTACATACATGTTTATTGTACATAATCTTGGCCTCTTCACATTTTTTCTGGTGCTAAGCTCTGTTTTTCACTATGTGCAGTTTATTTAATGACAATCAAATGAATTTATTTCTGATTTCAGTTCTTGAATGTTTTAGCTTGTCTGTCACCAAAGGATATCAAACCCCTTAAATTATTTTTAAAGAGGTTGCATTGCTTATTTGCAGTGCCCCTTCAGTAGCGCCACTGAAGTATCCTGTCCATCCTGACTTGCGTGGCTGGTGACCACGGGCACCGTGCTAGTGTATCCATCGTCTTGGAGCAGAAAGGTGTGTTGAGTTTAAAAATCTCTGCAGTATGACTTCAACTCACTGAATAATCGAATTCCTTCTATCTAGAATGGGGCCATATAGTAGCCAAGAGATGTAAGTTATGCACCATAAGCATGTGGAGAAAATGTTTTCTTCATTCTGAGCCTGGAAATGTGTTTTACCATTGGCCAGTTTTAAGAGTGGAACATTATCTGAAGCTAGGGTTGCTAACTGGCCAGTTGTCTGCTGCTTCCACCAGTATTTTTTAATGTCCCAACTGGTAGAAAAATAAGCAAGTCACCTAAAGCCTGCATTTCTAGCATTTAGTTACACATACTTCAGTTAGAAAATATGAATAGAAAGCACTTTTAAATGTGTTCTACAGCTGTGTTAACGATCAATGGCTAATACTTAAACAAAGGCAGAAAAGACATGTGACAAAAAAATACATACAATTTTTGTTTAAAGTCCTTTTTAGTATCATGTCTGGGCCTTTGCAGACACTTAAAACAACAACAATTGGCCACTGTTTTTCTCTTGGAAAAGTGGCAACCCTATCTGAAGCACCTGTTAAGATGTTGTAAGATCTGAGAAACATGGACACAGCCAGTGCTTAATTTGTGCGGGTGGTTTCCGGTGCTCGACACGGGCACTTAATTGTCAACACTGGCATTTATGACAGTCTGCCACATGGTGGTCCTGTTTGTCTAATTTAGAGATCAGCACAATAAGTTGATTATTAATTTAATGTACATTAAAAATAACTAATACCATCATTATAGCTTTGGGGGCCTGGAATGATCTAAATTGTCACACTCGTAGGTATATGGTGGTTAGTAGTTGTGTTGGTACCGTCATTGGCAGCGCTAGCAGGGCCAATTTTGTTTTGTTGCAGTTGTACATAGAACAAACTCGACCTGACGGTACTGGAGCACTTCCCATGAGCACCAGTTGCATTACACAAGGACACATTCATTTTTTATCGCCTGGGGAGTTTAAGTGATTTGCCCAGAATCACAGATGATGAGCCGACGCCGAGACCCCAACCCTGTTCCCCGGCTCCAAAGGTAGTAGCTCTGGCCATTAAATCACAGCAGTGGCCTCCTTACGAGGGCCCTGGAACTTATTTACTTACAAATTAAGCACTGGACCCAGTGATCAGTGTTCAATATAGCCTTTAGCTTAGACCCCAATGCCCCCAAGCACTACCCTGTCTAGATGTATATATGTTACTGGAATTTGTGCAGGGCACAGTATGACATTACTCTGGCCTAGTTTTACAGTGCATATTTTTAAATATACTTCTTTACCCTATATCCACAGAGACTTTTCGTTTTGGGTGTTAATGGGGATAGGCCCAAGAAGCTATAAACTGGATCTACTTGGTGAAGCCAGGATCAGAAATCGGCAAAGTCAGACGCGGCCCTGCAAACCTTGATCACCTCCACATGACAAATCAAAGATCTTGTGCTTGGTTTTGTGGACTTAAAAACGTGGGCTCTGACATTCTAAATATTTCCACTACCTTGAGAGTCATAATTCTGAATTAAGATGGTAAGAAGGCCACGTTTTGTGATGAGTTTTGTCCTGCATGCGGCCTGTTCTGGCTTAAGAGAGTGCAGGGTCACTAAGGAAGGAAATACATTTAAAACCAGACGCTTGCCTTGGAAAAGGGCTCAGTTCCCTCGCAGTATCCTTCAGCAGGAAAGTGTAGAGGGACAGGGGGTCTTCAATTTGTCCCAGGGTATTAACGCAGACCCATGCAGTCCCTCCGGTTAGATGGGCCCTCCGCCTCCCATGGGCCCTCATTTATTCCAAAGTCTATGGATAGCTCCCAGGTCCCTCATCACATCCTGCGGCAGGGCCAGCATTTTTGCTACTCCCGGCCCAGAGCTCTGTTATGTTGCAGACGCACTGGGCGTTTCACCAGTTCCCCTATCGCTGGAGCCTGGCACAGAAGCAGGCACGCCCGTTGTTTGTACCAAGCGCCACTTACATCTTGGGTGGGCAGCGCTACAATCTCGAGCTCTCTTTCAGTAACGTCTCTCGCAAGGAGAGCTAATGGGTTTCTGCTTCTCAGTAATGGAGCCGGCCCCCGGTTTGCCAACATGATTAACGCCCTGCCGGATGGGAACGGAACAGATTTTCGACAGCCTGCTGCCGGCCCGAGAGGAAAAGGATATCGGACGTTGCTGAGTTGTGGCCGTTGGGAGGAAGCGCCTCGGAGCGGCCTCCAATCTCCTGAAGCAGGCGTTTCCGCCTGGCACACCCAGGCGACAAATGAATTCTCTTTTCTTCAGTAATAAATCATGAAAGCCATGGACGGCTCCTGGAGAGGAAAGGGGACATGAGCCTGTGTTTTTTAAAGCCTGGTCGGCCCTCGGTGGCCCGTGGTGGGAGTGGCCATGAGCCACGGGAGGGTTTCTGCCTAGAAGTGACGCAGGTGTCTCTGCAGGAAGCGGACGGTCCGAGGGCGCACGGGCCATTGGCTCGGTGCAAGCGTGTGAGCTGTGCGCAACTGCCGGCCCGGTTGCGCATGGCCGGGCAAGGGCTTTCTTTTGAAAACAGTGAATGTTGATGTAAGAGAGACTTGCATTAGTAGGAATTGTGCACTGGCCCCAACTGCGTTGTTAGTCAGCCATTGACAAAAGTATTTAATTGTCCTGATGGCGGTGGCTTAACGCAAAATTATGAGGACCCTCTACCCGCTTGCGTAATCAGGTAGAGGAGCTCGTCTGTATTCTTTGAGGACAAGACTTTGGGGGCGATTACGAGTTTGGCGAACGGGAAGACCTGTCCTTCGAACTTCAGATGGGGAGGTTGTTGCCTTACTGGCAACCTCCCCGCAAGCCCCATTACGACTTTCCGGCTAGGCTGACGGGCGGAAACCAAGGTTTTAACCCGTCAGCCCAGCGGGAAAGTGGCGGCAGCATTGTTGCCGGCTCGTAATCGATCCAACGGCAATGCTGACACCCGCAGGGGGCACCAGCACGCTCTTAATGCGCACTGTCTGCACAGCATTACGAGGGTGCTAAGCAGGGGGCAGTTGGAAACCACCACGAAAAGGCGGGCAGAGAACCATGGTATATTCAGCAAGGCAGCGCGGAGTTCAGCGCCACCCTGGCTTATTCTAACAGGTACCGCCGTCAGCCCGTTGGGAACTTTTAATTTGGTGGTTGGACCGCCAAACTGGCGACACTCATGCCTGCCACTGTGAATCTGGTGGCCTGTTGACCACCAGACTCGTAATGAGGCCCAAGTTTCAGTTGCCATGATCAGTCTGCCCTGGCTGCTGGTTAAGCAGTGAACCAAACTTAATTTGCTCTGCCGGGTCCTTAGACCTTTCTTCAGAGAAGGCCCTGTATTTGAAATCCTTTTAGGGCATTTGAAGATCGAGATAGGGTGTTCGGGCCTTTTTTTGTATATGCCACTAATGTCTGGAGCTTCCCTTACACTTTAGGAACCAGAATGGCTTGTAACGTTTAAAGGTTCTTTGAAAACTCATCTGTTCTGACAGACGAAGTGTGATCCTTTATCTGATAATGGTTTCTGACAACTAGTGCTGGCCTTTTGTCTTTAGCTTCAAGAGATCCCTATGGTGGTGTAAGATATAATATACAAAAATGTTAACATAAAATGACAAGGTATGTGATATCAGCCTGTGCCAAGAAGTATCAAACAATATTAGGGCTCCTTATAAAACACAGAACAAGGGTAATACATATAATATCAAAAGGTGTTCAGATAGGAATTCCTCAAATGGGATTTTTTTTCTAATGTGGTAATGAGTATCACATCAAACTTAATCAATCAATGATTCAAGGATCCAAATACAGAATTCTCAGGCTTAATAATATTCAATTGTATTTTCTTTATATTTGAAAGAATAGTGTGACTGATTTGGCGACACAGGTGCTCCAAAGTGATGGCGCAGTGAAAAATGCAAAGGTGATGTGCCAACACAAATCCATAAAAATATACAGTATAAACAATACAAAGAGGCAGCCACTGGTTCGAGTTACTAAACACAAATAGGAACTTGTAGTGTTCTTAATGTCCAACAGTTAAAGAACGTGTGTTGCCTCGATCCTATGGCAACGTTTTGACCCCAGTAGGAATCAATAGTCCGGGGTCCTAATCAGGACATAATAATGGTAGACACCCAGACCTGTATTATTTATGGTACATTCTAGAATCTATTCCTACGAATCAGCCTTGATTGATATAGAAATGTATGGAGGCCTACACAACCATCTTAAAGTAAATTCGTCATATGCACAACAGGCACTGCAAGCTAACGTCTACGTCTAGAGCTCTCTGTTAGCAAAGCCGCCTCCTGGTGAAAAAGTCAGACTGTGCCTGCTCCGCGGAATCAGTCTCACTATTCTTTGAAATATAGGGCAAATATCATTTAATATTATTAAGCCTGAGAATTGTGTATTTGGATCCTTGAATCATTGGTTGACTAAGTTTGATGTGATACCTATTACCAATTACCATATTAAAAATATCCTATGCCAAGAAGTAGCCAGCCAAGTGCCTCAAGTTGCTTAGTGGCTAAAGTAGACATTTGTGTTTTAGGGAAAAAGTCCATGTTCAATTCCTGAGGGATTGATTCACCTTTATATAGTGTATATTTCGTGTACCCCTATCTCCCTATCCCTGATTCCATGTCATGGGTGTGGGTACTGTCAATGTGGTGGTGGGGTGAAAGCAGTACAGTTGTCAGCTAGTCTGGGTGCCATGCAAATGTTGGTTGATGAGGGTGGCAGTACATGTGGGTCGCAATGGGATTTGTCTCAGAACAGATGCCTGTAGGTACAGGCTCAGTGCATGTGGCAGTCATTGCAAGTGCCAATTGGTGCTGGTGCCACTGCCTGCAGTGTGGGTGTTGATGGGCATGTTTAGTGCCAGTGGTGGTACAACTAGTGCCAGTGGTGCCATGTCGGTGGTGGTGCTACTGGGCGGTGTAAGTGCAATGCTTGCACCAGTTAGTGTGAGAACTTTGCAGGGAGCAGTAGGTGCTGGGGCAGAGCAGATGCCAGTCTGTGAATGCATTGTCTGTGGATTTCTATCTTTTGTCTGCAACCTAGAGCTCCATCCATGCAGACTGATGATGCTCTGGTAATGAGAGCTGTTCCATGTCGGCAAGCAGCCCACGGATGTGCTCGTGAGGAGGTGGCAGACAGTTTGAAGTTTATATGATCTAGTGGCTGCTTTGGGAAATGGCATATTTTTAAGGATTAAGTGAATGTGAGGTGGTCTGTGCTTTTGAGGAAGAGCAGAAGTAAACATTTCAAGACCAGACCAAAGATCTCCTTACCTTCAGGAAACTTCTCAAGACCTGGCTGTTCGAGCAGTAGCAGCACCTCCCTCCCCTATCTCCCCCACCCCTCAGTGCCTTGAGACCTTCACGGGTGAGTAGCGTGCTTTACAAGTTCCTGATTGATTGATTGATTGAAGATAGGCAGTTTGAGTGTATCTTTGGGCCTCAATACACAGGATTTCTTGCTGGTGGTTATTTGCTGTAGAAGTGGTAATAGAGGTGGGATTAGTGTGTGGATGGGAGAGGGTATACTGGATTCGAGGAATTGGTGGTGGTCTTTGGGGGGACTGAGTTTCCTGCCCTGATGTGGGCATGTAGGGTGGACATTTTGCCAGTGAAGTGGTAGGAGAGCTGTGGGATTAGGGATGTTGGAAAGAGCATGACACAAGAAATATTGGTGACGGTGTGTGTCAGGTAGGCTCTGCTTCTTTCTGTATATATATATATATTTTTTTATATGTGAACCAAGGGTAGTAGTGTTTTGGTTGGTAGCTATTCTTGTTTTTTTGGTATGTTTAACCATTTGTTTCACAGAGTGCCGTTGTGGCATCTGCTTAGGGTATATATACTGTCAAATAACATGATTTGTATTTTGTAATAAGCAGAGAGGTTTAAGTTGGCATAGATGTTCAGGACAGCTGTGATCTGCCAGTCGACTCTTCAGACATTTGAGTGGATTGTTGGCTGTAATATGTTTAAAGTTGCTACGGGCATTTCATTATGTTCCTGTGAAATGGTCTTCCACTGTTGGTTGCTTTTGGTTGTTTTCAATTTTTGATGAAGTTCAGAGCTAGGTCATCACAGAACTCTAGTGATGCTATAACTTTGTACCATGACACAATGAGGCAAAGACTAACAGAAGACCTTAATTAGTTCATGAGTACATTTTTCTGCAGAGTGAACACAGGCACTAGGATATTCCAATTTAGCCTTAAAAAGGGCCTTCTGGTGAAGTTGCAAATTCTCCTTCTAACAAAGGGAATCCTCTGCCACATAAGACTTCAACGATCTGTGTTGAGGTGTAAGACATGTAGAATGTGGTGCTAGGTGGTAAAAGATGGATTAGTGAGTCTACTGTGCATCTCATGCCTTCAAAACCCCACTCGAATTGCTACTCTTTTACCTGGTCTTTTTCTGGAACATGGATTCATACATTATCAGCTTATTGCCATAATTTCCAGGTTCACCATACTTTGTATTGTGACTTACTTACTATTAGAACGATTGGTCTATTAGGGCAATCTAGCCCGCAGTTAAGAATGATACTGATAGTGACTCGCATCAGGTTCCAAATTATTTGCCCTGCTTCACACATTCATTCAGTTTAGTGAGCCAAGCAACAACACTTAGGGGGTCATTCTGACCCCGGCGGGCGGCGGGAGCCGCCCGCCTGGAGGGAACCGCCAGAATACTGCTGCGCGGTCAAAAGACCGCCGCGGGTATTCTGTGTTTCCCACTGGGCTGGCGGGCGACCGCCAAAAGGCCGCCCGCCAGCCCAGTGGGAAACACCCCTCCATGAGGATGCCGGCTCCGAATGGAGCCGGCGGAGTGAAGGATGTGCGACGGGTGCAGTAGCACCCGTCGCGAATTTCAGTATCTGCTAAGCAGACACTGAAATTCAGGGAGGGGCCCTCTTACGGGGGCCCCTGCAGTGCCCATGCTATTGGCATGGGCACTGCAGGGGCCCCCAGGGGCCCCACGACACCCCATACCGCCATCCTGTTCCTGGCGGCCGAAGCCGCCAGGAACAGGATGGCGGTATGGGGGTCAGAATCCCCATGGGCAGCGGAAAACCGGCGGGAGACCGCCGGTTTTCCCTTTCTGGCCGCGGCTGAACCGCCGCGGTCAGAATACCCTGGGGAGCACCGCCAGCCTATTGGCGGTGCTCCCGCCGACCCCGGCCCCGGCGGTCCTTGACCGCCGGGGTCGGAATGACCCCCTTAATGTCCTTATTCTAAACATTGTGAATGTCTGAGCCAATCTCATCATTCAATATAGGAGGTTAACATAGGAAAAATAAACCAGGAGAAACAGAAAGATAAGTATTGGAGTGTTGGATCCGAAGGTCTGTATCAACCATTATTGGCCCTGAGCTGCTCCAGTGTCTTTAGTGCAGCTCTCAACATTTCAGTGTGTTGTTAATGCAGTCCTAAAGCCCGCTGCACAGGGCTATACTGGTTGGTAATGGCCCTCTCTCTCATCCTCTTTATAGGCCCTCGCCTGCTACTCGGGCCTATTACTAGTGAGAGGGTCTTTAACAACAGGTAAAGCCGAGGCAGAAGAGCTATAAGGCTATTGGAACATTCCTCCCACTGAAATTAGAATGTTCTAAATTAAAGAGGGAGCAACAGAAAGACAAACATTGAAATGTTGGAGGGTTCAGAAGGTTCACACCAGACATTATAAACCCTGAGCCACCCCACTGTCTGCAGTGGAGCTCCCAACATTCCATGTCCTAATAATTGTTAAAAGTGCTGTCAAACATTGTGAGTCCGCAGACATTTCCCCAGCTCTCCACAATGAATTATAAATGCTGCTGGTCTTTGGTATTTTTTTGTCAAATGTAAAATACTACTGGATTTAAGGAAACAGAATATATTTCACACTTCCATGTCTGAGCTGATGACGTTTGAAAGAATAACATACACGAAGCTGTCTCTTGAAGCACCCTTTAATCCCTGGTCTGAGAGCGCTCGTAAGTGGTATGGCTTTCCCTGATCTTGCCCATTGGTAGCCTTGTCAGGCCTGCTTAGCACAGAAGACATCCCCTCACTTCTTAATCAGCACAGTGTAATCCTTTTATCTCTCCCTGGGCTGCAGAATTTACTCCTGGTTTACATTCTGCTCTTTTTCCCTGTCAATCCCAGGAGAGGCGCCTCTTAAACCAGCTTTAAATCTTTCATCGCAGCCCAGGCTTTCGTTCAAACCTCTTGCTAATGTATGTTAAACTTAAAAGTGGCTTCGGAGTTCGGGAGAGGCCTTGTTTCTCGTCCAGTTGAAGAACGCACATCCTCTGACAGCTTCCCAGGATGCTTGGCAGACATCTTGCACAAACCAGAGACTGCCCCTTTCAGCAGGTTCGGCAGCGTGCAGGAACAGACTCCACGTGCCTCATATGAAGTGCCCAAGAGCATAGAAACTTCAGCAGAAAGGCTAAGTTCACCTCGATTGACACAGAACACGGCTCCTAAAAGCCATTAAAAATAGATCAGATTTTCGGACCCATTCACAGTCTGGATGTGCAGATATTCACTGACTAACACCTTGTTAAAAACAAAACACAACAGCTGGGAAGCCTTCAGGTCTAACATCCCTTTCATGTAAAAATTGCAAGCAGCACAGCAAATAGTAAAAATACAAATAGACCCTTAAAAAAGGTGAGTTGGAGCCTTATGATAAAATACATGAAATTTAGTACAGTTTATGTGTGTGCTATCTCAATACAAGCCAGTGGAGCTTAGGGCCAGATGTAGGAACCGGTTTGCATGTCGCAAACTGCGACAAACGCAGTTTGCGACATGCAAAACGGCTATCGCGATGCTGATTCACATTTTGCGAGTCGGTACCGACTCGCAAAATGTGAATCCGACTCGCAAATAGGAAGGGGTGTTCCCTTCCTATTTGCGACTCGCACCACGATGCAGAATTGCTTTGTGACCGCAAAAGCGGTCGCAAAGCAATTCACAGTTAACACCCACTTGAAGTGGGTGGTAACTCATTCGCAAACGGGAAGGGGTCCCAGTCGCTAAAAATAATTTTTCAGAGCAGGCAGCCTACTCTGAAAAATGAAACCAAATGGTTTCATTATTTTTTTGTATTGCAACTCGTTTTCCTTTAAGGAAAACGGGCTGCAATTCAACAAAAAAAAACTGCTTTATTAAAAAAGCAGACACAGACATGGAGGTCTGCTGTCTTCAGCAGGCCACCATCCCTGTGAATGCATGGACTCGCTATGGGGTCGTAAAATGCGACCCACCTCATTAATATTCATGAGGTGGGTCTTTGCGACCCCATAGCGAGTCGCAGAAGGTGTCTGAGACACCTTTCTGCCTACAATTTTGCGAGTTGCAAATTGCGAGTCAGTCTGACTCCCAATTTGCAACTCGCAAAATTTTCTCTTGCTACATCTGGCCCTTAATCACTTGGCAGAAAGTTATTACTTTCAGTGAACACTTCTCCAATTTGCAGGATTTTCTCCTGGAGAAACCCTGAGACGATCTTCAGAAGAAGATATTCATGAATACAATACTGAGGGGCAGATTTACAAGAAAGTGGAGAATCGGTTCCGATGTGCCGTTTTTCTACGTCCTCCTTCCATCACTTAACAACACCATGATTGCACTGTATTTATAATAAGGTGCACCATGGTGGTCGTTAGCACAATAGCATCATAATTTTTGCCTCTATTGTGGCGCTAGGCTGCACTAGCATCAACAATTTTGTCGCTAGTGCAGCAAAGCACAGGGAGGCCCAGAGGTTACTAAGGGTGCGCCATTTTAACTGCTGCCCTGGGCAATGGCGCAGTGTAATGTTGTAAATTTCACTGCGCCATTTCTTCGGGTCTCCCTGCGTCGGAACGCCCCCTTGCATACATTATGTCTGGCGCAGGCATAATGTGGCGAAAGGGGTCACAAAGTGGTGCATTGCTTGTAAATCTGATGTGGGGGTAAAGACCACTTTAACACCGCCTAAGCATTACAAAAAAAATTACATTAGGGCGACTCAAGGTGAAGCAAGGGGCTTGTAAATATGCCCCTGAGTTCATTATTCTTCCTGAAATCCTGCTTCTAGTTCACAACACTGAAAACGAGATTGCACTTTGCAGAATTATGCAAACTTTCAGCAAAATTGTGTGAAGTTACTTGTAATTATGTGAAATTCAAGTCAGTCGTTTTGCACTATATTTTGTTTGTATTAATTTTTGGTATGAGGATGCATTTAAATTAAGTTCTGGGAACAACAGCTGCTCTCGTGATGTTGTTCACATGCATTCGATGTAAATATTTCAAGCAAACTGCACTTTTTGTGGTACATTTTTACCATGAATAGTGCATAATTACTCTAACTGGTGTAATGGCACAATTTTGGAATTTTTGAGTAAGATGCATAACACGGAATTCCCCAAATTACATGATTTACGCTGGTGTAATGTATGTTTCTCCTATGCCTAATATATGTGTGTGTTTGCGTGTGTCTATATACATAACTATATACAAACATTTTGAAAGAACAGATTTGCAAAAAATGTGTATGCCTTCGCAAGTATAGATGTTGACATAGAATATGTGTACATTTGATCCTTTTAGTTGATTAATCCCACATGCATATTAGAGAGAATCAGATGACTTATCCTGACATGTATCCATCCAACCTAGCTAATTCTCAAGGACTGTCCACATAGTAGAGAAGTCTGCAAGTGTAGGATTTGGGTAAACTAGAAATTGCACTTTTCGTTGCATGTTTAGTTGTTTCACTTTTTTCATCAAAGAGATTTTTCACCATGAAGAAATTCTTTCCACGAGAGCCAGTAAAAAATTGGGGATGTGTGGGGCATTTTCACACATTCGTTGCCTACTTACTTATATTTTACTCGAAGTAGATTGTTGTAGCTGATTGATGTAGGCTTAGAGTGCAGTGCATCAGCAAAATGCATTGCCCACTAGAGGCATGCACAGCTGCAGCATTTTGGGTTTAAACCTCGCAAATTCACAAATATTTTAAGCTTCACGAAGCTGACAAGTTGCAAAAGAAATTGGGGCAAAAAAGACCCTTTGTGGGAGTGTGAACATCTCCACTGCCCAGGGCCAGAAGTGTGATGCTTCCAATACATTTACTGTTGGAGTACTGGTTGCACCATCTGCATCTTATTCCCTGCTGCTAGAAGTCTCCAGCCCTGACTTTTGGCAGCAAGTAATCAAAGGCATGAGGGTTCCCGTGGTGCCAAGAAATCCAAGATAGGAGGGTTCCCAGTGGTGGCTATTGCGTGTCCCCGCTGTCTCTCAGGGCTCGAGCGGTGACGAGTCATAGCGCAGTTCCCTCCGGCTTGATGTAGGTGGGACAGCTAGCTGCAATGAAATAATCAAGTACAGTGAAATTTCGTGCCAGTGGCAAAGCTGAAACAAGCATTGGCAAAGCCAGTAGGTCTGGCATTGGCTACCAGCTTTTTGGCTTTGCCGATACTGGTTTTGTTTAGTCACGGTTTTTGAAAATCTTTATTGATGGGGAAACTGCCAGGCCCTTGTCAATCTAAAGAGAATTGCTAAAAGCATAAATATTTTTTCGGTCTCAAAATGTTTAGCCAGAATTCTTTGTGGTGGCTAAAAACAGAAATTTCCAGGTCCTAAGAAGATTATCTGAGGGTGTTGGTGTTTTCTAGCTATGCACATTGAACGCACAAAACAATATTGAAAATTGAAACAGACCATTGCTTTTGGAGGGGCATTAATGCTGGGGACGGGCGAGGTGCAGCTGTGTTTAAATTAGTGCGCCTCAATTCTAGCAAGATCCCAACCATTTGCGATGCTCCCCTCATTTAGGTCAAGGTTTAATTTGTTTCGCAATCCAAGGTGCTAAATCTGGTGAAGAGATTTTGGAGGCTCTTGTCTGGGAAGATAGATCATATTCCAGAAGGGATTATTGAGAAGCTATTGGCATCCACCCCCCGCCTCCCCCGACAGTCCATAACATGCAGGCTCAATGACTCACAAGTTGTACCTGCTTCTTGTTCCTCCTTTGCACAATCACTCACTTAGAAAGGCTTTAAATTCGGACAAACTACAATAATTAATGGCCACTGGGACAAGACTTTTGATTAGGTGAGCCAATCTGAGGACTCTGCGGAGGATGCTAAGAATGCTTAATTGTTAAGTTAATTAGCCACACACCGGCCTTGGGTTTTATCCAATACGTTACTCCTGCTTTTATCTGTGGCTTCTCTTTTCCCCTACCCAGGGCAAATCCACTCCCATTGACTTAGGAAAATGTAAAAGTTAGAATATACATTACACAAGTTGTCTGGAATAGTTTTTTTTAAATCCTTTTTTAATAAACAATGCACAGCATACAGTGGGCCATTAGGATGATAGCCATTGGCATGCATGCATGTGGCTCAAAACACTTTTTTAAGTACACTAGAAAAAACAGAAGGGATAGACAGTTACATAGTCTCTTTGAGTCCATATTGTACACCGGCAGTCCAGCACGGCACTACTCCCTCCTGTGCATGTACACGCCCATCCTTTAGTACCCCCATCCTCCCGCAGGGTCCATAGAGGGCGTTCCATGGGCCCCACATCTTCTCCCATTTCTTGAAGCTGCTCCCATTTTGATAAACCAATCTTCCCACTCTTTGACACCAGTCCATAACCAGTGCCCACTCGCCATGCTCAGAGATTGGGGAGCACCCCATATCACTTTACACTTGGCCACTCCAGCTGCCAGCCACAACCATGTGCATTGGTGTCATTTCTATGAGTATTCCCCCGTTATCAATGGGAGAAGCCACCTGTGGTCGCTGGGGATTAGTGCCCTCTGTATCAAATCAAATCAAATCAAATCAAATCATTAACATTTATAAAGCGCGCTACTCACCCGTGCGGGTCTCAAGGCGCTAGGGGAAAAGGGGGGGTTATCGCTGCTCGAACAGCCAGGTCTTTAGGAGTCTCCGGAAAGCGGAGTGGTCCTGGGTGGTCCTGAGGCTGGTGGGGAGGGAGTTCCAGGTCTTGGCCGCCAGGAAGGAGAAAGATCTCCCACCCGCTGTGGAGCGGCGGATGCGAGGGACAGCAGCGAGTGCGAGGCCAGAGGAGCGGAGGAGGCGGGTGGGGACGTAGAAGCTGAGGCGTCTGTTGAGGTATTCCGGTCCCTTGTCGTGGAGGGCTTTGTGTGCGTGGGTGAGAAGTCAGAAGGTGATCCTTTTGCTGACTGGGAGCCAATGCAGGTGTCTCAGGTGTGCGGAGATGTGGCTGCTGCAGGGTACGTCGAGGATGAGGCGGGCCGAGGCGTTTTGAATGCGTTGCAGGCGATTTTGGAGTTTGGCTGTGGTCCCGGCGTAGAGGGTGTTGCCGTAGTCCAGGCGGCTCGTGATGAGGGCGTGGGTCACGGTTTTTCTGGTGTCGGCGGGGATCCAGCGGAAGATCTTGCGGAGCATGCGGAGGGTGAGGAAGCAGGCGGAGGACACGGCGTTGACTTGCTTGGTCATGGTGAGAAGAGGGTCCAAGATGAAGCCGAGGTTGCGGGCGTGGTCTGTGGGGGTCGGTGCGGTGCCGAGGGCCGTGGGCCACCAGGAGTCGTCCCAGGCGGACAGGGTGTTGCCGAGGATGAGGACTTCCGTTTTTTCAGAGTTCAGCTTTAGGCGGCTGAGCCTCATCCAATCTGCGACGTCCTTCATACCCTCTTGTAGGTTGGTCTTGGCGCTGGCGGGGTCCTTGGTGAGGGAGAGTATAAGTTGGGTGTCGTCGGCGTAGGAGGTGATGATGATGTCGTGCTTGCGTACGATGTTGGCGAGGGGGCTCATGTAGACATTGAAGAGTGTCGGGCTGAGCGATGAGCCTTGAGGTACGCCGCAGATGATCTTGGTGGGTTCTGAGCGAAACAGAGGGAGGTAAACTCTTTGGGAACGGTTTGCGAGGAAGGAGGCGATCCAGTCCAGGGCCTGGCCTTGGATCTCGGTGGAGCGGAGGCGGGTGATTAGGGTGCGGTGACAGACGGTGTCAAAGGCAGCCAAGAGGTCGAGAAGAATGAGGGCGACTGTTTCACCGTTGTCCATCAGGGTTCTGATGTCGTCTGTGACTGAGATGAGGGCGGTTTCAGTGCTGTGGTTGGTTCGGAATCCGGTTTGTGAGGGGTCGAGCAGGTTGTTGTCTTCCAGGAAGGTGGTCAGCTGTTTGTTGACGGTCTTCTCTATTACTTTGGCTGGGAAAGGCAGAAGAGAGATGGAGCGGAAGTTTTTCAGGTCGCTCGGGTCAGCCGTAGGTTTCTTTAGTAGGGCGTTGACTTCGGCGTGTTTCCAGCATTCGGGGAAGGTAGCAGAAGAAAAAGAAGAGTTGATGACGGTCTGGAGGTGCGGGGCGATGATGTCGTTGGCTTTGTTAAAGATGAAGTGCGGGAAGGGGTCCGAAGGGGCGCCGGAGTGGATATAGTTCATGATGGATTTGGTTTCTTCCGTGTTGATGTGGGTCCAGTTGTTGAGGGTGATGGCCGGGGATGCGGGTTCGGTGGTGTTTGGTTGGGTCTGGTGTCCGAAGCTGTCGGGGAGGTCGCTGATCTTGCGATGGAAGAAAGTGGCGAGGGATTCGCACAAATCCTGTGAGGGCGTGACGGCGTTGGCGTTGGCGCTGGGGTTGGAGAACTCCTTGACGATGCTGAAGAGTTCTCTGCTGTTGTGGCTGTTTTTGTCCAGTCTGTCGGTGAAAAAGTTCCTTTTGGCAGCGCGGATCAGGTGGTGGTGTTTGCGGGTAGCGTTCTTGAGGGCGGTCATGTTGTCAGCGGTGTGGTCCTTGCGCCAGGCTTTCTCAAGGGCGCGACAAGTTTTCTTTGATTCTTTGAGGGTGTCAGAGAACCAGAGAGGTTTTTTGGTGTTGGTCTGTCGATGCGTGCGTTTGAGGGGAGCAAGATTGTCTGCGCAGTTGGAGATCCAGTTTGTGAGGTGGAGGGCTGCGTCGTTGGGGTCGGTGGTGAGGGTGGGTTGGTTGGCGGCGAGTGCGGAGAGGAGTTGCTCTTCAGGGATCTTGTTCCACTGTCGACGAGGGATAGGTTGAGTGCGGAGGTGGTGGGTCTCGCGTCGGAATGTGAAGTGGACGCAGCTGTGGTCAGTCCAGTGTAGGGCGGAGGTGTGGCTGAAGAAGACGTGTTTGCTGGCGGAGAAGATAGGGTCGAGCGTGTGTCCGGCGATGTGGGTGGCGGTGTTCACCAGTTGTTTGAGGCCGAGGTTGGCGAGGTTGTCGAGCAAGGTGGTGGTGTTGGGGTCGTTGTTTTGTTCCAGATGGAAGTTGAGGTCGCCTAGGAGGATGTAGTCCGGTGAGGCGAGGGCGTGCGGGGAGATGAAGTCAGCGATGGCGTCGCTGAAAGGGGCGCGTGGTCCGGGAGGACGGTAGACGAGGGATCCTCTGAGGGTGGTCCTCGGGTCGGTGCGAATCTGAAAATGCAGGTGTTCAGCGGCGAGAGGGGTGTCTTCGGTGGAGGTGGTGACGCTGATGGAGTCTTTGATGACGATGGCGATACCTCCTCCTGCTTGGTTGGTGCGGTCTTTCCTGGAGATCTTGTAGCCTTCAGGGATGGCGGTGGCGATGTCTGGAGCAGAGGATGCATTCATCCAGGTCTCCGTGATGACGTCGACGTCCGGTGCTGTGGAGTCCAGGAGGTCCTAGAGTTCAACGGCGTGTTTGTGGACGGAGCGAGCGTTGACTAGGATGCACTTGAGGTGGTTGATGGCGCGTGGGCTTGTGGTCGTGGTGGTTGCGTGGTGGAAGATGCGTTTGCAGGAGTTGCAGGCGAAGGGTCCATGGGTGCGTTTGGGGTGAGCTTGGAAGCAGGTGTTGGAGCGTCCTGGGTTGAGGGCGTGGAGGGTGGTGGGGTCGTAGCGGATCAGCGGGGCTTGGGAGAGCTGGGGACCAGTGGTCGTGGCGCTGGGCGCGGGCCAGGCGCAGACGGGCGCAGACGGGCTTGCCTCTGGCGCGCCAGCGGCGCTTTCGCGCAGCGGCTGCCATATGAGGTAGGAGGGGGGGGAGGGGTCAGCTGGGGGCGAATGGGAGCTGGGGGGAGGGGGCGTGCAGGAGGTCGCGGCGGGAAAGCGCGAGGGAGGGGGGGACAGGTAGAGTGAGAAGAGCTGGGGGAGGGGGGTTTAAGGGTGGAGGGGGGTGAGTTTTAGGAGGTTTAGGAGATTAAGGAGAAAGATAGGAGTAGGGTTGTGAAGATAGGGGAGGGGGGGTTGTAGAGGTGGGTGAGGGTGAGAGGTAGAGTGAGAGGATAGGAAGATAGGTAATAGAGGGGGTGGCGGGAGGGGGGAGAGATAGAGAAATAGTTAGAGAAATAGATAGAGAGATAGGAAGATAGGAGGAGGTGGAGAGTGAGGGAGTTAGATAGTGGGATAGAGAGATAGAGAGATAGGTAGATAGGAGGAGTGAGGGAGGTAGATAGTGAACGGTTAGATAGGGGAGATAGAGAGGGGGATGCGAGTGAGGGAGGGGGATGAGGCAGGAGCAGGAGGGCAGGCGCGGGGAGAAGAAGACGGAGGAGGCAGAAGAGCCGAAGGCAGAAGATAGAAGACAGAAGACCAGAAGACCGGAAGAACAGAAGAACAGAAGAACAGAAGAAAGGAAGACCGGAAGAACAGAAGAAAGGAAGACCGGAAGAACAGAAGAACACAGAAGAACACAGGAGAACACAGGAGAACACAGAAGAACACAGAAGAACACAGAAGATCACAGAAGAAGATACAGAAAACGAAGAACAGAGGGCAGAAGACCACAGAAGAAGATGAGGAAGAAGAGAGGCGACAGGAGAGGCTGAGAAGCACACAGAAGAAGAGAGAAGACGGGGAAAAGAAGAGTACAGAAGAAGATTACAGACGAGGAGCGAGGAGGAAGAACAGAGAAGAAGAAAAGAAGCAGGAGCAGGAGAGAGGGTGAGTAGCGCGGGGCAGAGCGAGGGGCTGGGAGGTGGGGGTACTTACTGTGAGGTGGGTCTCAGGAACTCAGGAACATGGAGGAGCTGCAGAGACAGGGGGAGCGACCTACCCTTGGGTCAAGGGTCGCTACCCCTGTCGCGCAGCGGCCGCCATATGAGGTAGGGGGGGGGAGGGGTCAGCTGGGGGCGAATGGGAGCTGGGAGGCGGGGGCGTGCAGGAGGTCGCGGCGGGAAAGCGCGAGGGAGGGGGGGACAGGTAGAGTAGGAAGAGCTGGGGTAGGGGGGTTTAAGGGTGGAGGGGGGTGAGTGTTAGGAGGTTTAGGAGATTAGGGAGAAAGATAGGAGTAGGGTTGTGAAGATAGGGGAGGGGGGTTGTAGAGGTGGGTGAGGGTGAGAGGTAGAGTGAGAGGATAGGAAGATAGGTAATAGAGGGGGTGGCGGGAGGGGGGGAGAGATAGAGAAATAGATAGAGAAAATAGATAGATAGAGAAATCGATAGATAGAGAAATAGATAGAGAGATAGGAAGATAGGAGGAGGTGGAGAGTGAGGGAGTTAGATAGTGGGATAGAGAGATAGAGAGATAGGTAGATAGGAGGAGTGAGGGAGGTAGATAGTGACCGGGTTAGATAGGGGAGATAGAGAGGGGGATGCGAGTGAGGGAGGGGGATGAGGCAGGAGCAGGAGGGCAGGCGCGGGGAGAAGAAGACGGAGGAGGCAGAAGAGCCGAAGGCAGAAGATAGAAGACAGAAGACCAGAAGACCGGAAGAACAGAAGAACAGAAGAACAGAAGAAAGGAAGACCGGAAGAACAGAAGAAAGGAAGACCGGAAGAACAGAAGAACACAGAAGAACCCAGGAGAACACAGAAGAACACAGAAGAACACAGAAGAACACAGAAGAAGATACAGAAAACGAAGAACAGAGGGCAGAAGACCACAGAAGAAGATGAGGAAGAAGAGAGGCGACAGGAGAGGCTGAGAAGCACACAGAAGAAGAGAGAAGACGGGGAAAAGAAGAGTACAGAAGAAGATTACAGACGAGGAGCGAGGAGGAAGAACAGAGAAGAAGAAAAGAAGAAAAGAAGCAGGAGAGAGGGTGAGTAGCGCGGGGCAGAGCGAGGGGCTGGGAGGTGGGGGGTACTTACTGTGAGGTGGGTCTCAGGAACCTGGAGGAGCTGCAGCGGCAGGGGGAGCGACCTACCCTTGGGTCAAGGGTCGCTACCACTGTCGCGCAGCGGCCGCCATATGAGGTAGGGGGGGGGAGGGGTCAGCTGGGGGCGAATGGGAGCTGGGGGGCGGGGGCGTGCAGGAGGTCGCGGCGGGAAAGCGCGAGGGAGGGGGGGACAGGAAGAGTGAGAAGAGCTGGGGAGGGGGTTTAAGGGTGGAGGGGGGTGAGTGTTAGGAGGTTTAGGAGATTAGGGAGAAAGATAGGAGTAGGGTTGTGAAGATAGGGGAGGGGGGGTTGTAGAGGTGGGTGAGGGTGAGAGGTAGAGTGAGAGGATAGGAAGATAGGTAATAGAGGGGGTGGTGGGAGGGGGAGAGAGATAGAGAAATAGATAGAGAAAATAGATAGATAGAGAAATCGATAGAGAAATAGATAGAGAGATAGGAAGATAGGAGGAGGTGGAGAGTGAGGTAGTTAGATAGTGGGATAGAGAGATAGAGAGATAGGTAGATAGGAGGAGTGAGGGAGGTAGATAGTG
The DNA here is from genome assembly GCF_031143425.1 of Pleurodeles waltl. Classification (NCBI taxonomy): domain Eukaryota; kingdom Metazoa; phylum Chordata; class Amphibia; order Caudata; family Salamandridae; genus Pleurodeles; species Pleurodeles waltl. Next base: position 1,659,782,583 of record NC_090445.1, read on the forward strand.
AACGTGTTAGATAGGGGAGATACAGAGGGGGATGCGAGTGAGGGAGGGGGATGAGGCAGGAGGGCAGGCGCGGGGAGAAGAAGACGGAGGAGGCAGAAGAGCCGAAGGCAGAAGATAGAAGACCGGAAGAACAGAAGACCGGAAGAACAGAAGAACAGAAGAACAGAAGAACAGAAGAAAGGAAGACCGGAAGAACAGAAGAAAGGAAGACCGGAAGAACAGAAGAACACAGGAGAACACAGAAGAACACAGGAGAACACAGAAGAACACAGAAGAACACAGAAGAACACAGAAGAAGATACAGAAAACGAAGAACAGAGGGCAGAAGACCACAGAAGAAGATGAGGAAGAAGAGAGGCGACAGGAGAGGCTGAGAAGCACACAGAAGAAGAGAGAAGATGGGGAAAAGAAGAGTACAGAAGAAGATTACAGACGAGGAGCGAGGAGGAAGAACAGAGAAGAAGAAGAAAAGAAGCAGGAGCAGGAGAGAGGGTGAGTAGCGCGGGGCAGAGTGAGGGGCTGGGAGGTGGGGGGTACTTACTGTGAGGTGGGTCTCAGGAACTCAGGAACCTGGAGGAGCTGCAGCGGCAGGGGGAGCGACCTACCCTTGGGTACATTGAGACATTTCTCGCACCACGCTCCCCTAAAAAGCTGGATCTAGGGGCCATCCCAGAGTATATGGTAAAATATACCCACCATCTCCTCCCCCCAAACACACAGCTCTATATCAATTCATTCCATCTTTTGGAGTCATACTCTGGATAAGTAGGACCTATGTAGTATCTTAAGTTGTATTAGGCAGAATCGGGCACGCATGTCTATGCCACTATTCATGGCATCTGCCCAATTGTCGTCATAGAGGGATCCCACATCCTCCTCCCACGCCTCCGTCAATGTCCCAATGGGATAAGGCAAGTTATTAATCAATTCCTTGTAGATAATTGAGATTGCGTGGTCTGGGAGTGGCTCCTCAAGGATGCTATCCTCAAGCAGTGTTGCCTCTTCCAGCTGTTCCCCTTCCAGGATGTGTCTCCGAAGTGCGTGACCCAGCTGTAGATATCTATAGTACTCAGTCCCCTTCATGTCATATTCCCACTGCATTCCCTCAAAGGATCTGAGGGTGTTGTCTCTCCAGATGTCTCCCGGCTGCCCTATGCCAATCAACGCCCTCTTGGAGAATCCCCTCAGACCCCCCACCTCCCTTAAGGGGTAGCTGTCCCAGAGCTGGGTCCGCATGGTGAGCGTCCCCTTGTCACCAGGTGCCGATTTGCATTTCTCCAGGCCTGTACTACAGGCTGTGTATGTATCTGTAGGATGTGGTCTCTTCGTTAACAATATACGACCCTTTCCTAGTACCCATGGCTGCTCTGTCAGTCCAAAAGGCTGGGTCAGATTGAGCCGCAAAGGCCCAGTTGTTTACCACCACCAACTGTGTCACCCAGAAGTACAGTAGTACTTTTGGGATGGCCAGTCCCTCTTCAGAGACTCCCCTTTGGAGCTTGTGCAACGCGATACGCAGGATTCCTCCGGCCCATAACAATGTTCGGAATGCTTGATCAATTTTCCCGGAAGATCTCTACTGGGACTGTGAAAGGTGTGTTTTGAAAAATATATAATAGGTGGGGTAAGGTCATCATTTTGTAAAAGGTTGCTCTGCTCAAGAGCATGAATGGCAGGTGCCTCCAATGGTCTACATCCCAACGCAGCCTGTCCAGCTGCGGGGTCAAATTCCGGTGGAGGAATTTGTTTTGATCTCTTGTGACATAGATCCCGAGGTATTGGAAGCCCCTGATTTCCATCAGTATTGTGCAGCGGGAAGGGAGACTGGTGACCTCCTCTGTTAGTGGGTAGAGGAGAGACTTGTCCCAGTTGATGATGTAACCCGAATGGTCTCCGAATATTTTGAAGGTTTGTAGAAGTCTATCAATAGAGAGGGCTGGGTCAGTGAAGTAAAGCAAAACATCATCCTCAAACAATGAGGTGCGCTCCTCCAAACCCTAGGGCATCCTTACGAGCTCTGTCTTCTGCCAGGTCTCGGAGTTGTCTGGACTAGTTATGCAAAATATGTGGTTGGTGTTAGAGGAGTTGTATTTTTCCAGTTCTTCTAAAAAGTATATAGAGGCATAGGAATCAAAATAGGGATGTTTTCTACCAAACTGCTCCAAGTGGTATCATAGACAAAAAGGGCAAAATTGAATTTTTATGATATAGCTTTGAACCACCAGGAGAAAACTTTCCCTTTTGATAGCGGTCAAATTGCAATTGCAGATTGATAGCTTTCAATCTTTAGTTTTAATGTTGTGCATGACTCTCCCTATGCACCACTCCCACTGGGCGGGGGCGAGCAGTCTTCAGGGAGCCACACGCAAACATCCTTCTACATTCCCCTTTCACCTTCTTTTGGTTTACCCTCAAAAAGAAAAAAGTACCTGCTACCCCTTTCACCTCCCTTCTCAACTTGAGTGCTCTACTCGCACTTCTGTAGTGGAGAGTAGGTGCTTTGCTGACATCGGCTCCACGAGAGCCAGTGCCAGCAGATGGACAAGGGCCCTTACATTCATTAGGTCAGCACCCGTCAAGAGAGACAGCGGGTGGCAATGCTGAAGGTCATCCGCCAATCCACCACCTCCTTCTTGCCTGCTGAGATATGGAGGTGGTGGGCAGCATGTGAGTCTGAGGTCAAGCAACCTCCTTGCCACTGTGTTCTTTAGGTCTCAGGAGACTTGAGTGAGGTGGGGGAACATTGGGTAAGCAGCCACTTCCCCATGTGAGGTCACAACAGTGGATACATTGTTATTGTCAGTGTTGTGACTTAAATGTCACTTAATAGTAAGTAAATAGATTTTGGATTAAATATTCACACTAATAGCTTTTATTAGTACCGAGAATAAAGGTAATATAAAATATGCATGACCTGCATGATGTTGAAAGTCCTTTAAAGAGAAGATAACACTCCACAATGTTTCTACAAAGCTAAGGTTAGCTAAAAGGCCTCCTTTCAACAAGCAGACCTGGATTTCACACTAAAGCACATGTCTTCCCACTGCCTCACCTTCTAGTCTTTATCGTGGCCCACCCACAAGAGCCGCTACCTGAGTTTGCAGATGAAACAAGCATTGGCAAGGCCAATAGATTTCACCGTTGGGACCATTTGGCTTTGTCAATGTCTTTCGATGAAGCTAAATATCAGCAGCAAAAAACAATTTGTAGCAAAGTTGTGCATTAGTGGTAAAAAAAAGCGCAATGATGTGGTCACAATTTGCAGCCACGTCAAATCATTGGCGTGCACCTACATGACAACATATGTGTACACATGCATCAACACACATGCGAGAGCCCTTGGAATGACATGCATGCCATTTTTTAAATTTACTGATCTCTGATGGATAAGTAAATAAAAAAATGAAATTGGGTATTCTAAATGTGATTTTTTTTTTTTAAGGTTACAGTGGATGACCCTTCAATAAAAATAAAAGATTAACAAGCACTTGCAAAGCCAATAGGTTTTCCCTATACAAGAGCTATTGGTTTTCCAATGTGTTTTAGCCATGTTGTTCATCAGCGTGGCTGATTTTCTGCATGACTAAAAGTTAGTGGCATAAAGAAGAGTGGCGAGGAGTGTTGTAGCATGGAATGGTGAAGAATTTTGCAGAGTGGAGTGGCAGAGAGATTGTGTGTTGGAATGGCATAGTCACTTAGAGTGGTATACACTGGAGCAGCACAGACTACAGTGGATTGGTGTAGAGTGCTGTTGCATAGAATGGAGTAGCATAGAGTGGAGTAGTGTGGAGTAAAGTGGCATAGAATACAGTGGCAGAGAGTGCAGTGTTGCAGAGAAGAGTTTGTGTGCAGTGGTGGAGAGTGGAGTAGAGTGACCTAGAGAACAGTGGCATAGAGTTAAGTACAGTGCTGGAGAGTAGAGTGCAGTGGCGTAGAGTTCAGTGGTTAGGAGTAGAGTGGTATAGAGTGCAGTGGCATAGACTGGAGTGGCGCAGAGGAGAGTGGCATGGAGTTCAGTGGTGGAGAGTAGATTGTTTCAGAGTAGAATGAAGTGGTGTAGAGTAGAGTGGTGCAGGGCAGAGTGCAGTTGCGCAGAGTGGTTTAGAGTGTAATGCCATATAGTAAAGTGGTATAGAGTGCAGTGGCATAGAGTACAGTAGTGCAGAGTAGATTAGAGTGGTATATGGTTGATTGGCATAGAGTGCAGGGGCATATAGTTGAGTGTTATAGAGTAAAGTGCATGGCGTAGAGTGTATTAGCATAAGCATAGACTGCAGTGGTGTAGAATGAAGTGTTGCAGAGTGACACAGTATAGTGACATAGAGTGGAATAGTGCAGAGTAGATAGGTGTGTCCTAGACAAGTGGTGTAGAGAGCACTGGCATAGGGTAGATTGGCACAGGGTAGAGAGGTGTAGCATGAAGTGGCGTAGAGTGCAGTGGTGAAGATTGCAGTGGCATGAAGTGGTGTAAGTTTTAGTGGTGCAGAGTAGGGTGCAGTGGTGTGGAGTGCTGCAGAGTAGAGTGGAGTGACGTAGAATGGAGTATTCATGGTGTGGTAGCACACTACCATTACAGATAACACATTTTCAATTGAAATGTCCATCAGCTTTACTAATAAAACTTTACAGTGTACAGTTGAAAATGTGTGGGAATTGCATTACCTAGTTTAATGATTTGTTTTGAACATATTAAAGTATTTGTTTCCAACACACTTCAGAAATAACAAACAAATTGCTTTATTTGTTCATTCATCATTCTGATATATTCTGAAATACGTACACAGTTCATTAAAATGTTGTTGTGTGCTAGAAAAAAACGTTTTCCTATCCCCAGTATCCAGCAAGATTGTCACATAAATCCTCTCACTTTGATATCAGAGAAATAAAAGTAAACATGCACCTGTGGGAAACAGCACCTGTCATTTTACCTTGGGCTTTGAATGCACAGCAAACGTAATAAGAACAAGATCTAAAGGCCTGGTAACTGAAAGTGAGTTTGTGGAAGAATACAGAAAACATAGTTTAGGACGAAAGGGTCAAACTGAACCTGGAGAGTCTAAAGCAAATAAAGCCAGCACATGGAAAGCCAAAAGTGTGAGTTACATACCACAAAGCCAATGGTAATCACCAAGCAGAATGCATTTGTAGGTCAACTTTCAGAAAGTTTCCAAGATGTTTACAGCAAACCAAACAACTGTGCTGTCTGGTAGGCTTCGACCTGTGGGGGCATCAGGGGCATGAGTGGGGGAAAGTAAAATAAGAATACAACTGGGTGGGGTAAGAGAACAGTATGAAGTTTGGGGTTTGAAGCACATGATGGAGAAGGCAGCACTAAGGAGCTGAGGAGGGGAACATGTGAGAAAGAGAGCGCATCATGGGGAGCGTGGGAGAAGCGCAGAAAAAAAGTCACAAGCAGTATGAGAGAGGATACAACACTGACACAGGGAGAGAGTAAAAGAAGTGCTGGAAAACACTTACACACTTATGGAGTGCTTAACCAAAAAGGGAAATGTAGTTCCCTAAAAGTGAGCAGTGGACAGATACAAGTCAGCTAATCTAAAGTATGGGAAAGAGGCTATGCTCCTGGTGAGGGACAAGCACAAGAAGAGGAAGGCTGGCTAATGCAAACAAACAAAAAAGCAAAAAATGATAGTAACAAAAAAGCAAATTAATGATAAGCAATTGGTGTGCTGTAAGCCCTATGTAAGTTCTTGGTACACCCACAATAGGTCTTTCACAACCATAGAGCTTGAACTGTCTGGTAGGCGAGACCTACAACCACAACAGTTTTCCCATGCTTGCCTACTGCTACATGCTTCACCATTGCAAATGCTGGCACCCTAGCTGTCACATTGCTTTGGAGTGAGTATCCCTGAGTGTGGAGGCCTCTAGGCGCTGATAATACTAGACACGTGCCTACATTGCCCAATGCAAGCTGGTCCCTGCCAACAAAATGTTGCAAGCTAACCTCTCAGAAAGAATGGTGCAGTTCCTGATAAAGGGGGCCCTTTGATTTTTTTATGTGCATAGTTATAAAACATTAAAAAGAAGGTACTACAAAATGCACATCACAAAGACTGTAACAACAAGCCACGTATTTTAATTTTTAATGTAATCGCCTTATGTTGGAATGGTTTCTGAAACGCCTGATAAACAAGAGCATTCCAGAACTAATGCATTCTGTCGTTGACTGATGTTTCTCCGGAGTCTAATTTTTGATATCGTGTTTGCAGGGACCAGCATGACCTCCCATGGCGCCTGGGAGCGGAAAATAGTGAATGAAAATAGCGACCTCTTGTCCTAGGCTGCTTGCACTGAAAACCTAAGATTGAGAGTTGGCTATCTCTGCAGTGCACTCTATGCACTTGCACAGACTGGATACAGTGCATTTCCTGTGGCCGGACTAAAAAAAGACTTGGTCGCTGAGCCCATTGTTCTTTAGATAAGCAGAGGCAGTGTTTAACCGAGCAAGAATTCCCGCCCTTGCTCCCATGATGCAAGTTGTCCATTGATCGCTGCAAAGGGAGGAAATTCTTCAATTTCCTACAATGGAGACCTTAATGAAACTCTGCCACCTTTCGCAGATCACCTACTCCAGTCTCAATGGGGATTTCAAAGCTCTTTTTTTGCTCTTAAAATTTAAGAAGATGGACATTATAGAATGGACATTATAGAATAACAGAAATGTGTCGCGGGAAGGTAGTGGGGCTCCAGTAAAATCTGACATATCTCTGCTCCACCTCGTTTTAGGGAGGGTATTTTGTTTCTGGCTGTAAATCATTCAATATTTGAATTAACATTTCATTTTTTATGCATTTTCTCATAATAATCAGTGCCCTTTTGGTATAAAAATGACTTAAGTTAACAAGCACTGGCAAAGTCAACCGGTCTTACTTTACCAATGTTGAGTGAATGATACATTCAACTTTGCCAGTGCCAGCCCTGCTACGTTAAAAGTCTAGAAAGCAAAAGAAGTACTTTCTATATTTTTAATATGGCTGCCAGATTGTGAGACATGAGGCAGGTTGCATTGTCTTGCATGTCGCATAAGTTGCAGTGACGTGTCGCCATTGTATGTTGCGTAATGTAATGCGGCCACTGTCTTGAAAGTATAGAAAACAATGTTATCGTTCTTTAGCGTTCTACTAATGTGGATGGTGAGTGCTGTTCACTTGACTAATGCTAGTGAAGCATAAAAGACTCCAGCCCTGGAAAAGCCAATAGAAGTTACCACCACTGAGAGGGGCAACACTGGATAGTGAGATAGGACAACATTCGGGGCATCACCAAGGCACACATCAGAAGCCTTTAATGTCACAGATGAGTATCAGGAGGAAGGTGGGAGGAGAGAGGCAGAGTTTGGAAAAGTATATCCAGGTAATCACAGGGATATGAATGGGAAACTACAATAAACTCCCAGTTCATGTGGATACACGTCTTTTGGATTTTCAAAGCTGAGATATAGCAAATGAGTCCCATGACCGCTGATTCATCTGGTATAGCAACTTTTTCCAGGTCCTAGTCATTGGCGAATTCAATACCTGTCATATTGCTAGTGTCGCTCTAGCATCTGAATGAACCAGCAGCTTGTAACAAAACAGGAACACCCACGACACAATCATGGTAAACCTAACATTCCTCCTGTTTGTCCTCTGTTAACAAGAGTAGGGTTTGACCACCACCCTGCCGATCTGGAGGGGCTGCAGGGAAACCCCAGAGGACAAAGTCTGTCTTATCTGGCATGACACAACTGCTTATGATGTTGGCGGAAATCAGTAAAACAGAACCCAAAAGCAGTTTTCGCTCTGTTAGGTTAAAGGTGAAAGAGATGATAGGTACTGCTTCCTAAGAAGCTTACAGATGAAACGTATTTAAAAAATAAACACAGTAAGGCACGGATTTACCAACACTTTTCACTGGGTTTGTATCACAAAAGTGGCATAAACTCAGCACAAAATGTTGCGGTGGGCTTTACTTTCCTACACAAATCATGGTTTGTGTTGTAAAAGTGCCTAAAGTAACACAAGGCGATATGTGCTACTTTGTGTGAAGAGAGGATAGCATCGGTGGTACGTAGGTGTTCCCACGCAACCTTCCAGGGGTCTTGACGCAAATCCCTATTGACTAACATTTGCAGACCAGGATTTGTGCCAAAACAATTACACCTCGTCAACACAGGCATATCAGTGGGGCAACTTTAAAAAGTCTCCACATTTTCCAACTTTACATGTGTGCTGTACAAAGGTCCCCATACAGTATAGAAAGTTTTCCTTGTCAGAACGCATAGACCCTTGCACCATGGAGGAAGGGGATGTGCATTGACGTGTCGGCTGGAAGTTCACCAGCACTGGAGGAGAGCAAACAGCTCCATATCTTACCAGATATGACACTGTTTTTTCCTTAGCCTTTGACGCAGTGCAGTCCAGCAACATTGTTTACTCCTCTGCATTGACAAAAACATAGTAAATCAGCCCCAAGATGTATTATTTCGTTCATTTGAGACAACAGCAATGATCACATTGCATGCTGGTCAACCCAAACGCCTCACGTTTTACTGACTTTGGTTCCTATTCAACCTCCCACCCCAGGATGAACTTGCTGAAAATTCTGTTGAGCAGCCTTTGCTCCTCGATGCAAGTCTGTAGTCCTTGCACAAGCCTTGAGAAGGTGATAGATGATGCTCTTTAGCTTCTAGCTCATAGTGAGGTGTACGCCCTGAAGGGGGCTCGATGTGGCACGAATTGAAGCTAAATATGGAAGCCTGGCTTCTAAAGAAAGCTTGTGCAGGGATAGTTATGTGTCAAAGTAACACAGAAAGCACAGTTGTGATATGTAGCGCTTCCACAGCTATTAGAATACATACTGGCCAAATAACACTTTTCAAAGCATTGGGAAAAATTGAGCTATAGTAATTTGCAGATTAAGCTGAGTGCTAAGAAATGTGATAGAAACGTAGGACGTAAATTGCATAAAATCAATTTTGAAGCGACAGTGATTAGAATATATTGGCTTTATAGTGTCCAGTTATTAAGGATTCTACAAGGTCTGTTGCAGTGAGGTCATGCACACCTTTAGTTATGGTGCAGTACTGCTAAGAGAGAGGCAGCTGTGTTGATGTATCACTTAAATATGTCCACTCTTGGAAGCCTCATTTCTCCCTGTTGTAGCCGCACTCCAGCAAATCAGCATCTTTGGCTGCCTGGCACCTTGGCTCTAATGACCTTCCCATCTTCTTCTGGCCTTCACTTGCTTTGTGAACCGGACAGTTGTATGTTTAACAGCCCATCTCTTACAGCAAAAAGTCTGTTCTCATGAAGTATTTTGGTCATTGTAGTTAGTTCTGTGGTAAACATTTCCTCACGCTAGACTTCAAAGCACCTCCTAATCAGAGTCCCCACGATGTTGCAACATGGACTAGCAAAAGTTGTGGCACAAAAATGTACATTTTGCATTCTTAGTGGAGTTTTTTCAAATTTGTGCCATTTTCCTTTATTAACGTTAGTTAAGGGTCCATGCCACAATACCCTGGGGGATCTAATGGTTTTTTACTAATCCATAGATTTCAGGGCCCTTTTGTGATGGGTTGCAGGGCTGTCCTGGTTTTGTTTTTGATCAATGTGCCACCCTTATCACAAATTTTTGATATATAGCATCTGGCTGATCTTATTTTTCAAAAGTGAAGTAAACTGACCTTTCTGCCATGAATCACATTCTTTTAATACAAGGCTTATTTTGTCTTCCTAAAAGATTGTTCTAGGCACTTATCATGAACTTTACTTTTCCATAGACAATGTGAATGGAAATGCACACGTAGATGACCTGCCTGCAAAATATGTTAAATCTGCCCCCTCATCCCCTCCTCTCACAGCCTGCCCTTTGCCAGGTAGAACTGTCACTGAAACATTTCAACTTTTCCCAAGGCTGATTCTCATTCACAGACAGCTGGCTGCCTGGAGGTGCCATAATCCCAATACATTTGATCAGAGTATGGAAAACAAACAACTCTAGATTCAGGGCACAGCAAAGCTACCTGAGATCTTTGTGGTGCCTAAACCTGGCAGGCAACATTTGCATGTATAAACGTACCTCCTGGGGGTGAAAGAGGAGTGGGTAAGTTCAAACATGAGATGATGCATTAACATTGGCAGCTTCTTTGGCAAGCGGTTCTTGCCTCTTCTGATAAGGCTGAGGGAGTGAGTCAAGCACCCTGGGACCTCTTAGCCTTTGATACTTAGGGGCATATTAAAGAGCCCCTAGCACCACTGGAGCGTCACTTTACGTGACACTCCAGTGGCGCTAACCTCTGCTCCATATTTACAAAGAGGTGTAATGCCAATTTATGTGGTGTTACGCCTCTTTGTAAATATGGGCCTCTCCGACGCAGTTTTGTGCATCAGAGGGACTAGCAGTGGGTGTTGCTGTTGGCGTGCCACAGCAACACCCATTGCATTTTGACGCTGCCTCAGATTTACGAGATTTCGTAAACCTTAGGCAGCGCCAAAATCTAACGCCACCCCAGGGGTGACATTAGCAAGGCACAACGAGGAGGAACCCTTTTATTCCTCCCCTTTTTTTGCTTTTTCTTTGCGTGCTGCATTTTGCAGCACACACAGAAAAAGCAAAATGTCAGAAATGATTGTTTGTGCGCGGGAAGGTGTCCCTTCCTACACATAAACAATAATTTCAAAATGACGCTTTGGCACTTCTGTGTGTGCTGCATTTTGCAGCCGCACAGAAGAGCCAAACCGCCATTAGTGATTGTTTATGTGCAGGAAAGAACACCTTCCCGCACATAAACAATCATACCCCTCAACGCAGACATCCTTGCACGATGGTGCAAGGATGCCTGCATGGGTGCTGGCAGGTAACATTTACTGCCAGCGCAGGGGACAACACAGGGGTGCGCTATATTCAGTTAAATACATCACATCCCTGCATTGTGAAAATGACGGAGTGCAGCGCTGTCAATTTTGGTGCAGCATCGCGCTGCGTCATTTTCCCATAAATATAGGCCTTAAAATGCTAAAGCCTCACAAGCAATATTTACCGGTACTTTGGTATTGGTAACTCCGGGGGACAGACTTAAGGGGACCAGCACCGAAGACATTGTTATGAGACCCTAAGTCTGATATACAGTTCTTGAAACCGTGCCGGCTGCCCGGTACAGAGATTGCTCAAGTTCTCTTCCATGGTTGCACCAGAGATCCTTAGGACCTGGCAAGAGTGTCTTAGCTCTGATGCTCCATCCGCCCATGGGCTTTGTTCTTTTGGCTGAAGTTTCCGGAACTGAGAGTGACAAAAGGGGCTCTGAAGAAGCTATCAGGCTGCGGGGTGACACAGTGTATTTATTTATTTATTTATGCACCTTTATATAGCGTGAACGATACCCAAAGATGCTATGCTTTACAGTAGATTTGTGTCACATGGATAGCTACAGAGAGTTCAAGAATTACCAAATATAGGCTCATATTTATTCTCTTTTTGTGCCACATTTGCGTTGTTTTTTTAAGTAAAAGCGGCGCAAACGTACAAAATATAATTGTATTTTGCAAGTTTGCGCCACTTTTGCGTAAAAAAATTACACAAATTCGGCGCAGAAAAAGTATAAATATGGGCCATAGTCACCTAAGCTGTAGAATTACAAAATGGTAGATCATTATAGAAAAGGGAAACAACCTACACAATAGGTATACAGAGTAGTGAATTTTTTGTAAATATGTGTAAGCACCTGATAAAGTGGAGGTAGAATAGTTCTGCTCTCCGTTGAGAGGCTTAGCTGAAAATACTTTTCTTAGATATCATCGGAGGAGGAGGGCCTTCAGTTCCACTTAGAGGGTGAGTGGACATGTTCTCAAAGGAGAGGACTAGCTGCAATGACTTATCTAAAGTATGAATTGGCTTAGTTTAACATACCTAATTAAATGAACAAGTGGGTTCTTCCCTGTGCCAAGCAAACCCCTATACCACGATGGACATCACAGGCAAGCTCAAAGTTGCATGAGGGCATATGAAGCTGTGATATTTTTCTATTGCATAATCTCCCAAATTCTATGAAATGCTACTCTTCGGTCACTAAGTTTTGCGCTTGTGCGTTTTTTACCTGAAAATCAGAAATGTTGGGCACCTTTCAAATATCCCATCAGTTTGAAAGTCTCAAGGAAAATGGTTTCAAAGTTAACTTGCGAGAATTGACACATCTAGTTTCTAGCGCCAACTAGCACTGTCAAGGAAACCCTGCCATTTTGTGGTAAACCGACGTTAGGGGACAGACTTAAGAAAAGCTGGACACTCCGCTGCCTCAGTAGGCCTGTATCAGGATCTATATATGTCTTCGCTCGTGTAATAAAAACTTTGCATACACCTAGTTTCTACTTCATCTATCAAGCTGGATTTCAGTGTGTCTGTCTACTATGTGTGATCTGCGACAAAAATGAGCCGTGCAAGGGAACACAGATGTAAACATTTAACACCGAGTCTGGGGCCAAATGTAGCAAACAGTTTGCATGTCGCAAATAGCGAATTTTGCTGTTTGCGACGTGCAAACTGCACTTTGCAATGCACAAAACCCCTTTTGCGATTCGGTAACCTGGTTACCGAATCGCAAAACAGGTTTGCGAGTCGCAATTAGGAAGGGGGGTCCCCTTCCTAATTGCGAGTCGCAGTGCAATGCCAGATTGCTTTGTGACCGCGAACGCGGTCGCAAACCAATCGCAGTTTGCACCCATTTGAAATGGGTGGTAACACATTCGCAAAAGGAAAGGGGTCCCCAGGGGACGCTTCCCCTTTGTGAATGGAACTGCAAAAAAAAATTCAGGGCAGGCAGTAGTCCTATGGACCACTGCCTGCTCTGAAAAAATGAATGAAAACGTTTAATTTTTTAGTTTTGTAATGCATCTCGTTTTCCTTTAAGGAAAAAGGACTACATTACAAAAAAAAAAAAACATCTTTATTAAAAAGCAGTCACAGACATGGTGGTCTGCTGTCGGCAGCAGGCCACCATCCCTGTGAATGCCGTCACTCTCAAGGGGGTCGCAAATTGCGACCCACCTCATGAATATTCATGAGGTGGGCCTTTGCGACCCCCTTGCGAGTCGCAGATGGTGTCAGGGTAACCATCCAAGATTCCGAATTGCGACTCGCAATTTGCAGGTCCCAATTTGGAATATTGCTACATCTGGCCCTTAATCACGGCAATACCACAACACCTCCCTCTGAATACACAAATCAATAACTTAATGCCATAATTTTGGGAAATGTTGGATGAATGCATAGAAATTTTGCATTTTAGAGCAAGTAACAAATGCTCCATTGGTAAAGATTAACAGAATTGATGAGTTGTATTGATTCTAGATATCCTGAAGTCTAAAACACAAGCATGGCATACCATAATACCTTTTATAGGACTAACAAGAAAAACCTGAAAACAACTTTATGCTGAAATTATATAATACACCAGTCTCCGATTCATAATAACTTCCCTCGTGATGGAAAACTTGTAAAGAGCTTGGAAAACTTGTGATAAGACAGACAGCCAACTTTTCTCAGACAAGAGGTGATCTTGTGCTGGAGCAGACATCTCAGATCAGTCGTCACAGTAATTTGCTTAGTCTCCATGTGATGAAAAAAGTGATGCATGATGCTTTGAGGCTATCTTGGGACACAGTTGTTCAGGGCCTGTTTTAACAAGTCTGAAGGCACTTTAGTGAGATTTTAATGCAGTGCACACATTTAAATCCTGTCTCTCGGTTTTACTCAGCGGCTACCATTCATTGCACTGTATGTGGTCTCGACCTCGGAAGACAAAAATAAAAAATCCCAAATCAATTTGTAAATTTTAAGGCGTGCTTCCTATATTTCAATCACAAACGTTGATTCCCAAAAGCATTACAATCATTCGAGATCAGAGGTGTGGAGCAGACTTGGGGGCATATTTACAAGCCTCTAGCACCACTGGAGCGGCACTTTTAGTGATGCTATGGTGGCGCTATGCACTGCACCATATTTACAAGGCAGCGCCAAGCCACTTTTTGTGTCTTAACGCCGCCTGGTAAATATGGGCCCGACGCCGTTTTCTGCAACAGGGGAGTGTGCAATGGGTGTTGCTGTGGGCGTTCCACCGCAACACCCATTGCTTTTGATGCTGCCCCAGATTTACAAGGAATTGTAACTCTGAGGTAGCGCAAAAAAAGTAACGCGACCCCAAGGGTGGCGTTAGCATGGCGCAAGAAGGACAAATACTCTTATTCTGCAGCACACATAGAAAGAGCAAAAGACCATTAATGATTGGTTATGTGGAGGAAGGCGTCCCTTCCTGCACATAAACAATCATTCAGTAATGCCAATTTGCTACTTCTGTGTATGCTGCATTCTGCAGCTCACGTAGAAGTGCCAAATTGCCATTGTAGATTGTTTATGTGCAGGAATGAGCACCTTCCTGCACATAAACAATCATTCCCTTGTTCGCAATCACCCTTGCACTATGGTGCAAGGATGCCTGCATTGGCGCTGACAGCTAAATTTGGTACCGGCACTAGGGGAGACACAGGGGTGCACCATACTTTTGCAAATACGGCACATTCTTATGTTTCAGAAGTGACGCAGTGCGGTGCTGCCAATTTTGGTGCCACTCTGCACCAGTTTCATGTAAATATGCCCCTTGGAGGGTCGATCTTTTCAACTTGCAAAATCCCTACTGATTTTGTAAATTATTTCTCTTTGTATGTCTACATGTAAATTTGGTTTTCGTGCCTATCCTGCTCCTTCCATCTAAGCCCTGCACAGGACACCGATGTGATAGATCGAAAACCATTGTAAGCAAGACTAATCTTATATCTCCTCCACATTTCCAGTGATCAATAATTTAGTAATAAGACATATTAGTTGCTGTCACACGTATTGTATTCAGGTACCATCAGTAAGCCATCCAGCAGTACACTTTGCCACAACCTACTGTTGCTGGGCGAATTTGGCTTGAAGGTAGACATGCCAGTCTCATCATCGGTTATTCTTGGGCTGCACTAAATATTAGATGTATGAGAAGTTTTGTTTTGCCGTCATACTCTGGCCACTTTCTGTATTTTCACCCTCTGCATAGGAGGTAAAGTTTTTCAATTTTCCTTCACCAGCAAGAAGACTTTTTTCCTCTTAGAAAGATAATGTTCACTGTAATAGACGCTTTAAAGATCAACAAGCATTGGCAATTTCAAAGTGAATAGTTCTTATCTTTGTGGCCAATTGGCTTTGCTTCATGCCCAGAGAGGAGCAAAAAAAATTCCTGTAATGCAGCCAGCTTATCATTTTGTAGGGGCACATACTTTGTGTGTGTATCTAAAAAAATAAGCATTTGCAAAGCAATGGGCTCGCGTTTACTTGAGTGAGAGCTATTAGCATTGTAAATTCCTAACTGGACTTTTCTTGCCACATAAATTGAAAATGAAAAGTATAACAGATGACATAAGCGGGCCGATTCAAAGCGCCACAGCCACCATGAGCATGAGCGTGAAGGAGAGACACAAAAGGAAACAGAAGTTTGCTTGCAGTCAAACTTATCAGCAGTCGTGCAATTATCCATTTAACAGGGTCGATGGCCAAGGCGGTAACAAAACTGCCCAAAGGAGGGAAAAATAAAAAGCATTTACCAATGATAACAAATGATTTTTGAAAGGCAAGCCCACGAACGAGTGATAGCGAAGGGGCGCGATTAAAAGCCCACAGATAGATTATAACAGGCGAGAAGTTGTAGTTTCTCCTAGACCTTCCTGAATGTTTCAAAATACAAAAAATATCTGAAAGTTTGCACAACTATTACTTAATGCAAAAATCCCTAGTTGGTTTCACGATTGAGGCCTAGAGTTTAAAAGTTATTTTCAGCTTCTTTTGATCCCCGTATGAAGGTCACGTAAGGTCATGTTTCGCTAGGTGTAGCTAGTTTTGCCCCCTGCAACACTTATTTTTTTGTATCTATCACCATCGGTAACTTGGGCCCCCACCGGGTCCTTACAGCCCCCGTTAAACAATTCCTACAGAAGTGGCTGAGTCGTACTGGGTAAAGATAGCTGTAAACATAGCGGAGTGCAGAGCTGCACATCACAGATGTTCCTGCGCAGATAACGGGACTGCCCAGGAGGCAGGGAGCAGCTGGTCATCTGATTGTCTGAAGGAGAGGGCAGGAAAGGAATGGGATGAGGGGCCAGGAAGCAGCCTCGTGTCCAAAAATACTTTTCATCAGCAGCAAAGCTTCACCAGATTTGAACTTCTGCTAGGAGACCAAGGAAAGACAAACATCCTTTCTCGCCACAATGGCCGTCCATTGCAAAGGCCCCATTCATGCTTTTTATACAGCGCCTAGACACGGGAAAAGGCTGCCATATTTCTAGTTTTGGACTTTTTGAACTAGTACGGTCCATACTCCTCATTCAGCTGCCAGGGGCTGAACAGAGCACTGTATAAATTCAAAAATATTTGGTTGACATTTTTGGTAGTTTGTAGGGCAGTGCTGTGGGGTCACAGGGAATCTTTCTGTAGGCGCTATGTACCGCTAGTTCCTGACAGCAGCAGTTTAAATCAGAAGCCCTGCGAAAAAGAGTTGTTGTCAATGTTTGTTTTCGACTACACAACATTTAAATGAACTGTGCTAGTATTTCATAATCAATCAGAATTAGAAAAGCACAAATGAAGCACATTTTTGTTAATTCTGAAGTGTGTTGGAAACAAATATTTAATATGATCAAAACATATCAATACGCTAGGTGATGCCATTTCCACACATTATTGTTTCTGCTCTGTATAGTTTTATTAGAACAGTATGTCTGTGCAAATGTAATGGTCCTTTCAGTTGAAAACGTGGTGTCGGTGATACCAAGCATACCCCGCTCTACTTTGCACCACTCCACTGCACTCTACACCTCTGTACTGTACTCTACACCACTCTACTCTATGCCAATGCACTCTGCGCCACACTACGCTACACTTCTGCAGTTTTCCCCACTGCACTCTACACCTCCCTACTGTACTCTGCACCACTCTACTCTACACTTCTGCACTCTCCCCCACTGCACTCTACACCACACCAGTCTAGGCCACCCCACTCTACTCTGCATCACCCCACTCTACTCTGCATCACTCCACTCTACTCTGCACAACTCCACTCTACACCACTGCCATGTATGTCAATACACTCTATGCTGATGCACTCTAATGTGTACCACCCCACTCTACATCCCTGTACTCTATGCCAATCCAGTATATGCTACTCTAATCTACTCTGCACCACTGCACTCTACACCACTTTACTCTACGCCATTACACTCTATGCCAAGGCACTCTACCCTGCACCACTGCACTACACCATTTAATTCTACTATGGAACAATCCAGTCTATGCCACTCTACTCCCCTTTGCACCACTTCACTCTAAACCACTGCACTATACGCCAGTGCACTGTATGTAACTGCACTCTTCTCTGCACCAATGCTCTCTACACCACTCAACTCTACGTAATTGCACTCTACACCAATGCACTCTATGCCAATCAACACTACTGCCTTCTACAACACTCTACTCTGCAACACTGCACTCTTTGCCAGTGCACTCTGCAGCACTCCACTGTGCCACTCCACTCTTCACTACTCTGCGCCACGTCACCCTATTCCACTGCACTCGATGCCGCCTACTCTGTACCACTCCACTCTCCTATGCACCACTCAAATCTACGCCACTGCATTCTATGATGCTTAATTATATGCTGCTGAATTCTGTGCTGGTGCACTCTACGCCACTGCACTCTGCAAAACTCTATGCCCATGCACCCTGCACCAGTCCACTCTAAACTGCTCCACTCTACACCACTGCACTCCACTCTGCACCCCTCTACTCTGCGCCACCACACTTTACGCCACTGTACTCTACTCTGCACCACTGTACTCAATGCCTCTGCACTCTACGCCACCCTACTGTACACCACTCTATGAAACTCTATACATCTGCACTTACAACACAGCACTCTACGCCCCTGCACTCTGCAAAACTCAATGCCAATGCACCCTACACCAGTCCACTCTACACTGCTCCACTCTACAACACTGCACTCCACTCTGCACCACTCTACTCTGCACCACCACACTTTACGCCACTGTACTCTACTCTGCACCACTGTACTCAATGCCTCTGCACTCAACGTCACTCTACTGTACACCACTCTATAAAACCCTATGCAACTGCACTTACAACACTCTGCAACACCGCACTCTATGCCACTGCACTCTGTAGCACAATACTCTACACCACGCTACCCTTCACGACTCTATGCCACTTCATTCTATGCCACTCTCCTTTACTCTACTATCTGGCATTTGCAGTCACAAAGTCGGTGATTGGCAAAGTTACAGGGCCTGCAAGTGCAAAATATATTTTCACTGTTTTCAAAAGCCCTTTTGCGAGTCAGGTTTTCAGGTTCATAAAGGGGGTTCACGACCAGTCCTTGTCGCAAATAGTAGGGGCATGAAAGGGCATCTCATGCTTAGCTTTGATTTGAAAGGAATGTATCAATAGTTTGTGAACTCAATTGCAGCTGCAAACAGTTAAAATGCTACCAGCTCCTGAAAGGGGTAACAGGTTTGCAAAGGAGAAGCTGTCACTGTCAAATTGTTTCCTTTTGGGGAAGATATTTTCAGTGCACCGGGTGGAGCAAGCAGTGGTCCAGTGGGTGACTGCCTCCTCCCGCAGTGTTATCTTTTTTAAAAAAATCAGGACTACTCTGCTTTAAAAACTTTTCCCGTTTGAGAATGTGAATGCAGTGACAGAGGTCTGCTGTCCTTTGCAGACCTCCAGCCTTGTCTTCGCAGCTAATCATAGTGACCCACAAACTGCGACCAGCTAACTAATGCGCATTAGGGAGGTCTGTTTACGACCCCATAAGAAAATGCACAACTCGCGATCCAGCGCATTGTTACATAGCTCGCATTGCCAACTACATTTCCATTTACAAAGAAGTCAATGTGCAAATTGCATCTATAGGTTGAGTAAATTATGCACAACCTCTCTTTTGAGTAGTGCCCTTTCTCTAGGTAACCCTCTACCTGCATTTCGGACCTTGTAAAACAGGTATAAGCAAGTACTCCTTAGCAGAAGTATATATATATATATATATATATATCGTGAATTTACCACCATTTCTGTGTAATTACACTTTTGGACTCGATTACACTCCTCCAGATGGGTGCAGAGTGATTCCCTTTCTGTGAGTGATGTACTCACTGCCAAGGAGCTTACCCCCATGCCCTGTGCCTGCATGCTTTCCTGAACGCCTTGCTCTGTTGAGTACAGTGCCAGCTTTCAGAAGCCCCTGGTGCTGCCATGCTGTCCTCAGGTGACCTCCATCAAACAGTAGTTTACTAAGCCCAGTGCTTAGTGTGAGATGATTGATGCAGGTGGGGCCCACCAGCACTCGTTTTTGGGAGGGAAAGATGGACATACAATGGCAAAGGGAGAAGGTAGGGGTGAAAAAGAACCCTGCAAGAATGAGAACAAGGGGTAGGGAGTGTCTGGTGATGGCTGAAAGCGGCACGAGGAAGAATCACGACTAAGGAGCCTTCTTATTTGGCATCCCAACATTTGATAGTACTGGCCATGGGTGTTTGAGCAATTCTTTGGGCCCAGCACTTTTTCTGATACAAATTAAGCACCAGCTAAGCCCATTGCACTAATGACAGCCCCAGATACTGGGAATGTCTGGAACCAATCAACGAGTCCAGCAAGATCATTGTAACTTCTCATAAGAACCGCATAGAATATGGTGCTGTGTCTAATGCATGTCATTTGTAACAAATGCATAAGTGATAAAGTACCCCCAACATAATATTATAAGGATATTGCAACTCATCAAGGAGTTCCATGACCATATAGAGGAAGGAGGCAGACCCCGGCCTACTTACAGCACTGCCTGCCATTTTGAGGGAAGTTTGAATGCCATTCTGCGTGATCATATCCAGCCATTAGGAGTAGCAAACACATATCTTTCAACCATCGTCATAAATTCATATATTACAAATTCTTGAGGAGAATTTACATTCCACCAAGTGACACAGCCTGTATTGCTCATACCTGTTCTCCTGCCTGCCTCAAGTGCCCTGCGCCCTTTGCTGCTTTTCCACACATGAGATGGACATGCCCAAATATCAGGCGCTTTTGGTGTGATGTGCTTGACGGATTGTCTAGTATTGTGGGATTACCCTTACACCCTGACCCGCTCCTGGCCCTCCTGGGCTATACTGGAGATCTGCCTACAACTATTAGGCACCTCACAGCTATATCCCTTTTACTGGCCAAGTGTGAGATAGCGCTCCTTTTGGGGCACCAAGCACCCACCATCCATTACTAAATGGCTTACAAGCCTCACATATTGCGATAATACTAGTGAACTCTATGCACCGCTACAGCCTTTAACATCTAGACCTCGGGATACTTGGCAGCCGTTGAGGGACTACTTAGGCACTTTGGACACTACTTCTCTGACCTCACAGTCCTCCCCTGAAGCATGATGACTCTCTGACCCTGCCATTATTATTTTAACCAATTCGCCTCTGAAATTACTCAACCATTTCTTTATGATACTATGTGAGTTCCTGTTACTCACTGTCATGTTTATGCCGTGAGGGTGTCTACCATGTTTTCACTCTCTTATGATATATTGTGTTCTGGAACAATGATTATCTACTTGTACGTGGATCTGCTTCGCTGTACTTGCATTGCTATATATCTCTTGAAAATATTAAATAAGAGTTAAAAAAAAGAAGTAGCAAACACATTCAATAATTGGTGGATTTTGCATGTGCAACCAGGGAAGCAGGTTGTTCGTGGGTTAATGACACGGTAGAATTTCCAACTTGTTTAACTGTTCTACCAGAGACTGGTGAACAAAGTGGTATGTATGTTGATTTTTGCAGGATGACTTATTTACCAAACTCAGAGCTCTAATTCAGCCTACATTGTACTACTAGCACAGTATTCACTACCACCAATAATATAATGGGAAATTGTATATTTGTGCTCACCTCTAGATCAGGACTTTAATTTACAACTCTGTTGAGCACTGTTATGTTACAGGTTTTATGGGTCGCTAGTGTTTGACAATTCCTTGGCATCTTGGTTTTCTAGGTTCTCGGGGTCAGACTGGCATGGCCTAATTAAAATCCTAATTTACAGGTTGGCCAGGATCTGCTTGGCCATTATGTATCTCTGGGATATTGCTGTTGGACTGCAGGCGTGGGCTGCTTTCAAAACACAATGACCTGCTGTGATCAAACCATACCATCAACGCTCTATTCTAGTCATTGCTTCATGCAGTCTGGCGCTCTTTAGAACATCAGGACTGATTTTGGTTTCCAATCCAGTTCTTAGCTTGCAGTGAATTTTCCATCCCATTGTTGGTGAGCTTACAACCTGCATCAAGACATTGGTTTAAATCGATCAATTTGGTGGTGTTTTTTTCCAATACCCTGGCCACATTCACAAAGAGAATAACTACTTTGATGGGGAGACATTTTGGAATTAAGTCCACCCATATGTTGCACTGCTTACAGAAATATTGTCACAGAGTGTGGGATTGTGGAGATGTGTCCTAAGTGGGAGTACGCAGTCAGTGCATCCAAAGAAGTCTCCCTGATATGTTTGGGGGCAGATCTTAGAAGGTTAGGGGCACCTTACTTTCTTTACACTTAACGTTCACCACCATTCACTCCATGTGATATGGTGGTGACCCAATCATTCTAGTGGGGGTGGTTTTTCTGATACAGTGTCTGGCAGATCCATCTACGGAACTTTGTCGAGCTGATAGCAGAGACAGACATGCCCCCACTGTTGATATGTCAGACACCTAGAGGTTGTACCATTAGAGGTGCAGATGAGACTTTATTTGTTAGAATCCTCATTAAGGCCTCCCTCGCAAACATGCTCTCATTATGGAGGATGTGATTTGTAGTAATACAGCTTCCTCTGTGGTTGGTCTCCATGAGGGTATAATGTGCAAACAATAAATGTTCTAATGTTCCACTCCTTCCAGGCAATCAGCTTTTTGCCCACCATGCCATCTCTCACAGGAACCAGCCACATACAAATCAGCATTAGTCGTACTCTAATAGGAATAGCTTGGTCCTACCCTGTGTCTCATATATTAATAATGTCTGTTATGACCAGACATCCAATCAACACTTGTTTCTTCTTATTCTGTTGTTACAGTGATGTAATATTGAATGTCATTGGTTGGTGTGATGTGATAGTAGGTGGTAAGATGTAGAGTGGTTTTAGGTGCTGTGGTATGGTATGAAGTTCTACAGTGTAATGTGGTGTTGAAAGTTGTGATATTATACGGTATGTTCTAACATCTTGCGGAGTTACATGGTCTGGTCCAGTTTGATGTGATGTGCGATGCTTTGATGTGGCACAGTGTGATGTTGTTTAGGGCAGTGTTTTGCTGCATTGTGGTATATGCCATGGGGACAATTTGTATGATGTATACCTGGTGTACAGTGTTGGCAATGATATGGTGTATTATAGAGTGATGCAGTCTGAGGGGGTGTTATAGTTTAATGTGGCATGGTATCATGTGATGTGGGCTTTATTGTGTGGTACAGTAAGGTCTGATGTGGCGGTGCAATATCTTGTAGTGCAGTATAATTTGGTGATAGACAATGTGAAGCAGAGCTGTTGCACAGCGTGTTATGGTGTGATGTGATATGGTGTGGACATGGTAAAAACTTCTCCCTCAACTCAAACCCTTATTTCGGAAATAAAACCTTAATCTGGTCTTTGTTGAGGCATGTTTATGCTTTATACTAAACATATAGGGGGTCATTCTAACTCTGGCAGGCGGCGGAGGCCGCCCGCCAGAGTTCCCCCTCCAGAACACTGCTCCGCGGTCCGAAGACTGCCGCGGTGATTCTGTGTTTCCCGCTGGGCTGGCGGGCGACCGCCAGGAGGCCGCCCGCCAGCCCAGCGGGAAACCCCTTCCCACGAGGAAGCCGGCTCCGAATGGAGCCGGCGGAGTGGGAAGGGTGCGACGGGTGCAGTTGCACCCGTCGCGAATTTCAGTGTCTGCTAAGCAGACACTGAAATTCTTTGTGGGGCCCTCTTACGGGGGCCCCTGCCATTGGCATGGGCACTGCAGGGGCCCCCAGGGGCCCCACGACACCCCATACCGCCATCCTGTTCCTGGCGGTTCAGGATGGCGGTATGGGGTGTCGGAATCCCCATGGCGGCGCAGCAAGCTGCGCCGCCATGGAGGATTCCAAAGGGCAGCGGAAAACTGGCGGGAGACCGCCGGTTTTCCCTTTCTGACCGCAGCCAAACCGCCGCGGTCAGAATGCCCTTGAGAGCACCGCGGCGGTGCTCTCGCGGTCGTTGACCCTGGCGGTCAATGACCGCCAGGGTCAGAATGACCCTCATAGTTTTGTATTTCTTTCAGTGAAGAAGTTAAGGTCTAGAGGCTATTTAAACATTTGATCATTACATACAGTCTTATATAGTCAGCATATTGTAGAAAGGAGATGCCCTGCTTTTCAATGACATTGGCTTTTAATTCCACCAAGAGACTAAAGAGAAACGTGGCAAGGATGCAGTCTTGAGTGTCTCCATATAATACTGTAATGGGATTAAATTTTTTTTGTATATTTTGATGCACTATGGCAGTGGTTCCCAACCTTTTGACTTCTGTGGACCCCCACGTTATCAATACTGGAACCCGGGGACCCCCACTGAATCATTATTGGAATCCGGGGACCCCCCACTGAGCCATTACTGAAAGCTGGAGACCTAGGACCATATGTACAAACACATTTTCCCATAGACACAGAATGGGCAAAACTGCTTGCTACATCTGGCCCCAAATCTGTTAAAATTATTACATTTTCTAAGTAGTTGCGGACCCCCTGAGGAGGCTTCGTGGACCCCCAGGGGCCCTCGGACCACAGGTTGGGAACCACTGCACTATGGTTTACTGGAAAGATAATACAAGGACCATTTAAGTACCCTCTCTTCAACATTAGTTGCAATTAATGTTGGGAGTATTTTGTAGTCCACAGTGTCAAAGGATGCTTAAGAATCGAGGAGAAACGAGAGGCAGTAGTGTCCTTCATCGAAGAGTTGTACAACTTCTCCTACAAAGAGAACAGTAGTTTCAGTGCTGTGACCAGAATGGAAACCAGATTGGAGGTCTCCTAACCAAAGTTTTGTAGTGTTTGCTGACCGTAGTTTGAAGATCTAGAGGAAGATGGAGAGGCCAATGATGGATTATTTGTCAAGGACGTCAGGGTCGGCATTGTGTTTCTGCTAAGGAGTGGAACATGACCTCCCTAAAGAGAATTTGAGAGTAAGCCAATTTTTCAGAGGAATTTCTCCTTTTCAACCACAGAAAAGAGAGTGAATTGTAGTATTCCTTACAGGGGGAAGGCAGGATGGATTCCTCTTTTTTAACATTTTATGTAACAACAGAAGGAACCTTTGCAAGGCATTCATACTAATTACATCAGGAATCAAGTATGAGTACACTAGTGTATCATCACGAGGGCAGACAACAAGAAAAATCCCACGTATGACAAAGTCTGAACTATACCTGTGGGGGCAAGAGACAAGCACAACAAATCAATCAGTACAGCATCCCAGTCGGTTCGCAAGCGACAGACAGGACTCTGCCGACACATTAAGGGTAGGGGGGTAGGAGGAAGAGGACAGGGGACACGAAGGGGTAAAACATCACGGTGGGTAGTCTATGGGCTGGACAGCACATCGCCTGGTCCAGGCACTGTCAAAGCGCATAAAGAAGACTTGATGCCAAATATATACATCATACACCAGACTAAATATGAAAACTGACGATTCATGAGAGCAGCGAGAAGATCACTTCATGGTGGATGGGTGTCATTTTTGGGCTCTATGTTATGGATATAGGTGTCCCAGTTCCCCACACCCCCACTATAAGTAAACCCCTGTATTGCAGCATGTGTAACATGCTAGCCTCGGCCTGGGCATTGCCGCGTGTCTGGTACCGAGGCCACCTTCCAAGTTGTGGCTATTTTTGCGAATGCAAGGTCTATGAACTAGTGTAGTTGTTTGGCACCTTTAGCTCTGGGGCATAGGCCCAATAGGCAGGACTCGGGAGTAGGTAGCAATCTGTGTCAGGCGAATTCTGCTGTGGTAGTCATGATCTCATCCATGTCACCTGCAGCGGAGGGCATTCCCATACCGTGTGCTAAAAGCCAGTGTCCGGCAGTTTACAATGGGGACATTATGGATTTGAATTGAGTAATGTGTTTTATTACAATGGGTGGATAGATAAGTGTAGTGCCTGTAATTAAACTGTGTGTATCGAAAGTGGGAGTTCCTAAATACCTCCTTGACATGTTGTATTACCCGTGTCCATGATTTAACCGTAAGCGGCTGAGGGAGCACATTTTTCAACCTAGCCTTTGCCACTTCCGTGGTGCCCATCGTATCAGTAAGTAATGTGGAGTTTAGAGTGGAAATGGTGCGTTGCATGTTCCAGCATGTAAGAAGGGTGTGCAAGACAGGTGGTGGCATGGGTTCAGCCTCTCCCACCACATGGTGACCCGCACAGTGGCTGAATGGCATAATGAGTCAGAAAGTGTCCTGCCCCCATGCCATACTCATTCCGAATGTCCTGAAGGGACATGTGAGCCCCGTCATGAAAAACGTCACCCAATTGAACAATCCCTGCCTCTTGCCAAGGTGACAGATCATGTCTACAGGCCAACCAGTGGATACTCTGGAGTTGCTCCAATGGAATCGATGGCGAGCATGGGATATAGGGCCTCTCATCTCTCACATAGCCTCGCCAGCGTTCTCGCGCCATAGTCATTTGGCACTGTTCCCGTTGTGGGTGATAATCACGATCTGTAAGCCAGGTATAGAGACCAGCTTCATCCAAAACACCCCAGACCGCAATGTATTCGGAGCTGGGAGCAGTGTCCAGCCAGCGCATTGGGCACTGGAGTTATGTCACAGCATAGTACAATTCAAAGTTGGGTGTGCCCAATCCACCCTCCGGTAATGGCTGCTGCGTGACAGCCAGGGCTACCCGGCGATGACCTGCCCCCCCATATTAAGTCCAGGGGGAGACCATTCAGTTCCCGAAAGACAGCCTTGGGGAGTACCAGTGGGAACGCTGTGAAGAAATACAGCAATGTGGGCAAGATTAGCATTTTAGCAATCACCAATTGTTCCATTGGGAAGAGGGCCAAAGAGCGCCAGGAGGGGAAGGATCCTTGGATCGAGCGCAATGCTCTATCCACATTACCCCCCTTGAGGGTTGCGTCAGAAAGGTATATAGGGATGCCTAGATATTTAAAGGTTTTGTGGCACCAGTAAAGATGATGCGCTGGCGCAGTGGAGTTCGGGTATCAAGCAGGATGGATTCTGAGGGGAAATTGAAGGGTTTTGTGTGTATAAAGGCTTTTTCTGGTCTCTCATTTGTATTGGTGATTTAGGGGAATCAAGTAGTAAATATGTTTTTTCTAGTGAAAATTATACTCTGTGGTAGAGAGGGGTGAGCATTTGGCTATGTCTTCCCTGATTGCCATGATTTTGTTGGAGAAGTGGGACTTGTTTCTACGAAATCTGGAAGAGTCCTTGGAGCGATTTATCACTCAAATGTGTCTGAATTTCAGGAAGGATGGTTTAGCAGAGCAAACAGTTTGTCTATATGATTTCCTTTCAATTTTTTTAGGACATGGAAAGATGTGGGATGATTTTATCCATCTCCTATCATCAGCTCCAAGTATCTGATTTAATTGGTTTGTGCTTTTCTTATTTCTTTTCAGCTTGAGGATGGAGTTGGTTAATGATGTTGGCGACCTCTTCATCATATCGAGGTGATGTAGATTCAAAGATGTGCAACACTTTTGCAGACCTCGGTTATCTATTCACACATTTCTGCAGGTGGAGGAATTGGCAAGAGAAAAGAAGATCCAAGCGGGGGAAACTATGCTCACATATAACCCCTAATTCCGACCTGGAAAACTTGCAATGGGAAAGTAAAATCATCGTAAGGTGAACCACAAGATAATTTTACCTAACAGTAAATGTGACCCCCATGGAAGGGGGCCTTAGTGCACTGATTATGAAGGCAGAGGACGAACTTAACTTATGAGTGGAAAAATATTGTTGAAACTCATGTTGGAGATAAACTGGTCCTGGTTAGTGAAAAGCTAAAAAAAAAATAAGGCTCATAACCTTGAAAAGAATTCTCATTTTGACCACTAACTCATATAGATCATTCACTGCATCAGTGAAAGAAGCGATTAGAGATATTTGAGGGCAAGGTTGGTTGTGATATTTAGCATTCTTTGCTATCATCTAATCAGGCTTCGGGAACGTCAGGGTTTAATGAGTTGCAGTAACAGAGGTGACTCAGTATAGTCACCTGGAACACCAAGGGACTTGTGTTTGCAGGCAAACATGGTAGAATCTATGTCAAGAAAATGCAGCAGGTAGCAGACAGCTGGCTTACTTCACATGTCATAGATAATTTGGGTCAAAATGGAATTCAAGATATGGACCAAGGGAGAAAGTACTGGAGCTTCTACCAATTCAAGTGGGAAAAGGTGAGGTGGTAATCTAGGAACATATTTACATCCGGATAAGCCCAGCACCTCTGTCTTGTCTGAGTTTAATTTCAAATTGTTGACAGCAAGCCAGCTTGCTACCACAATCATGCACTGCTGAAAATTGTTGGCAACTTCCATAGTAATTGTTGAATTGTGATCCAATGAGATCAATATCTCAGTAGTGTCTGCTTAGTTAATGAATCTCAGTCCAAATGATTGCATCAAGTGTGCCAGAAGTCTAGTATAGAGATTAAAAAGTTTTGAACTGAAAGACAACCCTGTGAGATTAATTGTCGTTGTTGCATTAACTCAGATCAGAAAGTAGTTATTGACACTGATTGGTGTCTATCTGATATCATGATAGTCAGTTTAACTCCTGCAACTAGATGCCAGCCTTGCTTAATATCCAAATAGAAGGTGATCATGTGAGACTGTGTCAAAAGCAGCCGACAAATTTAGCAGAACCAGAGTCTGGCCCTGGACTGCCAGCCTTTGCAGAACATCTGAAAGAAAGAGCAAAGCATTTGCTGCATTGTGTACAGATAGGAAACTCGACTGGATGCATTTAAAGTATTATTCTTAGCCATACTCGCCAATGGTTGTTTGCTAACTTACCTCTCTGGATATGTTAGGAGAGCTATAAGCATGTGATTGACAGGATTGGTAGAGTCAGTGGAAGGCTACTTAAATAGTAGAAGTACTAGTGCCTGTTTCTTTGCCAAAGGAATAGTAAACTCCTGCAGGGACTTTTCACAAATGGCTAGTAAGGCCTGGTGTAAGTGCACAACATACTGGAAGGCATAAGGTCAAGAGCTAAGCCCGATTTAATGGCTGGTCCTAATTCCTCAAGCCCCCATAAGTATTGCTTTGATCAAGAGAGGAACACAGATGTTGAGTAAAAGCCAAAAGGGTGGTCTCTGTGTAATGTACAAACCAGAAACTGGATAGGGAAGGATCCCGGAAATTATTTGTTTCCAAGTAATGGGAGAGCCTTAAATTGAAATCTTTTTCCCATAATTTTTGCCGGGAAAGGCAACAGCGAGATTTGCTTGTAGATGGCTACGACCAGAGCATCTAAGGAAGGTTTCTTTAGCATGCAACAATTGTAGTATGCTTCCAGGGAGTGTTGACAGTGCAAGACTGAAGGAATGTATTAATCAGGTCCATAATCACTGGGAAGCCGGCATCAGCTCCTGAAACCAGTATATGGTAGGGGAAGAGTCATACAACAACTTTGCAACCCAGCTGGACCTATAAACCCATGCCATCCTCCAACACCTCCAAGTTGACAAGATGACACACCAAAACCTTTATGACCTGCTAGCTCACCATCAGGACCATGCGCTCCGCCCGCTTGGGATCTCCATCAGACTGATGCCCATACTTTATCTTCACTAAAGGACACAACCTCATATGCGCCACACTCACCCAGATACTCAATTACTCCCTCACTACCACTTCTTTCCAGAACATCAGGAAACATGCCACCATACTACCTCTTCTGAAGAAACCATCAGTAGACACAAAGATTCTGGCAAACTACAGACCGATCATCCTCCTTCCCAACCCAGCGAAAGTCCTGGAAACCCAACTGACTGACTGACCACCTCAACAGCTACCTCTCACACGACCCCTCTCAATCTTGATTCAGGCCTAATCACAGCACCAAGACCACCCTCTAACATCCTTATGATCATGGACAGAGGAGACACTGTGCCATTCATCCTGCTCGACCCCTCATCTGCGTTCGATACCATCTCTCACCCTATCTTCATCCAAAACCTCCACAAAACGGGCATACGCTGACCCTCTCTCTGATAGGTCAGCTCCTTCCTCAGTGGGCGCACAATCGGTCAGCCTCATGCTGAATACCTCCATCTCTGCCAGTTTGATCTGCAGCGTCCGCCAGTGATTTTTGCTTGGACCCAAGCTGTTCATCAATGTTTACATGACACCACTCACCAACATCATCCAAACCCACAGAATCGGCATCATCTTGTATGCCAATGACGCTGAGATCTTCCTCTCCCTCTATAATGACACGCACAAATTCCCCAAGCAAAGTTTGCCGACCAGCATGTCCGAAGTTGTCAACTTGATGAAGACCTACTGTATGAATCTCAAGTCCAACCAGGCAGAAATGGTACTATTTGGAAAAACACCTATCTGTCTAACACTGCCTGGTGACCAGCTGAACTAAGACCAACACCCAAGCCATCTAAGGAAGCCACAAATCTAGGAATAGTGGTGAATAATCAACTATTGATGACCAATCAGAGCAACAGTCACCTCCTCGTACTTTCATAACCGCACGTTCCTCAGAAAAATCTTCTGATGGCTTCTGCTCAACACCCAGAGGACTGTCACACAGACCCTGATCACCAGCAGGCTGGACTACACTGGCAAAACCATGCATCTCACCAAGAAACAGGTCATCCAAAATGCAGCGGATAACCTCACACTCAAACTCCTACGTCGCACTCACATCTCCGCACACATCGAAGACATCCACTGTCTCCCAGACCACAAAAGTGTACTGTTCATGCTCCTAAAGCTTTTAGCCTGGTGGACCACCAGGATTACTACATGTTGCCAAATTATGAATATCCACAGAATGATGTCCATTGCTCAACCTGGTAAAATTCTGCCCAGACAAAATGGAAATAAATCTTGACAACTTGTGCACATTCATGGGAACATGTTCACTGACCCGAGTTGGTAAACTTTAGGCCCTTGCTTAAATGCGGTCATTTTTGGCAACTTAATGGCTTCCGTGGGACGGTGCACATTAATTATTCCTGGTAAATGATGGGCTTTGCAACCTGTGGGCATAATGCTGGGACAGAAAAGTCCTCTGTATGGCAATGACCGTGCAGCCCTACCCTGGATGCCCCAAATGTACTGATGTCTGGATTTTTGTTTTCATAGAAAAACATGGATCATGAGTGTGCACCATGACATAGACCTGTCTCATGGATTGTGGTCTTGCTGGAATGGGAGGGGCACCCAAAGCGCTACCCTTGCAGAGGTGAAAGATTACTGCTGTTACCAGAAATAATCATCACAAACATGGTAGTGGCAGCATGCTGTGTAGTGATCAATAGGAGTTAACAAGTCTTTTTTAACCTGTGTCACTGGACAGAGTCCTACAGGCTCATACATTTAAAGTTCTGCTGCTGTGTACTTAAGTCACCCATGGCCTACATCAGTTTGGTGTGTAGTGCTGCGCAGCACATGAGTGACGTACCTGCGCTGGGAGTACGTGTACCTGTGAATGGTACAATATAGGGATAATGCAGTACTGTGCGGTGTGTGAATGCTGAATACATGTGTGGTGATATGTGTGTGCCTGTGAGTGGTACAATACATAAAGAATGTAGTGCTGTGCAATGCATACATGTTAAATGTATGTGCTGGGCACGTGTGACTATGAGTGGTACAATGCATGAAGAATACAGTGCTGGTCAGTGTGTGCTTGTGAAATGCAAGAGCTGAGTGTATGTGTTCCATGAGAAGCACAGTAAATGAATAATACAGTGCTGTGCAGTCTGTGAAAAATGTATACATGCACTGGGTGTAATTGTGCCTGTGAATGGGACAGTGTGTGGGGACCCTGGTTGCTATTCTGTGAGACCTAGGCCTTCTTTGTGAAACATGAGGAGAGGAGGTAGAGGGGAATCCCTCCGGACAGAGTTGTGTATTGCTGCATTCCTGTAAGCTAGGTGCAACACATTGGAGAGGGGAGAGGCACGCTTCCTCCATACATTTCTAAGAGCGCTCCTTGATTCAGAGAGATGTCACAAGGAAGGCAAATCTCAGAAAGGAGATAGGCCTGATAAGGGAAACATAAAGAATAGGGCTGAGGCCATGGACGAATCTTATGATAAACATATTGCTGTGCCTGACATCCAGGTGTGAACTGTAGTCACTCCCATGGCCTGTGTAGAGTGGCTATAAACTTTGGAGTTGTTCTTGCGGTGACAGACTGTTTTCAAGAAGAAAAGAGGTCAGAGTAGTGGGCACTTCAAAATGAAGCAGACCCCCAACTTAAACTTCAAAGACTCAGGCTCTCATTATGACCCTGGCGGTCCGAAGACCGACAGGGCCACGGTGGCGGTCTCACCACCGACGGGCCGATTATGAGACATTACATTATCGGGACACTATGAGTGTGGCCGATTTGGCCTCTGCCAACCCGCCACATCTCCACCTCTATCGCCAGGGCAGTTGGACAGCCGGGCCGGAGAATAGCATCTCCGAACCGGCGGTCCAGTGAAGACTGCTGGCAGTATTAAGAGTCAGCTTTGCACCAGGGTTTCACGGTGGTAGCACCGCCATGAAAACCCTGGCAAAAAGGCTACCGGTCACAGCACATTTCTTTCCTGTCACTGGCAGACGACTCTCCCAACCCCCCTGCAATCCCAATACCCCCCTTCCAGTACAGCACCCCCACCCCCCCTTCCAGTACATCACCCCCCTTCCAGAACAGCACACACCTACCCCCATACAAGCACACGTGCGCGCACACACCCACACGCACCCCCGCATACTCATTCACCAACTCTTACATACACGCATTCACTCACTCAAACACATACACGCATTCGCTCACACAAACACGTTCACGCATTCACTCATACAAACATTCCAACATGCACTCACTTCAACAATCATACACGTATTCAAACACCCAAACACCCATACACACATACATACACACACACATTCAAACACCCACTCACACATGCACACACAACACCCGCTACCCTCCAAACCCCTTCCCCTGTCAGACGATTGACTTACCTTGTCCGTTGAGGAGGTCATCCAGCAGGGATTGGGAACAGGTGCTTCCACAGCCCGCAGCACCCCCCCATCAGGACACAGCCAGGCCATATTACAGGTCGTAATACGGCTGGTAGAGTCCTTTTGGCGTAATATGGTGGTCGGAAGACCACCAGCACTGGCGGTCTTCTGGTGCCCGTGACTTCGGCAGTCTTGTGAAAAGACTGCCAAAGTCATAATGAGGGCCTCAGACTCTAAATCACATTTGGGGCCTTATTATGATTTTTGTGGACGGAAAAGCCAGTCTGCTGAAGTCCCGACAGGTAGGTTACCGCTAGTGTGGCAGCATTCCGCTGAGCCCATTGCGAGTTTCCCGCTGGCCCAGTGAGAAATGGCCTGCCGGGTTGTCTCCGGCCCATAACTGAGCCAGCTGCAATGCTGTTGTGCGTAGGGTGCAGCAGCACCCATCTCAATGTTCACTGTCTGCAGAGCACACAGTGAACAAAGTGTTGGTGCTGGCAGTCCGACCGCAGCGCTACCACTGCGGTCGGAATGTGGCGGTCGCACCACCACATTGGCGTCAGTCCAACCACCACCGCGAACCTGGCGGTCATTGGACTGCAAGGGTCGTAATGAGACCTGTAGTATCTGGGATCGGACCATAAGGTGTGGAGCTTGAAACCCCAAAAATGGTCAACTTGCAGTCAGCCAGACGGGCTGTGTAAGGAGCAGATGCTCTGCAAGACTTCTGCCTGTGACCAGAACTGAGGGCCAACGCCTGGCGATCTCCCTTCTGGGTGAGGTGGAATCATCCAGGGAATCCAAAACCATCTTCCCTGGAGCACCATTGTCTGCCTGCTTGAGTGTTGGATGGAGTGAGATTCAATTAGGATCCCTGTTGAACGGACTCCCTTTGCGAGGTGTAAAGAAGGAAATAGCTGCTGCACTGAGCTGGTCTTTGCCTGTGTGCAGGACGAAGTCAGCAACCCTCGTATGCTAGAGCAGGTCCGGTGTGAAGTGAGATGTGTGTATCACTGTGCCGATTGAGCCGAAGTCCATGCATAGAGAGGAGTCAGCGACCCCTTGTTCCAGGAGGAGCATCCGTAAGAAGATTGCCATACTGTGAAGGCTGTGGCCCTAGAGGGTGGCAAGCTGCAACCCAGTAAGCCAGGAAAGGCCACCGCCTACGACTTTGCAATGCTATTAGGGTTAGGGCCCTGTTCATTGAGGATACAGTGACCCTGTATGCCAGAGGGAGTTACCGGGACCAGCAAGATGTATGACCTGGTCCAAGTTGTTACTTAAGGAGTGAGGCAGCTGTGGGATGTTGCACACTTTCCCATGGGATTAAGGGTCTGTGCCAGGATCCTTGCACTCTCCACCCATTGTGGGATGAAACGGAGACCTACCCTGCAAGGAGGAGTTGCAACGAACCTGTGGTAGCTGTGGAGACATGACCATGTGTGAAGCACTCTACGACTGCTGAGTGCAGCCTGCTTGGGTCACGTGCAGCAAACTCACCTGAATCAACTGCTGTTGCTCCAGCGCCCACATAAGGGGCATCCTCATGAACTTCAGTCACTCTGGTCCTGCACGGTGCAAGTAAGACTGATTTCTGGTCGCCGGCCCTGAAGGAACTTGCTTGCTAGTTAGCTCTGCTGTACTGGTACACTGTTGACTTTAAAACAGTCATACTTAATACTTGCCCTTCCCATGCCTAAATAGAAAGTGTGAAAAGACTAGACTGTCAGTTTGAGGGCACGTCATATTTTAAAGTTGATTTTTTCTTCCTGCTCTGTTTTTATCTAGATTCTATTGGTTCTGCTTTATTTTATTCTATTTTATTTTCATTTCTGAAAGCTTGCCAAAGAGAAGGCGGCCAAGATAGGCGCAGTGTGTAGCTGTTGACGAGTTACGAGCCTTTGTACCCATCACATGTGATGAATAGGTCTTGGCTAGCACCATGGAATGTTGAAGGTTTAAGAGGCAGATAAATAGGCCTTTTCTGTGGAGAATAATATCATAAGTCATGCATCAAAGCATTGCCTTGTTTCTTTAGGCTACTTTTAGCCATGTTGCCTCACTTCTTGCCCCAGCATGTGGCCCGTATGCAAATAACGTATGATTCACTCCCAAACTCTCTTCCAACTTTAGGCTAAATTTACATATGGATTAAGTATGCTGAAGCATCGACCAGTGAACTAAAATGAAGATAGGACTAAAAAACATTACAAATACAGGAATTTTTCATTATGAATATCTATGACCCGTCAACATGAGGGCATTTTCCATCTATTTTTATTCATTTTTTCCTGTTTAAAAAGATGCGCAGATGATGCTAATCGGAGAGAGTATACTTTGGATTCAAATCCACATGGAAAAGAAGGATGGTTGGTAGGTGAATCATCCATCTATCTATGCTTTCATCCATTAATAGATGCATCCCTCCTTCCATGCATTCATCCATCATCCCTTGGTAAAACATGAAAAGGAAAGTGATTGGTGATCTATTGATGATGCAAGTGTATGCCACAGTTGATTCAGGGATACTTCCAGACGCAGGTGTTTAGTGCTTCAGCTCGACCCCCACTTACTTCAGCCAGTTAGAGTAAACCCACTTCCGATGCAAGCTGGGGTTCAGAATGCGCTTCTAACTAGTAACTAGTGGACGTCATCCGACTTTACTTACCCGAAATCCGCCTTTACACTAAGATGATGTATATAGACAGGCATCGTGTGCTTACTCTCTAACAATGCCCTGTTTGCCCCATTTTTTATTAAAATAAATACATAAATAACCTACTTTTGAGACCCACCGAACCCCAGCCATCGTTGGGGAGCTTCAATATATAAGGAAAGGGTGTGGGAAGGAAAGGGGAAGAGGAACGGGAAGGGGTAAGGGAAGGGAAAGGGCGAGGAAATAGGAAAGGAAACAGAAAAGAAATGTAAGAAAATAAAAGAAGGAAAGAAATACGGAAAAGACAGAATGAAGGCAAATCTTCCAGAGTCATCATATCCCGCAAGGTCTTTAAGGGAAGGGAGGGGAGAGGAAAGGAAAAAGATAAGCAGTAAAGAAATGTAAGTAAAGAAAGCAAAGAAATAAGGCGAAGGTAAAATAATTGTAAGTCTTTCAAAATCATCATATTCGGAAAGGTAGGGATGGGAGACGAAGGGAAGGGGAGGGAAGAGAAGGGACGGAAATGAAACGAAACAGAAAAACATGTAAGAAAATAAAGAAATAAGGAGAAGGAAGGAAGAAGGCACGTGTTTTAGAATCAGCACACCGAGAAAGGTCTCTGAGTAGGAGTATCACACAATCTGCACCAGCGCTGCCCAGGTTCTAGCTATAGTCATGGCAGCCGGAAAAATGCTCACAATATGAGTAACTTAAGGAGCTTCTTGCAAGACGTTGTGTGGATTATGCAAGGTAGGCAGCACGGGAGGAGGTCACAAATTCGAGCAAGAGTACGATGCAATGAACCTAACACTATAAAACTCACAGCAGTTTATCCTCTAGGAATTCTGTGAGCAATGTACTCCAGCCCCCAAAAGTCTCTGAAGGCATGAATGGCTGCCTAATGCATATGCAACGTGGCCACAGGTGCCTCTCATGCAGAAGTTGGAAAACCAAGCCTAAAATGCAATCCTTTTAGGTAGGCTCTGTCCCAGGTGCCAACAAGGTTCATAACCTTGCCACTGGGGTTCTATGGGTGGTCTGGATGCAAAGGGCCACCCCAGAGCTTCAAGCACTCGGGTAAGCACTAGGAGAAAGGCACACCAACATGGTGAGGACGTATAGTATGTCAGAGGGTCCAGGGAATAACAACTGACTCCAGAATCCAATAGTGGTCACTCATAATCACCTCACTCAATTGCCTGTTGGTTTGTCAAGGAATCCTGGGAACAATATTGTCTGTTCTGATTAGAAACACCAATCTCCTGGAAGTTGGAACCAGTGCTACAGTTCCCATCTGTACCACTGTTAGCTCTCACCAGTTCGATGGGCAGAGTAGTTCAGTCACCCTCAGGTGGCCTTGGGTCAAGAAGACTCTTGTAATAATGCCCACACCACAGAATACCGGCACATTTTGGGAGCACAATTGGATGCGTGTTGAGTGAAGACACATCTGTACGTGGCTGTGGAATCTCTCTGAGACTGGAATTACTGCTTTCTAATCCTGAGATGCAGACCCCCAGAACAGATCCACATGTTGAATTAAATACTCCTGATGCAAGCATACTGAAGGTGCCAAGAAGATACAGGGTGCATGCAAAGGAATCATATAAGAGAGACAAACTAACACTGAACTGCCATAATGGTGGACCAGGAGTGAAGCACAGGGAAATATAATTGTCTGGAGTTCACTTGACTTGCAACCTGGAGGTGTAAGGAGTTTAGGAGCAGGAGCTGCAAAAGATCTTGCTGCTGGTCGATTAAGGGGTGCGTTTGGACTGGGGTTGGTGTGGGTGGTTGGTCCTGTCGGCTTTGGAGCAGTTTTGACAGGAGGAGATTGGGGGTGTCACAAGAGGCTTTGGTGGTATTCCTGATGGTGGGTAGCATGTTCAGTCCTCTGGAGTGGTTGTTGTGGGAGGAGATGGGAAGTTCCATAGGGGTGGGGCAGTGGTGATGGGACAGATGCTGTCCTGTCGTGTTGGTGGTGAAGCGCAGAGAACTGGACACAGTGGTCTATGACTTTCCTCTTGTAGTGAGGACTAGGTCCAACTTTTGGGTGCAGGGACTAGGGGTTTCTCCCTTTCCCAACTGTCTCTCTATAGTTCAAGGGCTTACTACAGCTGTGGAGGGAAGTGTGGTGAACGGACCAGCTGGTGTGTGGAGATCACACGCCCTGCTCTCCCTGCCAATAACATGTATTCCTGGTCAAAAAGTAATTGGTTGCATTGTGTGACCAGATGACTTTTCTTCTTTCGAATGGTGTCAATAATGCTAACGTGGGGAGAGGCTGCTAGCCAGTTGCATCTACATGAAGTAGGATGATGGGCATAAAGTTTTTCAATACTGGGAGAAACCACAGCATTAGAGGGTCTGCAAGCATCAAGCATTCAGTGTGCAATGAGTATCTGAAATGGGCCCAGACATGGTGCCTCAATTACAAAGGTTTGGCGAAGGGTAGCATCGCAAACCTTTTTTGCTGTGCTGTCCTGCATCAAAACAAAAGGGCAGGAATCTTCCGTATCTCCAAGATAAGTAGCATTCATGTCCTTGTCCCCTGTGCTGCCACACAAACTGCTGCGGGTATGATTGTTTCTGTGCAGGAAGGGACACCCTCCTGCACAGAAACCATCATAAGAGGCGTTTTCCTCCTATGTGTGCTGCAGAATGCAGAACAAGTAGAAAGAGGGAAAAACAGGGAGAAATAATGTTATTTCTCCCCATTACGCCATACTTACACCACACCTGGGGTAGCGTAGGAAACTGACGCATTCCCAGGTTTACGAAATCTTGTAAATCTGGGAATGCATCAGATTCCATAGGTGTTGCGTGGGAACACCCACAGCAACACCCATGGAACGCCCCTTCCATGCAGAGTAATGTGTGAAACGGGTCCTTATCTACAAGGCCATGTAAAGCCATTCAAAGTGGCTTTGCATGGCCTTGTAGATATGGTCCTACGCCGCTGGTGCATCCAAAAAAGTGACACACCGGTAGCGCAGGCCACCTATAAATCAGGCCCATGGTTTCTTAGCAATCCATTTATTGGGATGTGGGCTCAAGCAAGACAATGTCACTCTAAGCAAGTCTAGCTGAACCTCTGCACAGGCACGTGCAGTGTCCCTGCAGTGTCTCTCATTAATAATCCCACTATTGTTAACTATTCTGTCCACTGACAAATGAGCCATCTTCCAAGGCAGCGGTAGGGTATTTTAAGTAATTTAAATAACACATGCTGTTATTTGTTAACCATCGGACAACTAAACGTAAAATTCCCATCTCATCCATGAGGCTAACCTCATTAAGTTACCCACCATCTGTCACGGATGTCAGGGGATATGGTCCAGGAAGCATCTAAAGGTGAATAAGACACCCGTCCTTCTGACCCTCTGGAACTTCAAGACAACAGGTTCCATCAATGAGGAGAAAGGGGTGTGGAGCACCAGACCCAAGGACCTAAAGACCAAGATGCAATGTGTTCAAGCTAAAATTATAGATGAAAACGATCAAAGAAGGAATAAACACAAAGTAACAAAGGGTTCTTTCCAAACCCCTCGTGCGTTCGATAAATGGAATTCCAAGGCAGGAGAAAACAAGAGTCACAGCAAAATTTCCTAGAATTAGGGGGAGCTGAGGGACACTTTGTTAACTAACCCATAGGTCCCTATCAAATGTACCATAAACAGGATTCGCCACAGTCACAATCCTTTACAAGGTACATTTTACCATAATCTAAATTTTGTTCCAGAAAATAAGTCAAGCAGGATCTTCATTATCTAGTTCTAAATGGAAACTAGGTTACGTAGATATAAAGTAAGAATTAATCAGTTGTAGCAGATTAACAGATAAGTATCAACAGAAAATAAGCAGAGGCAAGGACAGAAGTCAGGATACCACAAGAGTCAGCCAGGGGCAGGAGGACAGGATACAATGTTTCACCAAGAAAGTTTTAACAGTTGTAAGTCAATGTACCATTAAACCTGCCTATCTTTATAGGATGGCGGAGGAGACAATCACATAAAACATTGAAGGGGTGGGGACAATAAATGATGATACAGGAAGAGGCATGGAACTGTCCCTTTAATAATAAGGAAAATGTATTCGCGTGTGAGCAGGTAAATCTAGGTGATCTGCGCGGCAGGCTGTTCCCTGCTGGACAAGGCTCAGGACCCACTCT
Source organism: Pleurodeles waltl (assembly GCF_031143425.1). Taxonomy (NCBI): domain Eukaryota; kingdom Metazoa; phylum Chordata; class Amphibia; order Caudata; family Salamandridae; genus Pleurodeles; species Pleurodeles waltl. The sequence continues at coordinate 1,659,821,827 of NC_090445.1, forward strand.
GAGCAGGTTTACTGATGTGATGGGTGATGGAGGTAAGGCTGTGAATGTGGTGAAAGTGCCATGCCCCACAGTAGTACTGTGAACACAATTTTACCCAGTTGTGGCTCGCTTCACTCATAAGCAACAGGCAGGTGCAGCGTGCAGGGGTTGGGGGGGTGAGGCTGGGGAGCTAAAATTTACTAAAAGATAAAAGTAAAAAAACTGTTAAGCCGTGCCGCTCCACTGTCTCCCGTGGCTGTAGGCACATGCTTCCAGCCTGCCCTGCGGCCAATCCTGACACTGCTCAGAGCAGCATCGGGATTGGCTGGAAGTGCCCAGCCAGGGCCCTCCTAGGCAGACCAAGAGCCTGTGCAAGCTTTCTCTGCCCTGCAGTGCAGTGACGAGCTGGAGAGAGCCTACTGCGCATGTGTGTTTGGCCGGCCCGAGATGGCCAGCCAAACAGACATGCACAGTGAGGGGAGTGCTTTGCAGGGGAGTGCTTCGTCAACCCCGTGGCCCGTCCTTCTAACAAACAAAACAATAATAAACGTGGTTTATTATTGTTTCATTTGTTAAAGGTTTTGAAGCTTCTGCTGCTGGCGGGGAGGTGACGCTCCTCTGCCCTAACGGAGGAGCTGCCACTGGTTTTACCTTTCCTTAGATATTAATATGTTTGAAACAAGCTTGAGCTAACGTGAACTGAAATTGTGCTTTCATCCATTTAGAAATGATATTGCATTGCACCATTCAATGACTACAGTTATTGATACTTTTCTGCTCTAATAAAGAATTTGTAACCTTTGCATGGAAAGGTGGGAGCTTTCCCAATCTTCTAATCGAAGTGTACCTAACCAATAACAAGCTAGCTGTCCTAGACCTTTTTGTACACATTGTTTAAACTCAAGTCATCTTACTAGACTCTGGGAACCTCTGAATCTAACATGATAGTATTAGGAGAAAATCATCAAGTGCATTCTCTAGTAAATTGCAGTTGCGGCTCGTGGGCTCACAGTGGGAAGTGCGGGGGGCTTAAAAAAATAAATAAAAAAAACTTACCTCCACGCTGCACCGCACTGCCGCTCCTCCGTGTCCTCAGCAGGCAGGCATAGGCTCCCAGCCTGCCCTGCGGCCAATCCTGACGATGCTCAGAGCAGCGTTAGGATTGGCTGGCAGCACCCAGCCAGGGAACCTGGCAGACTGGGAGCATGTGTCTGCTCTCTCCAGCCCGGCAATACAGTGCCGGGCTGGAGAGACCACAGTGCGCATTTGTGTCTGGCCGGCCTGAGACGGCCGGCCAAACATACATGCGCACTGAGGGGAGTGCAAAGTGCACTCCCCTCATCCAGTCATCCCCAATGCCCGCCCCTTTAACAATATAAGGATAATAAACTTTGTTTATTATCCTTTCATTGTTAAAGGATTTGCAGCGGTTGCTGCTGGCGGGGGGGGTGATGCTCCTCCGCCATAGCGGAGCAGCCACCACTGGTAAATTGTTTCTTCTTGCTTGTTTCCCATTGGTGCACATCCTGAGAAGCATGTATTTGTGTGGTATTGTGTGAAATCCTTTGTTGTAAGTCCTATAAAAGGTCATATTTGTCCTCTGTTGTTGGAACCCCCATTTGCCACTCTGAGAAGGTGTAGCCTACAGCCTACAGTTTTTTTCACCTATGATTTATATGTCTTGTGAGTGCACGTTGTCAAGTCTGTGTGCAGAATCGAGATTAGCAGCAAGTCATTTTTGGGTCGATCATAGTGAGCAGATCACACTGGATACCGTGGGAAAAGGAGTGTAAAGGAAAACAGAGGGCTCAATCAAGATATATTTTTTCAACATCAAGCGATACGATGCTTAGTTTGTCATCTGTTGCGTCCAATATGTTTGTGGCTTCATATTCAGTAAACTCATCCCTCCTTGAATGAGTTTACGGTTGATAACTAAGCCCACTGCAGTACGCTAATGCAGAAATCCTGAAGTCTATCACCTGTCACTTACTTCTCTTTGGTATATTTTGATGATGTGTGAATGACATTGAAATAAAGCATAAGGAACAACGTAAGAGTGCCTAAAGGTCATTGACAGAAGCCAAGGGCAACAAGGGAAGGAGCTAGAGTGCATAATTTGAAGACACAAACTACTGCCTCATCAGATGTTTGGGATTGATTGTGGCTTAGTTGCACTTCAGCCTCTACAGATGCTGAGAGACATTGTGCCTAAAAGACACTCAAATTTATAGATAGAAAATGACTGAGAAAGAGAACAACACTGAGAGGCACCACCTCTCCTTTCCAAGACCACCACTACCACTGGCTGAAGCCATCCCACCAATGTACCACTCCGACCGCCACGGCGGTAACAGCCGCAGGGCTGGAGACATCCATCTCCAGCCCGGCAGCCGTCACTGTTCCTCCTGTGGGATTATGACCCCGCCTACCGCCACGAAAACCATGGCACTAGGCACTATCAGTTACAGGGAATTCTTTCCCTGTCACTGATAGAGACTTCACCCCTCCCTCTCCAGTGAGCCCACCCCCACCCCCTACCTCTCCAAAGCCCCCACAGCTCCCCTACATTCACGCCCCCTTCATACACACACACACATTCACACACCCATTCACATATGCATCCACGCATGCATTTGTCCATTCACACACACATCTGCACACACTTTCATCCGTACACGCAGACACGCATTCACATCACACAACATACACGCACTCATACCTCCATACATGCTCACACGCATTCAACATGCAACACACACCCGCATCCACGCACACACAAACATTCACACAGCCCCACACACACAACACCCCCATCCCCCTCCCCTGTCGGAGACCCAACTTACCTGTGTTCAGGGGGTCCTCTGGCAGGAGACTGGATGGGGCGCTGCTGCCACCAGCAGCACCCGCCAGCAGAACACCGGCAGGACTTATTATGGGTCATAATACGGTTGGCGGCAGTCTACTGGCATGGCACTGCTGGTGGCAGCGGCGCCCTCCGCCGGCATGACCACATCCGGATTTCCGCCATTCCTGTGGCAGAATTCCAGCTGTGGTCATAATACGGCGGATGACTGGTAGCCGCAGCGACAGTCTTTTAGCGGCCGTCGCCGCGGCGGTAGGCGGTTTTTACCGCCAATGTCCAAATGAGGGCCAATATCTTTCCTAGTCTAAATGTCATTTACCGGCCACCATCCGTATGTTTGTTGTCGGGCAACAGTATTAACACTTGTGACTTGTGTTGCTGGTCTTCTATCTGCATTTCGCAGTGTTTTTCTGATTGTACTGCATAAAATAAAAAAAAAGAAGGCAATTAATCAAAAGCCGTTATCATACGAGTTAAAAAAAAAATACAGACGTGCAAATGTTATACATTTGGAACCAAGCAAATTTGTGCAAATGTACTGTGGATTTCCATCCCATTTGCCGCACGACAGCTTCACCAATATAATTTTACAAAGATTTTACATGAACACTTAAAGTCGCTTTGGCAACTTTGATGCATGCAGAGTGTCAGTTCCTGGGATGAATGGGTGCAGGCCAAAACAAACAAAGCAATACAATACACTTTCTTCAAACACCCACATAGAGATTTCCGTACAGGCCGGTAACTAGGTAAAAGTGCCAGTACTTTACAACAAGGGAACGAGCAGCTGAAAATGTAAAAGTAATGTTGCTAATAATCCTTTATAGTTTCAATTTAGCCACTCTTTATCTTCCTTGTAGAGCCAAATATGTTTCACGTTATTGAAATTAAATTAATTTTGATGTTTAGTCTCAGTGGGAAATGACATTGATCAGACAGTGCTTGGTGGGTCCTGAAGCTGAACCAGAAGCAAAGTGCTACATCACTTCCCTTTCTTTGAGGTCATTTCCTTTTTGTAGGTGTGCTGCATAATGCAGCAGACATGCAAGGAGGAAATAACAAAGAGAAATACAAATATTTCCACTCGTTACGCCGGCCTGGGTTGCACAACGTACTGGTGCAAACCCGGGTTTATGACTTAAGTGATTCGGAGTTTCTGTCAAAATCCAGGGGTGGGTGGATGTGCGGGAATACTCATTCTCCAAACCATGAAATGCCTGCGATGCAAGGTAACGCTAGGCTGCTCTCGATGCTGTTGTGCATTGCTTTTTTTTTTTTTTTCTTACGCAACGCAAAGTGGGTCTTGCATGGCTTAGTAAATCCCGAAATACATTTTGCATCGGGCTTTGACAACAAAAGGCACAACCCCAATGCAAAATCTTAGTAAATCTAGGCCTAGGTAGCAGAATGCACGTCTTCTACTCCCAAAACTTCATTACCTCTTCTCTGAATTCCGGAACTCTCTCCAGAACCCAGACTCATCCCATTATGGCCATATCTGAAAGCATTTCAACCAGCACCCAGAAATGCTTCTCACTGCAAGAGGTCCTTCAAAAAACTGAGACACACTCTATTCGAACATACCATAGTGCATGCAGTTAAATAGTCTAACATCTTTGTTGGCCCACACATGTGCCTCAGTCTGAGTGCAGGGTAAAAAACATGCAGGAAGTTACAATTTTTTGTGATTTTAGCCTGATAATAGGATTTTCCTTGAGGACTGTGGATTAAGGTGTGTAAACGGTCTTTGCAAATGTTTTTGTGCATGGTCTTCTCCTCCATGCACTGTTTTCCCTGTGCTATTTCCAACAGGTGGTGTTATGTATTATAGTCCCGCTACCTCTATCAAGGTGTGGAAGCGCTTTCCATAAGAATGCCAAGGATACAAAATGGGATTGTGTTACATTTATGCGTGTAGTGTTGGTGTTGTGGGTGAGATCAAGGTTTGTGCTCTTGTCCTAGGCCATTTTATGATATTGAACCAAGCAGGAGTGGAAGATATCACTGTTACTGGTAAGAGTATCTTGAAGATGGTTTTGCAGGTTGTCCTGTATGTGGTCAGGCAAGCATCCATGGCATGTGGTCAATCAAGTGTATACATCCCCTATGTTACGGTAACCTAGGGTAGCGTTTTGTGACCAGGGAACATGTGCAGTAATGATAAGCCATTGGAAGTTTAATTAGATGTCAATTCTGATATTAAGAGTAGCACAAATTTTGAGCGGTCCGGATCATGCAAATATTTTAATTACATTTTGGCTTTCTTAGGCCTCATAGTTGGCTAATCTAATACAAGTGTACATGCTCCATTTTATGCCATCCCACAAATATCCTGAGTATCCCTTCAATGACCGTCAGTACTGCATGATGAGGCCCGTTACCATGAGTGGCCATATCTGACACAGACCTGCCGAAACATCGTTTTCCATCCAGTCCCTATTACTTCCTCTTGGGAGGAGCCAGGCCTTCATGAATTGCCAGTGGCTGTCTATGCTTCTTATTTATGCCGTTAAAAAATGTAGACTCTCTACATTTAAGTATTGGAGGAATCTGGATTTCATTAAAGACACGGAGGCTAGTATTATGCATTAATCTTTTATTGCCCTTAAAAATAGACTTTCGCCCAACACAACCTTGCCGAACTGTAACACCTACTTTTTTATTAATGCCAACATGGTAGCCATCTTCGTCTTTAAAGACGCTTAGTTTATGAAGTGCCTCGAAGTGCCAATTTTTAAAACTGCTTGACATTCATTATTCGATTGGGATTGGGATCTAAGTCTGTTAAAGGTTGAGTTCCATGAGGTTGAGTTTGTTTCAGTGTTCGTAGTTGGCTGACATCAGTGTCGTGGTGGACCTAGGTATTGATGGGAGCTTGTGGGTGAAAGAGATGACGAGTGGTTCCATCCAAGCTACGGCCTGCATTGTGCACATCCCTATTGACTAGTTGCCAAAGAAAGAGAGCTTTGAGATTCAGGCCCATATTTAAGAAAAAGTGGTGCAGCAGCAGTGACTCACCACTTTTCTTGCACCCCCTACGCAGACCTTACGGCACCATTGTTGCGCTGTATTTATAAAATGGCGCACCATGGCGGCATTAGCACAATAGCATCAAACATTTTTTACGCTATTGTGGCACTTCGCTTCACTAGTGTTAAAAGTTTTGATGCTAGTGCAGGAAAGTGCAAGGAGGCCCATAAGTTAATATGAGAGCATCATTTTTTAACGCCTACTCTGAGCAGGCGTTAAAAATGATGCCAAAAATGGCGTAGTGAAATCTTTTAAACTTCACTGCGCAATTTTTGCAGGCCTCTGAGGGTTGAAAACACCCCTGTGCATACATTATGCCTGGCACAATCATAATGTGGCACAAGGGGTTACAAAGTGGCGCAATGCATGCATTGTGCCACTTTGCAAATATGGCACTGCAGCAAAACCACTTTAGCATCACCTTAGGGTAAAAAACAAATTGCTATGGCAGCGTGAGGATTGGCTGGGAGCGCCCAGTCAGGGTGCTCCCAGGCAGACTAGGCGCCTGTGCAGGCTCTCTCCAGCCCAGCAACTGTGTTTCCTGGCTAGACTACATGCACAGTTAGGGGGGAGTGCTGTGCCCATCCACTCAGTGCACGTCACCCCTGTGGCCCCGCCCCTTTCAAAGAAAATGCTAATAAACAAAGTTTATTATTGTTTTCTTTGAAAGGTTTTGCAGCTGCTGCTGCTGGTGGAGTGGGACAACACTCCTCCACCCTAATGGAGGAGCCACCTCTGTATTTGTAGGCATGTACAAAAGAGCCCTAGGTTAACATCACAATGGAAGGGCCTGTCAATCTGTGAGGTACATGACTTTATTCTAAGTGGTGTATAGTGATTCTTTGAGTGTTACTCCTAGGCCTCAAACACCCAGAAGAAATGGCTTGTTCAGAATCCCTGGTCCGTGAAAAACTTGCGTAATACCCACAATAGGAGCAAAGTGACCCAGTATTTGCCATCTCCTGCCAGCATTACCGAAACTGGCAGAAAGTGTAATTCCAAGAGCCGCAGTGTTCCCGCGGATCCTGTTATCTGCTGAGGCCAGTATCTCCCTTTATCAGCTCCTTTGGGATTAACAGTTCATTTGTAACCAGGGCCGATGCGTATAACGTTGTGCAAACACCCTTTACGCAGGATTTTACATCGTATTGTTCTGAACGAGGTGCAAGTGTGATAAAAGGTTGAATGTGAGGATTTCATTTATTTGCAATGCCAGAAAGGATATAGGAGGACCACAGGAAATAACAGTTTTAATACAAATACTGTCCCATGGACCCGCCATTTTTTTGCATTGCTAATTTGCATCTTTAAGAACAATACAAACGTGCGCACGGTATGGGCTCCCCAATGGACCAGGCATTTTGAGGCTGATACAGGTTCAGCCATGTTGTTTCCCCTGCCCATAACTATCAGCCTTGGCTGGTTCCCGAGGCCCCAGAGCTGTTCTACTCATGAAACCATCTCTTGTCTCGGAGATACTCGTTTCCACAGCTGTTATCCCTTCCATAGACACTGCCGTTGGATGAGCGTCTTGAAAAGGGTGTGAAGGGACTTGCAGAGAAGAATCCACGGTGTTTCTTTGCTTTGCCTTCCATGCGGTGCAGACCTCATGGCGCTGTGCAGCAGAGAAACATTGCTCACCACATCATGTATGGAAGTGGGCAGGATCAGCTTTTAGTTAAACAGAGGTATCAGCAAATTTACCCACAGTTACCTTTTGGGATGCAAATGTAAATTTATTTTTGGAATGACAACATACATTATTTTCTGTAATACAAATGTATATGTCTCAGCTCTCTTCATTCCACACTGTTAATCTGCAGAGTCAAATCTGGAGTAATTTTTATAGAACCCCCCCAAAATTACAAGGGCAATATTGGGTCTTTCTCAAAAATACACTCTTCGCAGTTTCGCATATTAAGACTTACCTGTGTATGGTTCCAAAGACGTACCTAGAATCCCATTTTGCTAGTTTTAGTTAAATAACATACATTAGAGACCAAATTCCAAACACAGATAATTCTATTATTTGATGCACATGATTAGAATTAACATTTTGGACTTTAATTTTGAAATAGTTACTGTGCTTTATTTATTCTTTTGTTGATTATTTAGGGGCATATTTACACTCTGCTTGTGCCGTTTTAGCGTCATTTATTTTGACACTAAAATGGCGCAAACATAAGGCCATATTTATACTTAGAGGACTTAGGCGGTCATTCTGACCGCGGCGGGCAGCGATCGCCGCCCGCCATGCGGTCACCGCCGAATGGCCGCTCCGCGGTTAGGAGACAGCGGATGCCATTCTGGCTTTCCCGCTGGCCCGGCGGGCGACCGCCAAAAGGCCGCCCGCCGGCCCAGCGGGAAAGCCCCTGCAACGAGGATGCCGGCTCCGAATGGAGCCGGCGGAGTTGCAGGGGTGCGACGGGTGCAGTGGCACCCGTCGCGATTTTCACTGTCTGCAAAGCAGACAGTGAAAATCTGTATGGGGCCCTGTTAGGGGGCCCCTGCACTGCCCATGCCAGTGGCATTGGCAGTGCAGGGGCCCCACGACACCCGTTCCCGCCATCCTGGTTCTGGCGGTGAAAACCGCCAGAAACAGGCTGGCGGGAAGGGGGTCGGAATCCCCATGGCGGCGCTGCAAGCAGCGCCGCCATGGAGGATTCCCTGGGCCAGGGGAAAACCAGTGGGAAACCGCCGGTTCCCCTTTTCTGACCGTGGCTTTACCGCCGCGGTCAGAATAGCCCTGGAAGCACCGCCAGCCTGTTGGCGGTGCTTCCGCTGCCCTCCGCCCTGGCGGTCAGAGACCGCCAAGGTTGGAGTGAGGGCCTTAGTGCCATATTTTGGATGCGGCAAACTACCGTCCGCTAATTAGATGCAAAGTATACACTCCCGTCCACAATATGACTCTAATCCCCAGCGCCAAATTTATATTCCTGCGCAGAGACCACGCACAAGGAGTAGGCGGGCCCAGATAATGGTGCTAAGCCTGCTTAGTGTCATTATGTAACACCTAGGTCAGACCAGGCGTTATGGTGGCGGTGGACCTAATTCCATGGTCAAACACCATGGAATTGGCCCACAGATGCCCACCCCAAGTCCCAGAGGGACACTACAGGATGGGGGACCCATCCTAGGTAAGTATAGGCAGATATTTTTTCTTTATTTGTAGATGTGCTTTGGGGGCCCCTGGCATCGGGCTCCCTGCCTTGCACTGGGTCTAATGGCCTTGCCCAGGAGACACTGGTCCCGTATGCTGGCCATTTGGGTGGTGGGCATGACTCCTGTTTACATTTAGACAAGTCTGAACTTCAAAATGAGGACAGCGTTTTTTACGTGCTGTATGCTGTGACAGAAGTGAAGATAGAGCGTTACATCATTATAGAAGGATAATATAATACGAACGGCAACTTCTTTATGAAAAACGCTTTCGGGAAAGGCCACTGCACACATAAATAAGGCGCTGTGTCTGATGTCCTGAGGAGGCCAGAAGTTAAAAGGCCGAAACGCGTCGACCATTTTTGGGAGGAATGTTTTGAAAATTTTGGAGTAATGGAACAATGGAAATGAAATGGTAACGTGTATAACCATTGGGAGGAAATACCCCTAAAGAAAACAATACCAGGCATCATTACCTCATGATATAAGACTGCTTGCCAAAAGAAGGTTTAGCAGCTCCTTTTTAAAAAAAGACTGACTCCAGTGCTGAGAATTATTTTCTTTCCTTTTATTTCTTTATTTTCATTTATTCCTATGTGTGGCTTTAGGATGTTTTGGTAGTTCATTAGGTATTTGCTGTTTTGTATAAGGTTAAGAATTGAGTGATGTTATTATGCGTACTGTTGTATTCATGCAACTCCACTTTGTGATATGAGTCGAATAGGGAGACATAACAACATTAACAACCACTAAAAATAAAAAAGGACAATAATTATCCACAATGATCAATTGATGTTTTCATTGTTAATATGTTAATATACTAATGTATCCCCACTGTATATTAAGAATGGTACATTTAGACAGGAGTCATGTTTGTGGCTGCTTCAGCGTCAGAAAATGACGCTAGACTGGTTAGCGGCTTATATTTTGCCGCTAACCAGCCTAACATCATTTCTGGCCCACTAGCGCAATATTCCCTAATGCCATCCCTGTTAGACTTGTGTCTTTTTCCCAGACGCTAGCCATTCCTTAGTGCCATCTTGCATCATTGTATAAATATGGCGTTAAGATGGCCCTAAGGAATGTTGTTAGCCGGCGTTAATATTTTTGCTGCTGAACTGCGTTAGCACAGTTTTGTGGCAAAAACCATAAATATGGGCCTTACTTTGCTCTGCGTACACTGAGTTTAGAAATCTCTTCATGATGCTCTGTGTCTAAAGGAGTAGGGGCCTTCCTCCTCTCTGTCTTATGCTTGCATCTGGGGAATATAAGCATAGTTCTGTCTGGTATGTGAGATGAATACACAGTTGCCCCTAGAAAATGAATTGCATCACTGAATTCCTGATCTTGAAAGATTCAAATAAAGAAGACAGCTTATTTACTTTAAAGTCTGAAGTTTGAAAAATAGGTAAATATGCATGTTTTAGTAACACTTTAAGGTACATGCTCTAAATCGTCAGTGTGGCCACGGGCGCATTTTCTATGCCTCTGATGAGGATGGGAGTGCTGCGTAAATCAGCATTGGTATGTCTAAAAGCTCACATATATTCAGTCTGATAGCTAAAGCATAAGCAAGTCAAGTTGCGTTTTGAGGTGGAAATCTGCTTTGCAGCCTGGTCATTTCTTGGGTAGGTGTCCTTAGATAGCTTCTAAAGGCAACACTTGGAGTTAATGTGATCACTTTATCTGGCCAGAGAAGCTACTGTATGCCTCTGCACCTACCATGGCAATTATCCTTGTGCCAGTCACCAAGGCGTGAGTAAAGGCCTCAAAGAACCAGTTGGTACTGAATGTGGCAATTCAGTACCTGGGACATCAAACAAAATGCGTGCCAAATCGCATTGTAAGGCAGAATTTAAAAACCTCAGAAATTGTAACCAACAGATCCCTCATTTCTTCAATCTCCCAGCTTTTCAGCAAATTACATGCCCACTTCCAGCCTAAGGGGTGGACCTTTCCCATAACCAACGGTTGTGGAGGCCTCCTTCCAATGTGTTTGGGGTAGGGTGTCAAACATCTGTGCTGCCACTGGACATCGACATCTACCAGACCAGCACAGTTGCGTGGGACAGGCTGAAAGATCTGCAGGTGTGAAGGCCGCACAGGAAGCAGATGTTGGCTTGCAGTTATATAGAAAATGCCATCAATAATATTTTAAAATGCTGCGGCACCATATGGAGGAAGACAGCCATCGTCCTTCAGTCAAGACTGTACACACCTCATATCACATTCCATTGTCTATATATGAACAGTTCCCACCCAGAACCTAGTGACAAGGCACAAAGGGGCATTTTTAAGAAAAGTGGGGCTGCACATAGTGCAGCCCCACTTTTCTTGCGCCCCCCCTAATGCCACCGTGGGGGCTAGCATCTGAATTTTTGATGCTAGTCCAGCGCTTTGCAGGATTAGCATCAAAAATTCTGACGCAAATCCTGCAAAGCAGCCAGAGGCCCTGACCATTGTAATCAATGGAAGCCTTCTTTTAATGCCTGCTCTAAGCAGGCGTTGAAAGTGGTTTAAAAAATGGCACAAGGAAATCGCTTAGATTTCCTTGCACCATTTTTTTGCTCCCCCCCCCAACGGGGGAACTCCCCCTTTGCATACATTATGGTGGTCATTATGAACATGGCGGGAAAGACCGCCGACCGCCATGGCGGCGGTGAACAGAATCCCGCCGGCGGCAGCGAATGGAAACCTGCCATATAATGATCGAAAAACCCAACCCTGCCAAAAATTCCCAGACCACTACTCCCCGCCAGGACCCTGTCGGCGGAAATCCTGGCCCACCACACCTCGCCACCGCCAAGCACACCCACATCCCGCCCACCAAATAATGATGCATAAATCACCTCGGCGGACAGTGAAGGCCGGACGACCATAGGCGGCTGCGACCGCCACGGGCGGCAAGTGGGCCCAACAGCAACCAGTGCACACATTGGCTAGGCCTAGCACCCACACACCTGACACACACCCAGAACATCATAAAACACCCCCAGACACACCCAACAATCCCTTGCAACAAAACAAGGACCAGAAGACGGAGAGCACCAGAGCCAGACAGAGAACGCCAGCAGACAAGACACGCATAGCGACCCACACAGGAGCACCCAAACCCCATCCCCAGTCCCGACGCCATCCACCACCCTCACCATGTCCCCCCCGAAAAATCCTCGCTTCACCGAAAGGGAGGTAAGGACCATGGTGGACGAGATCCTAAAAGTGGAGCCACAAATATTCGGGTCCGAGGTGCAGCACACACCCATCGCACGGAAAATGGAGCTGTGGCAGACCATTGTGAACAGGGTGAATGCAGTGGGACACCATCCACGCACCAGGGACGATATCCGCAAGAGATGGAACGACCTGCAGGGGAAGGTCCGGGCCATGGCATCCAGGCACCACATCGCAGTGCAGAAGACTGGGGGAGGACCGCCACCAACACCACCTGACTACACAGACTGGGAGGAGAAGGTACTCGCCATCCTGCACCAAGAGGGACTCACTGGACTCACTGGAGGAATGGACTCGGGTAAGTCATCTACAATTACCCCATATACACCATACCTGTAATGCATGCACCACCCCACCCCACCCACACCCACCTAGACCCACACCCCACCCAGCCTTTACCCACCGCATCCACCACCCTGCATCACCCACAACTCACTACCAGGCCCACATCACTCCCGCTGTGCAAAGCCACCCACCCCTGCACGTACCCACAATGGAATAATAACCCCCACCACAATGTAACCCCACCACTGCCACTAAATGCAATGACCACCTCACAAAGGCACCCTGGAAGGCCACTGAAAGGCACACCAGCACAAAATTGCACAGTTCAGTACACCTCATGCATATGTAACCTACATTTCTATGTCCACCAACAGGGACCACCACCCATGCAACCCTAATGGAGGGGAAAAGGAGAGCCACAGCACTCCAGGGAGACAGAGGCACATCACAGGACACTGGTGAAGGATCCCTGGACACTGATGAGCAGGCAGGACCTTCACACAGCCCAGGATGCTCACCATGCAGCAGCCCCACCCAGGAAAACACTGTCACCCCTAACACCCAGTCAAGACCAGCAGGCCAGGGGAGGCGTATCCACACCAGTGGACCCAGGGCACAAACAGGTGGAACACAGCTACAGAGGCCACAGTCTCCCACCCCCAACATGCAGGAACACGAGGGCCCCAGTACAAGTGGCACATCAAGACCCGCGCAGGGGACACAGGCACAGGGGGCCAGGGCAAGGTCAAGTGCTCAGTGGGTCAGGGGATAGGGCACCGGATAGATGCAGCAGCCCAGGACGTCATTGCAGAGGTATTGGGGTCCTACCAACATACCCAAGACAGGTTGGCACAGATTGTATCCACCCTGGAGCAAAGTCAGAGGATGCAGCTGGAACAACACCAACAGGCCATGGAGCAGTGGAAAGAACACAATGCCACAATGGCCACCATTACTGGAGCACTGCTGCTGTTGGTCAACAAACAGACACCCACACCGAACAAGAGGCCCCCACAACAGCCCTGGACAACCAGCAACAGATGACCCAAGCAGCTGAAACAGCACAGGAAATACCCTCCCAGGAATCACAAGGCCCAACCATGCCACCCAAGAAGCTCCACAGCAGGCGCCCAAACGTAGTCTCAGGCCAAGATATGGCACTGGAAACCCAGCTAAGAACAAGCCTCACTCCAACAATTGACACTGTTACTACTGCCAAGCAACCATCCCACCCGTTCACCAACTACACTTAGCTGAGGGCTAAATAAAGTACTAAACTACAAATAGGACCCACCTATGACATCAAACAGGCCTGCGACCAAGTCGGTTTTGAGGACACCCAACCATTACGACTTCCATCACTGTACATAGCACATTTCACTGTATTCCACCAATAAACCACATACCTCATCTGTAACACTGTCCCCTGTCTTCAATGTTGAACATAGTGGAGTATGTATGCAACTGGCAGGGAACAACTTTATTGTCAATTTGTGCATGGCGGTGGTAATGTGTGTTTCAAATTGGGAAAGGAGGGAATGCATATATTGTCTGTCAGTACCATGCTGAAAAGGTCCATGTCTCGCCTATCATGACCAATTCCCCCTAGATGACATGGCACACTTACAGTATCAGTCACTAACCCCATTTACAGGCTTAAGTCCCACACAGTTATTGGAAGTAGAGTTGTATCCGTTGGTTCCTGGAATTGACATCTTCCCCTTCCTCATCCTCATCCTCACCATCACTCTCCTCACCTCTCTAAGGTAACTGATCAGGACCTATAGCACCCTCCACCTCCAAAAGGGGGATTGAATGTCTCACTGCCACGTTGTGCAGCATGCAGCAGGCCACCACTATTCTACACACCTTATCAGGCCCATAGGCCAGGGAACCCCCAGAGATATGTAGGCACCGGAATCTAGCCTTCAGGAGACCTCCTAGTATGTCCATGGGCCTCACTGTATTTCCTTTCTGCATCCGTCCTGGGATTCCTCACTGGTGTCAGGAGCCAACGCAAGTTTGGATAGCCAGAATCACCTAGAGAAATGGTGCAATACAGAGTCGTCATTGTAATGTCCCTTAGTCAGACAGGCTGGTTCTCAGCAATGTGTCAGTTAGTGACAGGCAAACTTACCTATGATCCACCCTCTGTCCTCTTGTAGTTGTTCCATCTTCTGTGGCACACTACTGTTCCTCAAAACAAATGAATCATGGACAGAACCCGGAAACATGGCATTCACATGGGATATGTACTGGTCTGCAGTACATACCAATTGGATGTTCATGGAGTGAAAGTTCTTCCTGCTTCTGCACACCTGTTCACTCACTCTTGCGGGATGATAGCTATGTGGGTGACATCAATGGCATGCGGAATGTTTGCAAAGGCATAGAAGTCAGACTTGATGGCAGGGAGGTCGGCACTTTGGGGGAATCGCACATAGGATTGCAGATGTTGTACAAATACATTCAGAAATCTTGTCAGTACCTGGCTGAACATTGGCTGTGAGAAACCAGCACCCATGCCCACTATCACTTGAAAAGAGCCTGTGGCCAGGAAATGGAGTGCGGAGAGCACCTGCACCTCAGTTGGAATGGCATGCTGATTACGATTTCCGGGAGTCAGTGCAGGATCCAGTAATGCACATAGGTCCTTAATAGTTGCATGTGTGAGTCTGTAGGTGATTATGATCTGACGCTCCACCATGGTCCCCATATCCACAAGTGGTCTGTACACTGATGGTGCCCTTCCACACTACAAGGGTTGGTACCTATGAGGGGTAAGAAAAAGGAGTGATGTGCACACATACACTGGCATATTTGCAACATACATGCACTGCATTCTTCTTAGTAGTGTCTGTACAATAACTGCAACCTGACAGATGTACATGTACATCACTAGGAGGGAACGGAGTAAATCATGTGTGATTATATACTCAATGGATAGAGGCCTAGGTACTTCTTATGGCTAGTAGGCCCAGCATAGTGAGTAATATGAATTTCAAGATGCGTAGGAGATGGCAAAATGTCTGCCCACTGTAGTTCTGCCCCTTCGTTGTGGAAATGACCGAATACCGCTAGCGGTTGACGTCACAGCGTTCGGCGGTGTTCACCGCTATTCGCACCCTCATTGGCTAACATGGATGCCAATGGGGAATCCTGGCGTATCATGATCGCCGTCGGCGGTAACGGTGCATACCGCCGCGGAACGTACACACGTTCATTATCGTTTGATCACTTGACTCCCTGATCCTGTGCGGACAAGTACTCCACTCTGTGTACTGCTGTGGCCTGCCTCTGGCTATGGATGTTCCACGTGGTACAGGGGAAAGGGCCCCGGCCTTCACCCAGGAAGAACTGGAGAAACTGGTGGAAGGGATCCTGCCCCTGTACGGAAGACTCTACGGACTGCCAGAGGTACAGGTGAGTCTGGGTTTTGGGGGCACTGTGTGAGTGATGGATGGAGTGGATTGCACAGATGTGTGCTCCTGTGAGCCAGGATGGGGCTTGGTGCATGGAATGCTGCGTGCCACTGTCCTGCATGTCTGGGAATACTCTCTGTCCTATGTCTGACAATCTGCAAGTTGTTGCCATCGTGCAGGTGCCTGACCTCTGTGTTCCATTTCTGTGTCACCCTACTAGGTCAGCGCCCACCAGAAGAGGATATGGACCCTGGGGTCTACAAATGGCGGAGCACCGACTGTCGAAAGAGGTGGGAGGACCTGCGGCGCTGGGCGCGAAGATCACTGATGCCCAGCTGGCGAAGTCCTCCCAACGTGAAAGGGGTGCCTGTCGGGCACTGCCCCTTTCATGCGAAGGATCCTGGCGGTAGCCTACCCAGACCTGGATGGGCGCTTGAAGGCTGCACAGCAGTCACAAGGGGGCGAGTACTCACAGCCCATACTTCAGCCTGGAAGGATGAGTGTGTGTGCAACAGGGCTCATAGGTGCTTAGATCAGGGATTTTGAATGGAGTCCAGCTACTGTCTGCTCCCCAAAGGGTGTAGGGGTGTCCCTGTCAGGTTTCACCTACCTCAGCTCCAATACAATTTCAGGATATGGGTGTAGGTCAGTATACTGCTCAGTAGTCAGGGCCATGGCCATGGGCCTAGTGTACGTTGCTGCCTGTTGGGTGTGTCTGCTGGGTAGGTGTATGTCTGGCCATTGTGTATCAGCATTCAGCTACTTACAAGTGTCTCTCCTGTTTTGTCTCCCCATCCCTGTTCTCTTGTGTTTGTCTGGTACAGCATCAACATCAGGCGAGGGAGCTGAGGCACCGGCAAGTGGGGAGGCAGCGACCCACGGATCCTCCGAGGCAGAGACAACGGACGCCCAGGGGACCAGTGGGTGGGAGGGCGAGGGGACTTCCACGGGGGAGGCTACTACCACAGGAGGTAGTGACTCTGAGACCTCCTCCGATGGGGTTCCTCTGGCGGTGGCGGACCCTAGTGGACAAACCACTACTGTGAGATCTTCCGCCACCCCCCATACCATCAGCCCCCTCCCTTCTGCTCTCGACCAAGTTGCCCGTGACCGCCCACCCAGAAAGGTGGCCATCTCCTTCGCCCCAGGCACCTCCTCCCCTGCCCCAGTCAGCCCTGCTACCCTCACAGAGGAGGCTATTGACCTCCTGAGAACCATCTCTGTAGGGCAGACAACCATTGTCAATGCCATCCAGGGTCTGGCTTCTGAGGTGCAGCAGACCAATGCCTATCTGGATGGCATTCACAGTGCTGTGTCTGCCCTACAGAGATCTTTTCAGGCTCTGGCCTCCTCTTGGACGGAAGCCAGTTTCCCTGGCCATTCCGTCCCCCCTCCAACCTCCTCTACCCCTTCCAGCACCCCACTCCCTTCACCCGTTCAAAGCACACAATCAGACCCACTTACAGGCACATCAACACACAAGAAGCACACTTCCAAACACAAGCACCACACCTCCCACCACAAGCATTCACACAGCCAACAGACACCTGCACACACAACAACGTCCACTTCCCCCAGTGTTCCCGCCTCTTCCGCCTCCCTGTCAGTCCCCTCTACATCCACACCCTCATGCACTGCACCTTCACTCACTGTTACTGCTCCTCTTCCTGCACTCACCACAATAGCAGACAGCCATACATGCACCCCATACACCACACCTGCACTCACCACCTCCACTGTAGTTGACACATGCAGCACACTCACCCGAATTGCAGACACCCACACAACATACATCCACACTAGCTGTCTGTCTTCTCCCACTGTGTTCACCCCCACCTCCCAAAACACTCAAACGCACCAAGACACCCACCCATCAGACACCCACCACACCACAGCATACTGAGCAGTCACCTGCACCCACTACACGCACACCTACACCCCATACATCAACTCCCTCTGCCTCCACTCCCACGCCCTCATCCACGCCCACCCCAATTGCTCCCAAAAAACTTTTCCTCTCCCGTGCAGACCTGTTTGAACCCACTGGCCTACCCCGTCTTGTCCCGAAACGTGCCCACCTCCTTGTCCTTTCCGCTCCTTCCACCTCGCAGCCCACCCCGGTCCAGCCTTCCCATTCCCGTGCCCCTTCTCCGGTGAAGAAGAAGGCCCGCTCGGAGCCTAAGCCATCCAGCTCCACCTGAGCCAAACAGCCCCCACCCCCTTCAAAGGAGAAGCCCACCCCCTCTCCAACCTCTTCACGCAAGTCAAAGTCCCACCCCTGTCGTAAATCCCCACCCCCCTTTTGTTAGGTGCCTGGATCCCCATATGGTGCCCCGTTCAGTGGAGTACCCAGCACTTGTGGGAGTCAGGTGTGGCCAGTTGTGGCCAAGGACAAATGGCTTTTGAAGGACTGGCCATTGGCCCTGTTGGCACCATTTCGCTCACTGAGCTACATAATAAAGTTTTGGTGTGGCCTGTGTTTGGGCTGCACGCAGTTCCACCCTGGTGTTGGTTTACATTATTTATGGTTATGGGGCTATTGTATGTACTATGGCCAAGTTGCAGTGGCCTTCGGTCGGGTACGTCCCTCTTGGTGTGGGGTGTCTGAGTTGTGCTGCTGGGAAGGGTTGGGGGGGCGTTGCGGGGTGGGTGGAGTGGGTGGGTATGTACTTTGCCCTTTCCTCCCTTGTGTCATAGGTTGCGGTACTTACCATCGTTGTCTTCGTCGGCGGTCTCGGTCGTGTAGATATATGGCAAGGAGCAACGCTGGAATGATCTGCAGCTCTCTGTCCATGGCTGCCGCTGCACGTTTTGTTGACCTCCGGTGACTGTTTCCTTCTTTTTGTTTCTTTTCCGCCTGGCTTTGTGTGGCGGTGGTTTCCGCCCCGGAATTGGCGGCGGAATGGTGGTTCATAATTTGATGGGCGGGTTGGGCCTTTCTGACGGCCTGTAGGCGGACTCTGCCGTCGTCAGCGGGACTCCTTTCTAGGTGGTGGGTGGTGCGCAGGATTCAGGTGTTTTGTTTTGGTTCATTATTTGGCGGTCCGGGCCGCTCCTCTGTTGGCGGTTTCTACCGCCACCGCGGCGGTGCGGAACGGACGGCCTTGTTCACAATGAGGGCCTTTGTCTGGTGCAGGCACAATGATTAGCATCAAAAAATGACGCTAATGTGGCATTAGAATGGCACTAGGGGCTCTAAAATATGCCAGAAAGACTTTATCTTATTCATCTGATATTGTGTTTTTTTTCAGCAGCAACAATGGCTCCACGTTTACTGTTTCCAGTACCTTTGGACAAGCAATCATCATACCCACACTTTTTGTCACATCGAACCCCATAAAAGATGCATTACTTTATTTTAATGCTAATAAGCAGGTAAATATTTGGTCTATTGGATTTATAAGATCAGCTGTAAATTTATAACAAGGTATTTTCTTCAGGGCTGATAAATGGGACAACTTCCTGTTCAGTGTAATTCTTTGGACTGATATTGTAACTTTTAGGTCTGTACTAGGTTAGTTTATTGTTGCTTATAACACACTTACCGTTTTGACTGGAGAGTATCTGCGAAAGGATAAAAAGCTAATAATGATGATGATCAGTGAGAAAGTCTTTTAGTCTGCGGAGCGAAACTGGTATCAGATTCATATATACTGAAGACAGAAAAAGTCTGGCCTGGATGATTCTGGACTGATTCATGTCAGCATTCTCCATTTGATCTTTATGGGTACTTCTGCTTTCCAACGAACATGCATTCTATGTTTATGTTGCTAGATTAGTTGATTTTTCTCTTACTCTGAGCTCTTGAACTATTCAATAATTCGTTTAGGATTATTTTCTGAACTCACACCCCTGAAACAGTGCAAAGACAGACTCGTACCCCCTCTAAATCCCATTTCTTTTGGTCATGCAGCTGACTGATTCAAGCTGTTGAGATGCACTGGGCCTGCTTTATAGCCCTTACAAAGGTCTTGTGTTCATGCCCCCCATCCCCAAGTAGCCTATTTTCTAGGGTAGAAGGTAGTTTGCAATTGATGGGATGGGATGCCGAGCATTAACCTGGTCTGATCCATTCTGAATAACCCCATGGTCTGCCTGGGCATCCGCAAGTCTCTCTTCTCAAACCTGATCAGCTGGTCTCTTAATGTAATCGCTTAATGATCTAGCCCAAAGTTTCCAACATGTAAGTCATGTCAAATAGCCAAAATTGCTTTGCGTTCTCAATGCTTTGGGAATCTGTACAACAAAATGTATTTGTTGAAATGTAATATGGATATTACCAAGCTTAGTCCATGGCAGTAGATCGACATAGCATTACAACTTCAACTGACACAGCACCATGGTGCAACAGACCATCCAACACATCACAGACTCTCAGGGACCTCGGTTTATCATGGGAAGAGATAAACTTTTGTTGGCTATTTCTGAACTCTTAACGGTTATCTAGAGCTTTTGGATGGACAGATTACAACAAGAATGCACCCATAGCGAATGTGTGGCCGTCATAAGCACAGTGCTTAATTTGAGCCGATGGTTTCCAGTGCTCAATACTGGCACATAATTGTCAGCACCGGCATTTATGAAAGTCTGCCACATGGTGGCACTGTTTCCCTTCTTTATAGATTAGCTCAACATCAGTTGTTTATTAATTCTAATAATACCAAGCCATTCTTATGACTTTCCGGACCTGGAATAGTCTGAATTGTCACACTTGTAGCAGTTGGAAGGTTAGTAGTTGTGTTAGTACTGTCATTGACAGAACTGATAGGGGCAAAAGGTGGTGCAAGCTGTGGTGACTTCCTGAGGAGGGCCCTGGCACTTAGCCTTTTTGATAAATAAGCATTGTGTACAGGTGCACTGTAAGGATGGAACCAAGTACTATTCACATTGCATAAGGTTCGGTTGGAGGAGCAGAAATACATAGCTGTAACCCCATGGATGGACACACGTAGGCCTCAGAACCTAAATTCTAATATCTTTAAGGTCAGTGCATTGTTCATAGAGGAGAAGACATAAGTCCACAGTGCTGGAGTACCCATATTTCAGCCTTTTTTCTTGCACAGGACCTGCTTATTGGGTTTGCTGGCACTGCCAGATGTAGTCCATTGGCAAAGTTAAATATTGTTAGCACAGTGGCAATCACTGATGCGCCTCTATATGACACATAGAAATAACGTGTATAGAGGCAGAAATAGCATGTATAGAGATAGGGAGAAGTAACATCTTTTGAGGATTTAAACACAAAAGCAATAGACTTACTATCATTTTGAGTGGCTAACATGGAGTTCTGGGTCACTCAGAAATTTCAGGTTTCTAATCAGTTGCCCACGGCGAAGAGGGTTGAATTTTCAAAGGTCCATCTATGGATCAAACAGTAGATATTCTTGTTTTTTGTTTCTTTTCAAACACCTCTAGCCCAAAAACACAGGAAAGATGCCATGTTGGATGAGGGGTACATCTCAGCCTATCCTAGGTCTACCTTTCATCTGTGAGGTGTTAATAGTAAACCCTTTGCACAAGTGTTTTGCAAGCAATAGCTCAGTGATGCTGAGGGCCAGATGTACAAAGCATTTTTTGGGGTTGCAAACTCCCCAATTCAAAGAATCTGGTTGTTTGCAACCACAAAAGTGCTTTTTCAAAAGAAAAAAGGAAGAATGTGATTCAGTAAATTATGACTGCAAATTGTAATTTGCATTTGCGATTCAGTATTTGGAAGGGGGGTGTTTAGGGTGTTCCTTCCACACACCTAATCGGTATTGTAAGAAATTGGGCTACTGGTTGAAGAAAGGGTGAAACACAACTCAAGCAGGAACCACAATCCTTGTCAGGGTGGGGCACATGCAAACCCCAAATAAACCTGTGCTCAACCTCCTAGTAGCTTGACACAGAGCAGTCATAATTAACTTAGAGGCAATGTATAAAGTGTTCATGCAGCACTTCAAACAGTAATAAAGTGAAAACACAGAAGAGATAAAAAAATCTGCATCACTTTAGAAAGATTGAGTACATTTTGATAAATAAATAAAGACCAAAAATGACCACAAATCAATCAGTAGAACCAGAGATACGCATTTTGAAAGATTTCAGTGAAAATAGTGCCAGAAAGCACAAAACGCCAAATGTGGATGTCTGGTTGCACAAAGTCACAAGTTCTGGCCGGCCGCAATGAAAGGTGGGCCCGCTACAGGGACCTAACTAGGCCTGCTGAGCAAAACTACCTTAAATCCTGGATGGGGAGTATTGTGAGGTCCTGAGTAGAGGATGCGTTGATCATCTGAGGCGATGCATTGGTTCGAAGGAGCTGCAATGTGAGGTCCTGTGTCATTGTTGAGGATCCACTCGATGATGACTTGCAGTGCAAAGTCGGGAGCTGGGAAGGAGTGATGCAGCAGGCTGCGATGTCAATGTGCAGTCCTTGCGCTGGGAGAATCCTTGCAGCAGAGGTGATGCATTGGTTTTGCTCGGGTTGTACTATTCAAAAAGGAGATGCATCGATTCTGCTGGATCCAAAGATGAGCTGTTAGAGCACCTTCAGGGCCTCCCACATGGGTTCAGGACTGGTATGGCTCCACTTGACAGGACAGGACCCACATGTGGCAGAATCCAGGTGCTGGGTTCAAGGTAAATGGAGCCAGCTGTGCCTGAGGCTCTAGTCAGGAGGTCAGGCAACTAACCCTTAGAGTCACCCAGGGGTCCTGGGTTCAACAGATGAGGTCCAGTCCTCCCACCCAGTATGATGGCATCAGGCAGCTGGTCAGTACAGCAGGCAGCAGTCCTTCAGGGAAGCAGTGCAGCACAATGGCAATCCTTTCAGCAGCACAGCTGTCCTTCTTCCTGGCAGAGTCCGCACAGGTCTCAAGAGTTGGTGTCTGAGGTCCAGTATTTATACGGAGATGTGTATTTGAAGTGGGGAGAAGCCTTTAGAGGCATGCCTTTGAAGTGCACAGATGCATTGCCTTCCTGGCTCTGCCTCCAGACTAACACTAGGGGTATGCAGCCTTTTGTGTGAAGGCAGAACACAGCCTATTTAAGTGTATGTAGGGCTGTGCCCAGTCCTGCCCTTCCATACTACCAGTGATGGCCCATCCAGGCACACCTAAGCCCTATACCGTGTTTTGGCTGTTTAGGAGGAATACATAAAGCCCAACTGTCAGCTGCACCTCGTCATGTGACCGAGAGATAGGCTGAAGGCACTAAATGGCTAAGGCAGAAAAATGCCCACTTTTTAAAGGTGGCATTTTCACAATTGTAAGTTAAAATCCAACTTCACCATAAAACAGGATTTTTCAGTACAATTCCAGAGACATGAAACATGAATGGGTACATGTTCCCATTTGGCATTTACAGCTTATTGCTTATAATAAGGCAACCCCAATGTTAACCTGTGGGAGAGGTAGGACTTGCAGTGGTGAAAAACACATTTAAGAGTTTTTCACTACCAGGACATGTAAAAGGTAAAAGTTCATGTCTAACTTTTAAAATGCACTGCACCCTTGCCTCTGGATTGTCCAGGGCGCACGCTAGTGGTTACATATGTATTCAAAAGGAAGGGTAGGCCTGGGAAAAGGTTTATTTTGCCAGATCGACACAACAGTTTAAAACGGCACACAAGAGCGGCAATGGAAAATCTCAAACATGACTAAATGGCTACTTAAGGGGTGACAGAAACAGAACTGCATGCCCACTAGTAGAATTTAATTTACAGGCTCTGGGCAAAGGTAGCGCCACCATACCAGGGACTTACAAGTAAATTAAATATGACAATTAGGTATAAGCCAAATCTACAGTGTTTTAGTGAGAGAGCACAAGCACTTTAGCACTGGTTAGCAGAGGTAAAGTGTGCAGAATCCTAAGGCCAGTAAAAATGAAGTCAGCAAAGCAGGCAGACCAAAGGGGGAAAATGACTCCAAGAATGCAAGGTCTAACATGTATGGTATGTATTACTCTGGTGGTAAACCATTCGCAAATGGGAAGGAGTCCCTTTGGGACCATTTTCCCGTTGAGAATGTTGAGAGAAAAACAATTAAGACCAGACAGAGTTCCAAGGGACGTTTCATTTTCTTTTTTAAACACATCCTATTTTCCTTAACCCCTACGGTGCCTTGGACGAGGTGATCTCGTCCAAGGCACCGGTTCCCGGGTGCCTTGGACAAGATCACCTCGTCCTGCACCCGGGAACCGGGGGGAGCGCTGGCGCTCCCCCCATGTGCCCCTCACCCACCCCCTCCCGGTCGTGGATGGAAGGGGAATCCCTTCCCTTTCCACCCCAACCCCCCCCCACCCCACGCGCGCTGATTGTCACAGAGGCCTCCTCCTTCGCGCTGGAAGCTCAGCTTCCAGTGCGCTCGGAAGAGAAATGCAAAGCATTTCTCTTCCGATCACGTGGAGGAGGCCGAGAGAGGCTTCAAAGGGAAGGAAATGTATTTCCTTCCCTTTGAAGTCTCTCTCAGCGTTTCAAAAGCCGGATTGCAAAGCAATCCGGCTTTTGAAACGCCCACTAGACACCAGGGATTTTATTTTTTATATGGAAATTGGCATAAGGGAGCGACCCCTTGGGCAAGGGTCGCTCCCAGGGGGGGCATTGTTTTTGGAAGGCCTTTTCTGCCCCCCCTGGGGGCAGAAACCTCTAGACACCAGGGATCTTTTATTTTTTTGTTTTGTTTTTGTTTTGTTTTTTCTTTTAGAGGTGGGGAGCGACCCCTTAGGCAAGGGTCGCTCCCCTAGGGGGCAAATTACATTTAGGCCATTTCTGCCCCCCTTGGGGGCAGATTGGCCTATTTTTATGAGGCCGATCTGCCCCCAAGGAGGACAGAAACCACTAGACACCAGGGAGTTTTTTTTTTCTTCGTGAATTTCACGCAAGGGAAGCGACCCCTTAGGCAAGGGTCGTTCCCCTGGGGGGCAAATTTATTTTAGGCCATTTCTGCCCCCGGGGGGCAGATCAGCCTATTTTAATTAGGCCGATCTGCCCCCAAGGGGGGCAGAAACCACTAGGCACCGGGGATTTTTTGTTGTTGTTGTTTTACAGATGGTGAGGGACCCCTTAGGCAAGGGTCGCTCCCCTGGAGGGGCAAATTGTATTTAGGCCATTTCTGCCGCCTTTGGGGGCAGATCGGCCGATTTTAGGTCAATCTGCCCCCAAAAGGGGCAGAAACCACTAGGCACCGGAGATTTTTTTTTTGCGCCATTGTCACGCAAGGGGAGCGACCCCGTAGGCAAGGGTCGCTCCCGGGGGGGGGGAAGGTAGGGGGGCCAAATTTATTTTAGGCCGTTTCTGCCCCCCCGGGGGCAGATCGGCCTATTGTTATTAGGCCGATCTGCCCCCAGGGGGGGCAGAAACCTCTAGGCGCCAGGGCTAATTTTTTTTTTTTGTTTGTTTTTTTAGAGATGGGGAGCGACCCATTAGGCATGGGTCGCTCCCCTGGGGGGCAAATTGTATTTAGGCCATTTCTGCCGCCTTTGGGGGCAGATCAGCCGATTTTAGGTCAATCTGAAACACTAGGCACCGGGGATTTTTTTTTTTGCGGCAATGTCACGCAAGGGGAGCGACCCCGTAGGCAAGGGTCGCTCCCGGGCAGGGGTTGGGGGGTGGGGGGCAATTTTATTTTAGGCCATTTCTGCCCACCCCTGGGGGCAGATCGGCCTATTGTTATTAGGCCGATCTGCCCCCAGGGGGGGGGCAGAAACCTCTAGACGCCAGAGCTATTTTTTTGGGGTGTTTTTTTTTTGTTTGTTTGTTTTTTTAGAGATGGGGAGCGACCCATTAGGCAAGGGTCGCTCCCCTGGGGGGCAAGTTGTATTTAGACCATTTCTGCCCCCCTTGGGGGCAAATCGGACGATTTAAGTAAACAACTAGGCACCAGGGATCTTTTTTTTTGTGCCAATGTCACGCAGGGGGAGCGACCCCGTAGGCAAGGGTCGCTCCCCGGGTGGGTTGGGAGGGGGCATATTTATTTTAGGCCATTTCTGACCCCATGGGGCCGGCTGAGCTAGAGGCCAAAATCCACAGGTAGGCACTTTGTAAAGAACACCTCTGTTTTCTGTGAAAAAATGTGATGTGTCCACGTTGTGTTTTGGGCCATTTCCTTTCGTGAGCGCTAGGCCTACCCACACAAGTGAGGTATCATTTTTATCGGGAGACTTGGGGGAACGCTGGGTGGAAGGAAATTTGTGGCTCCTCTCAGATTCCAGAACTTTCTGTCATCGAAATGTCAGGAAAATGTGTTTTTTTTAGCCAAATTTTTAGGTTTGCAAAGGCTTCTTGGTAACAGAACCTGGTAAGAGCCCCACAAGTCACCCCATCTTGGAATCCACTAGGACTCTAGTTTTCAGAAATGCACTTTGCAAAAAACACCTCTGTTTTCTGTGAAAAAATGTGATGTGTCCTTGTTGTGTTTTGGGGCATTTGCTGTCGCGGGCGCTAGGCCTACCCACACAAGTGAGGTATCATTTTTATCGGGGGACTTGGGGGAACGCTGGGTGGAAGGAAATCGGTGGCTCCTCTCAGATTCCAGAACTTTCTGTCACCAAAATGTGAGGAAAATGTGTTTTTTAGCCACATTTTGAGGTTTGCAAAGGATTCTGGGTAACAGAACCTGGTCAGAGCCCCACAAGTCAACCCATCTTGGATTCCCCTAGGTCTCTAGTTTTAAAGAATGCACAGGTTTGGTAGGTTTCCCTTGGTGCTGGCTGAGCTAGAGGCCAAAATCCACAGGTAGGCACTTTGTAAAAAACACCTTTGTTTTCTGTGAAAAAATGTGATGTGTCCACGTTGTGTTTTGGGCCATTTCCTTTCGTGGGTGCTAGGCCTAACCACACAAGTGAGGTATTATTTTTATCGGGAGACTTGGGGGAACGCTGGGTGGAAGGAAATTTGTGGCTCCTCTCAGATTCCAGAACTTTCTGTCACCAAAATGCGAGGAAAACTTGTTTTTGTAGCCACATTTTAAGGTTTGCAAAGGATTCTGGGCAACAGAACCTGCTCAGAGCCCCACAAGTCCCCCCATCTTGGATTCCCCTAGGTCTCTAGTTTTCAGAAATGCACAAGTTTGGTAGGTTTCCCTAGGTGCCGGCTGAGCTAGAGGCCAAAATCTACAGGTAGGCACTTTGCAAAAAAACACCTCTGTTTCCTGTCAAAAAATGTGATGTGTCCACGTTGTTTTTGGGGCATTTCCTGTCGCGGGCGCTAGGCCTACCCACACAAGTGAGGTATAATTTTTATCGGGAGACTTGGGGGAACGCTGGGTGGAGGGAAATTTGTGGCTCCTCTCAGATTCCTTAACTTTCTGTCACCGAAATGTTAGGAATACGTGTTTTTTTAGCCAGATTTTGAGGTTTGCAAAGGATTCTGGGTAACAGAACCTGGTCAGAGCCCCACAAGTCACCCCATCTTGGATTCCCCTAGGTCTCTAGTTTTCAGAAATGCACAGGTTTGGTAGGTTTCCCTAGGTGCCGGCTGAGCTAGAGGCCAAAATCTACAGGTAGGCACTTTGCAAAAAACACCTCTGTTTTCTGTCAAAAAAAGTGATGTGTCCACGTTGTGTTTTGGGGCATTTCCTGTCGCGGGCGCTAGGCCTACCCACACAAGTGAGGTATCATTTTTATCAGGAGACTTGGGGGAACGCTGGGTGGAGGGAAATTTGTGGCTCCTCTCAGATTCCAGAACTTTCTGTCACTGAAATGTTAGGAATACGTGTTTTTTTGGCCAAATTTTGGGGTTTGCAAAGGATTTTGGGTAACAGAACCTGGTCAGAACCCCACAAGTCACCCCATCTTGGATTCCCCTAGGTCTCTAGTTTTAAAAAATGCACAGGTTTGGTAGGTTTCCCTAGGTGCCGGCTGAGCTAGAGGCCAAAATCTACAGGTAGGCACTTTGCAAAAAACACCTCTGTTTTCTGTCAAAAAATGTGATGTGACCACGTTGTGTTTTGGGGCATTTCCTGTTGCTGGCGCTAGGCCTACCCACACAAGTGAGGTATCATTTTTATCGGGAGACTTGGGTGAACGCTGGGTGGAAGAAAATTTGTGACTCCTCTCAGACTCCGGAACTTTCTGTCACTGAAATGTGAGGAAAACTTTTTTTTTGCCAAATTTTGAGGTTTGCAAAGGATTCTGGGTAACAGAACCTGGTCAGAGCCCCACAAGTCACCCCATCTTGGATTCCCCTATGTCTCTAGTTTTCTAAAATGCACAGGTTTGGTAGGTTTCCCTAGGTGCCGGCTGGGCTAAATGTCAAAATCTACAGGTAGGCACTTTGCAAAAAACACCTTTGTTTTCTGTCAAAAAATGGGATGTGTCCACGTTGTGTTTTGGGGCATGTCCTATCGCAGGCGCTAGGCCTACCCACACAAGTGAGGTATCATTTTTATCGGGAGACTTGGGGGAACATAGAATAGCAAAACAAGTGTTATTGCCCCTTGTCTTTCTCTAAATTTTTTCCTTCCAAACATAAGAGAGTGTGTAAAAAAGACATCTATTTGAGAAATGCCTTGTAATTCACATGCTAGTATGGGCACCCCGGAATTCAGAGATGTGCAAATAACCACTGCTCCTCAACACCTTATCTTGTGCCCATTTTGGAAATACAAAGGTTTTCTTGAT
This sequence comes from Pleurodeles waltl, assembly GCF_031143425.1. Lineage (NCBI taxonomy): Eukaryota > Metazoa > Chordata > Amphibia > Caudata > Salamandridae > Pleurodeles > Pleurodeles waltl. Next base: position 1,659,850,399 of record NC_090445.1, read on the forward strand.
AGCTATTTTTCACTCTTTATATTTCAGCAAATGAATTGCTGTATACCTGGTAAATAATGAAAACCCACTGCAGGGTGCAGCTCATTTATTGGCTCTGCGTACCTAGGGTTCTTGATGAACCTACAAGCCCTATATATCCCCGCAACCAGAAGAGTCAAGCAGACGTAACGGTATATTGCTTTCAAAAATCTGACATTGCAGGAAAAAGTTACAGAGTAAAACGTAGAGAAAAATAGCTGTTTTTTTCACCTCAATTTCAATATTTATTTTGTTCAGTTATTATTTTCTGTAGGAAACCCTTGTAGGATCTACACAAATTACCCCTTGCTGAATTCAGAATTTTGTCTACTTTTCAGAAATGTTTAGGTTTCTGGGATCCAGCATTGGTTTCACGCCCATTTCTGTCACTGACTGGAAGGAGGCTGAAAGCACAAAGAATCATAAAAATGGGGTATGTCCCAGTAAAATGCCAAAATTGTGTTGAAAAATTGGGTTTTCTGATTCAAGTCTGCCTGTTCCTGAAAGCTGGGAAGCTGGTGATTTTAGCACCGCAAACCCTTTGTTGATGCCATTTTCAGGGGAAAAACCAGAAGCCTTTGTCTGCAGCCCCTTTTTCCCATTTTTTTTAAAAAAAACTAAATTTTCACTGTATTTTGGCTAATTTCTTGGCCTCCTTCAGGGGAACCCACAAAGTCTGGGTACCTCTAGAATCCCTAGGATGTTGGAAAAAAAGGACGCAAATTTGGCTTGGCTAGCTTATGTGGACAAAAAGTTATGAGGGCCTAAGCATGAACTGCCCCAAATAGCCAAAAAAAGGCCTGGCACAGGAGGGGGAAAAGGCCTGGCAGCGAAGGGGTTAAAGGAAAACTGGCTGAATTTAAATAATAAAAGACTGTTTTCTTAAAAGGCAAACACAGACACCGTAGTCTGCTGACCACAGCAGGCCACCATCCTTGTGAATGGCGGGGATTCCTGATGGGTTGAAAATTGTGACCTACCTCATTAATATTAATGAGGTGGGTTGCTTTGCAACCTACTAGAGATCACTATTTGGGTCAGCAAAATTCATAAATTAGGGATACCATTTCCCCAATTGTGTTACGAAGATAATCATGATAAGAAAATAGGTATTCCTAATGTTTGTACATCTGGCCCTCTGCAACAACAGGGAAAGGGGAGGGCCTTGTGGTATTTTAATGATGCCTATTACATGTCTGCTTTGTGATTTGCATGAAATGATGTCCAATCACTGGGGTTTTCACACAAAAAAGTGGGTGCTTTCTTCATCTCCCAGAGTGTGAGAAAATAGGAGGTGTTTTTAATCCTCATAAATTTCAAGAATCAAATCAGTATTGGCATAACACTGACCATTCATGAACTATTACACTGAAATGGCCTGATGCTGGATCAGCTGAAGATGGAAGTTTATCAAAAGTTCAGAAAATGCCTGCAAATGGACCATCACATGATTGCTGTCACAATAGAGCTCATAACCTCAACTGGCATTATCAAACAAAGCAACAGTCTAGAATGCCTATTGTTCTTAATCGTTAAAGGTAAAGGATGGGGCAAGGAGATTTAGAGTTTGGCGGAGGGGTTACTCCGTCACAAAGGTGATGTATATCCCGTTCTCCGTATTACAAGTTCCATAGGCTACAATGGAATTGTAATACGTGACGGGATATCCGTAACTCCCAGACTCTAAATCAGGCCCTATGTCTTTTTCTTTATATGGGATAGTCTTTTTAAAACATGGCTTGTATGTAGACCTGAATGAAATACCATTCATGCCAGGTAATCTAGCGGAATTTCATGTTCCGAATGTAAAACAAAATACCTGAGATTGCAGCATTATGCCACATTGTGTAATTGAGATTTTGTTTGGGTAAAATTCATATTGCAGGAGCATGGGAAGACCGAATGAACCAAACACAAGCAGTTGTAGTCAATGTCATGTGAATTTGTACTATTTTATAGCATGATATGTGTCCTTGCACAAAAAATGTATTGTGGTGCGGTTATTTTAGCATCATTTTATGGGCACCTTATTTTAGCCATAAGCCTGCAGTTTGTGCCATTTAGCCTACAAATTAATTCATTTTATTACTTAGCAGAAGCCTCATTGTGCTGTCATGTTTTCATTCTTTTATCTGTTGTTAGCTCTGCTTAGAAACTGTTTTAATTTTCTAGCACAACATTTTCACTCAGTGCTTCACTTTGCTCACGGCTGTACAAAACAATGTTGTTCGTACAAAGTAGAACATCATATTCGCTGTCATTTCATGGAGACATACATATTTTTTACTTTAGAGCAGTTTTCTTAGAACACTGGATGTTTTATTACAAAACACCTCTCTGCCCCCTATACGTTAGAGGGAAATTCCAGCCAGAAGTTTCCACTGGATGCTGTTCGATTCATTGCAGCTGTCTACTGAGACTCAACATATTTTCCGCCTACATGGGGGAAGACTCTTAGTAGACCAACAGCCCTCTTCGCTACTACCATCTTCAGGTATGTGTGTGTCTTCCTAGGGGTCCTCAAGGGCGGAGTAGAGCTAACAATGTTGTGTTCTAGTATAGAACCTTAGTGGTGTGTACGAACTCTGACACTTAGCATTGTGACACTATCTTGGGACTTTTCTTATGTTTCACTTTCTTTGTCAGTGCACTGCTATTATTATGCTTCATTATCCTCATTTTTGCAGCACATGCCTTTTTATCTAGCATCCAGCTGATTCAATACAATGTATTGAACCAATTCCTGCTTCTGTTTGTCTTTGCATGTGTGGGATGAATGTAACTGAGAAAACATAGCAAGATCTGTTCCACCATGATTTCCCTGAGAAATCAGAATGTCATGCGCACGGCTGCCACAAATCACCTCTACCCTTGGGTACTGGTCAGGCACTCTCGCTGGCCGATAGAGTGAGGCCGACAGTTGTCACACGGTGTGGAAATGGACTCAGTTCCCCAGAGTGGAGTGGTGCTGCCACCCAAATCCAGCAGTCTCATTGTTATTATGAGAGCCAACATGATAGGATGTGCTATTTGTTCAGCATTTCTTGTCATTTCCACAAAGAAATCACAAGTTAGTAGCCATCCCAGTGCATTCTGATCAAATGAACAGTAATCAAGCTTTGATCCATTGAAAGAACTGCAACTTTGCAAAGAGGGGCCACATTTACCAGAATGCACTATAAGGGTACTGAATCTAGGTTCACTTGAAATTCACAGCTGCAAACAATTGGCAAGTGCAAGTCATGTTTTGAGTGTGGCCACATGGAGATTGTTCTGCATAAAATGATTCCTGGGGCCTAAAGCTCTCTGCAGGGTAGGTGGTGACAGGCTCAGTAACATGCTGTTTGTTGAGCAGCTGTCTTTGAATGTTGTCCTGTTTACTCTGGCACCCAGTATCTGCTCTGCTCCTCTGAAGAACTCATGAAGAGCAAAACACTTGTGTCTGGGATTACGAAAATAAAACTTTGAAAGAAATTAATAGTTATTGAACTTTGCTTCTTTGGAAGAACAGCAACTTTGCATGGAAAGACCACACTGAGCAGGTTGCACTGGGGGGGCTACGGAGTTGAGTTTCACTTGAAACGCACAGCTGAAGGCTATTGGTGAGTGCCAGTCCTATTTTGAGTGCAGCCATATGAGATTATTGTGGCATAACCTCCATGTGTTTTATATATAAACTAGTGCGGTTACCAGCAGGAGGCTGAACGGAGATGGTGCATTCCGTCATGAACGCCGACCGCATTGTTCATTAATATTCCTTCCAAGACCATGATGAGCAACCATTACTGTTCATTGGTTTAAATATCCCATACACCCACCACGTGAACATGTGATTCACAGACATGAAAGAATTTGGCAAGAAGCTTATGCAGTACAGAGATCAAGACATAGGAGTGCATACACAGTTCTCTTTACAGTGTCCATTACTTTGGAAAATATTAAAGTACCTAGAGCAGCGCCACTTTTCTTGCGCCCCTTAGCACCCCCTTCGCACCATGGTGGTAGTTAGGGTGACTAGCGTTATAATTTCTTTACGCTAGTCCGGAGCTTTGCAGGATTAGAGTCACAAATTATGACACTAATCCTGCAAAGCACCCAGAGGCCCATTGTACTCAATGGGAGCCTCTGTTTAACACCTGCACTTAGTAGGCGTTAAAAAATGCTGATAAAAATGGTGCCAAGGAATCTCAAAGTTTCCTTTGCACCATTTTTATGGCTCCCCTAGCGCCAGAAAGCCTCCCCTTACATACATTATGCCTGGCACAGCATAATGTGGTGCAAGGAATTACAAAGTGCACAATGCATGCATTGCGCCACTTTGTAAATATGGCGCAGCGATTTTTCCCCTTCCAATGCCACATTAGCGTCACAAAAATTATACTAATGTGGCGTTAGAACGGCGGAAGGCTAGCATAAATCTGGCCCTTAATTGCCAACAAAGCTCAAATGCGAATTCAACTGCAATGAAATTGCAGTTGACAAAAAGCAGAAAATAGCCTATGCATAAAATCACCATATTCAAGGTCAACAAAATTAAGCCATCATTTCAGAGAATCACTCCCAGAAGGAGGAATGATTGCTTATACACTCAAAAGGAATTAAATCCGACCTAGTATAAAGTGAAGCAAGAAATTGGCCTAGAAAGAGGTGCGTGTGGTTCTGGCATTTGCTGTCAAATCTTTAAAACGAAATTTAAGAACAAAAATTGCTCGTGTGTTAGTAGGCAATATGAAACAGAATTGAGTTCAATCTCTCTCTTGAGTCATGGCCTCTCCTCTCTCTCAACAGTGCTAATATATAACATATGCCACTCTTCGTATCCGCATATGTACTACATATGCGTGGCCCTGAGACACCCTGCCCTTATCCATTTATCCTGTTTCCCCTGATGATCTATGTTCTTCAGTAATACCTCAAACCATCCAACTGCATTACCCACTATTCTATGCATTTCTTTTTGCCTTTGTGGTAGGACACAGCACTGGGCGAAACACAGTGTCCAGATCAGCACAAGTCAAGGAGGCTCCACCCTTGTCTGATGCCTTCAACAGTTGCCTCAAATCCAAAAGAACAGTTTCAGTGCCCTTTCCTGGTCTGCTGTAATTGCAGCATGTGAGCAAGGAAGGCAGCGTAGCCTAATAGCCATGGATGTAATGAAGGGGTCGCTGATAGTAGTCCTGAAAGCAGCTGCAGAAATAGAAAGTGAAGTAGGCTTTAAAAGCCCTGTTTTCTTTCCGGAGTTTCCTATATTTGCTCTTTGCCCAGCGACTTCACACTTCAGAAAAACATTAAAAACTTAAGGGTAACACCACGTATAAACGTTAAGAAATTGTTTTTTCTTTGCATCACATTCTGGTTGCACAAACCCCCAACATTCATCCATCCGTACATTCATGTTTCCAAAGAGCTATAACAAGTCAATTTTAAGTAACAAACCTTACTTTATAAAAAAAAGATCTAGAAATGTCCAATAGCTTGTTATGAAGGGATTCCACTGCACCCACCAAGACTTAAGTCTGTGAATGACAAAGCCAGGAGGTTTCACATGGGCGAAACCTATTGATTTTGCCAATGCTTGTTTTGGTTTCCTACAGAGCAACAATAAATGCGCATGCAGGATTCAGCGTGTGTTGCCACTGGGCTATTTTACAATTCAGTCATTAATTCTGGCAAAGTCAGCAGACTTCATCACCCCAACGCCTTCACACTACTACCTTCTTCACAACAGCATTATTCATCATCTGTGCCTTCCTCACCTCTCGACTTGGGAGTCACCACTCTGCAAACACATGAAAACACCAGGGTCGGACTGGTCTATAGCGCAATATGGCAGTGCCAGGTTGGCTGGTCTGATCACTCAGGGTGTGGGCCAGTTATTCCGCTGTTTGTGTGCTTGTTTTTTGGTCAGGTGGGACGATTTTACTGTTGATTTCTCTGATATTTCCTCCAACAAGCACAAATGACTGCAGGCTCCTACACCTAACAAGTTACCTATACAGCGTGTGTTTACTAGTCCAAAATTTCCACTTTTCTGCAAATGTGGGCCACGTTTAATGCTATCTGATCAGTAACGGGGACCACTTATATTTTAGCGCCCGGCCTCTCAGTGACCCTGAACCAAACCCTGTGTTTCAAACAACTAACTCTCCTCACCACCTTCAACCTCTCTGCCACCTCATTCCCAAACCTGCACTCACATGCCAACCCCCACCCTCGCTTCAAGTAATCAGCGCTTGTCACCCACTCCTCACTCAACGTCATTCAAGAGCCAAAGGCATCTACATGGGATCGAGGTAGACTTGAGCACCCACCGCCAAATCTACTTCCACACCTCGTCAGGCGCTCCCCCTTCTACCGCCACCCTTGAGCCTATATCTCACCTAAAAGCTAGAGTCCCCTGAAGCCTTCACTTAAAAACCATCCCTAACTGCCCCACCCACTTACCATCCTTAAAAAACCCTCATCCAACCTACACCCTTATCCTTCCTTCATCCAAAGTCACCCCAGCTAACCCCACTATAATCCCATCCCTCCCACATAAATCTTACCTCCACCCACCCCCTCTCCTGCATCCCCCTCTCCCACAATCTCATCTCCAGCCCCAAGAGCCACCCTCATATTCCCATGCCCACCCCTTCCCTGTCCCAACTCTCTGTGCCATGTTTGATGATCTTGGATTGGAAGTAGCTTTGCAGACTACACAGGTACCCAAGCCCACCCCGTCTCCAGCCCCGTGCACACTCCCCATCCTTCTGCAGTACCCTCCTCCGGAATCATCACCCACGCCTTAGACCTCTGTCGTATTGCCTGTCCGGATCATGAAAACCCTCGTTCTCTTCTTCAGCTCTACCTACCCCTTCCCTGGGGATGTAATAACCGGACTGTCCCCAAACACCTGACGAAGTGATCACCCCCCAACCAGAGTCAATCTCAGCAGAGGCTCATCCCGTAACCTGAGCGATGAACCTTTGGACCAACGAGAGATGGCTGTAATGTAAACCACTGCTCCACCTTCTTCTTCCGCTTCTGCGTCATTGGCATGCCGTATTCGCCGCAGCACCAAGTCTGCAAGACCGGGTTATCCCTCCGACCCTCACGCCTGACGCAAAATGCTCTCCTTTTAAGTCACTCTATACACATGCTTTCTCCTAGTCGTGCAAAACAACCTGGGTACCCTCTTACCGAATGCCTAAGACAGCGCTTCGAGGCCGTGCCAGTGGTATGGGGCACTATCAAATGTTCCCATACGGTGCATTTCCTCTGTAAAGCTCTACTCCCCCCGATACCTCCTCCCACTAGTTAAACTAAAAGCAAAACGAATGTAATGAAAATGAGAGTGGTTACACTTGTGAAAAAACGTGTTTGTATTTGAAAGCGCAGTAGATTGCATCAGAGATATATTTCCCATGTATTTTTTGGGAGGTTTCTTCCTTCTGCCTCGGATTAGCATCTCGGGGAATTGAACCTCAAGCAGTTTTCAGAGTCCCAGTCCGCAGGGCCGATCACACCTCATCAGAGGCCAGGAAGCACATTTTTCACACGAAAGCCGTAGAAGACCAGGCTAGGACAGTCTGGAAGAATTTTGAGTTTGTTTTCTTGCTCACGCTTAATTGAAGGCACTGAAAGGCATTTGGCTGATTTTCGTCCAAGCACCACACTTCTCTGAACAGATCGTTGGATTCCAAATAAAGAAACAGAAATCCCAGTAGAGCAGTTGCAAAAAACTTTGATTAATGTTGTTCTCCAACATTTTAGATAAACATTAAGTGCTGATCTTAATGGATATTTATGTTTTCTGGCTGCTGTTTCTTTGTTTTTTTGGCTCCCAGCAAGCATTGTGTGACTGTTCTTCGTCTTGCAATAGCATCATTTAACAACAAACCATTTATTATCATGAGAATACACCTTATTAGAAAATGTTTGTAGGTTAGATACTTCATTAAATACATATAAAACATCATATCAACCTCGCTAATGCAACTAAATTCCTGACAACTCTCCTCCCTTAAACACATCTCTCAAAATGTAAAAAACATTCCCCAAGCTCTCTCCATTCACCCCGAACTCATTATTTCTTGTTCCAATGACCGGCTTATGTTGCTTTCCCAACTCCCTCTTTCTCACGCTCCGCCAAGCCTCCCCAAGTGAACTCCCCATATCCTGCTCCACGGCCCCAAACTTTGGGCCTCATTTAGAGTTTCGTGGAAGGGTTACTCTGCCACAAACCTGCATTATACACAGGATATCCGTCTCATTTGTGACAGAATAATCCCATCCGTCAAACTCTAAACCAGGCCCTTTGTCTTTCCCTCCTGTGTCCTCCCCGCTGGCTCTCCATCCTGCCAAACTACCACCAAGCAAGGAACCATGAAAGGTGTTTTCCTGCCCTGCACCACACTTTTTCCACTAAATAGCAACTCCTTTTTAGTAGCTACCTCTACGCCACAGTTGCTCATTCCATAGCTTCCTCAAAAATTCTCTCATCTCCATCATATAATATGCGTTCCCAAGTTTCGACAAATTAACTTCGTCATCCCTAAAAAAATCATCTTCTTACTTAATACTTAGATGTGATACCACCTTAATAGCAACTGATGTACAAAACTCCCTCAAAGCCCCATTTAACCGCCTTCTTGCTTTGTCAATTGCTGCCTGTTTTAAAGATTCACTCCATTGTCTTATTGGCACAAATCCTGTCCAAAACAAACACGTTTCAGAACATTTGTTCTTCAAAAACTGTAAATACTATTTCATGTTTTATGAAATTTAGGTCAAATAACTGTACCAAATCATTTTACCCTAAGTGTATTAGCGACGTATCAGGATACCCTCATTGGGTAAAATAAATCAGAAAATATTTGCCTCATCACATTCCACGTTTTAACCATCATGTGACCTTGTGCCTACTACTAGGTAGACCAAGAGAATGTTCGTACATTATCTGCTCTGTTTATTTTGCCACCCAGTGCACAAAAGAATGTCCTGATATCTACGTAACCATTTTTCTTGCAGACGGACCCTTAGTCCAACCTCCAACACAGAGAAGGGCAATGTGTACCATGCCTTCTTGGTTCTACCCCATCCTTCCTTGGCGCCAACCTCAAAATAGCTAGTAAATTACAAGACTTAACCCCTTTCCCTTTTACACAACAAAACTTTTCAGAAAATCGAGAACTTGGCCATAGTGAAAACCTTCCCCCTAACCTCACTGGACGTCCCTCTGACCTCCCACTTTTGTCCAGCCCTATCCATTTTCCCCTACCCAACTGATCCGTCTTTAAATCTGGTAACCCTATTATCAGTCTTCTTCTCTCCTACTCACCTCATCATGCTGCACACCTACGTTTACAATGCAATCTCTGACTGTGATGCACAGAAAGCACCAAAAACATCCATAACATGCACAATCTAAAGCTAGCAATAAATTATAACAGCATGCTGGTAAAACAAGTAACAATGTTCTCAATAACTCAGGTGCCATTGGTTCTCTCAACTTATTAACATCCCCCATCCCCTCCCCTAACAAGCCAACATTCTTCTCACCAACTCTCCTTTGGCTGGGTCAAACACCCAAAATAATTTTCCACACAAAGAAATACCCGCTTATTTACCAGCTATTGTAGTTTCTGAAACACCTTTTTCCTATTAAATTCAAAATAAAATGTATTAACCTGTCTTACTTGTGTCGCTTTCATATTTATCTATTGTTGTTGCGGTATTGTCAAATTGCCGAAATTCATGCCAAGCTTGCTAATAGCTTATCTGTCCATATAGATATTGATTTCTCCACCAGTTCCACAATCGTTACTATTCCTTCTCAGCACAGTGAGCAACTTTTTATGATACAATAAGCTGGGTACCCTGACTGACAAGGCTCATTGGTAAGCTGTAATTTCTTGTAACTTTGACAGGGATCCATTTTCATGCGTTTGTAGCAGTTGCCCAGACATCATGGCCTCATTCTTGCACCAATATAACTTCCACAGGAAAGTTTGGCCCTGTGGCATGATTGCTCACCCTAACAATCATGGGGAATGAGGCGATAGTAATATTGATTATAACTAGGGCTCCCGGTTTTATGGTGTTTTTTTTTTTTAACACTTCCATCTGTATTTATCCATATTTATTTTGTGGCTATCTTATTGGTATGTATCCACATTTATTTTGCGTTCTGACAATAAATTACATTGTTAAATGGCATATTTCAACATTTATTTCAGTTTTACACTTGTACTCATGCATGGCTGCCTGTCACATTTTAGCAAATTAAGCACCATCTATAATAAAACCCTACACCCAGAGGTACAAATTAGTGTTGAACTACGAATATATGTTAACATATGCCTATACTTATGGAAATCTGTTTTTAACTCCTTGAGCATATTTGCTCAGCTTTTGCCTGCAATTCATGAAAGACAGCTTGAAAAGTTTCTCACAAGAAGAACTATTTTCAGTATTTTTCCACTTTAAAAAATAAATATAGACAGTATTTGTATTTATCTGTAAAAATCAGTAAAAACTGAAAACCGGGAGCCTTAATTATAACTCTTTGCTTCTGCTGCAGAAACAGAAGCACAGGAGGAAGCATCACTGTTGGACTTGGCCCCACTACTCGTGCCACGATGATAACCGCCCAGATGCTCTCTTTGCTCCTCGCGACCCTCTCCAACGTGAACAGCACTCTTGGCACAAAACTTGAGAAGGTAAAACTTCAGCGCGACTAATCTGGGACTGTATCCAACCTGCACTCCCATCGCGGTCAGCTTGAACTTTTGACTTAGACCCAGTCCAGCAAGACCCGATAGCCACGGTTGGTGCTTTGTGCTGTTAGACACTATTTTTCACTTCATTCTTCAAAGATTCATAACACTGGTTCTACTGAGTGGATTTTTTTCTGTTTTGGTCTTGTTTTATTTATTAAATTTTGCTCTATTTTTGTAACCTGGAGTGGGATTTTTTTGTGTGCTGCTTTCACCATTTTAGTGTTTGAAGTATTGCACAAAATGCTTTATGCATTGCCTCTAAATTAAGCCGGACTGCTCTGTTCCAATATCCTGGGGGCTGAGCACAGATTAATTTGGGGCTTTTTTGTGCCTTACCCCTGACAGGGACTGTGGTATCTGCTTGACCAGGACTCACACCCCAGGTAACTAGCAACCCAATTTCTGACACTGATGATCAGTGATGAGGATTAGGACTTGCACAGTGCCATACAGTGATTTGATGTACACTACCACCCCATATCTGAGATCAATTTGAATTTTGAATTCTCCCTTTTAGCTCAGTTGGTAATATTTCCAGATTTGATCCCAGCCTCCCCTTCAGAGACTTAGGACTATTTTGTTGTTGCACCAGTGGTACTTTGCCAGAATGGGAGTTATTTTAGACCTCAACTACCTATTATTCTACAATATGAAGGAGCTGAAGGGTTTCTGCAAGGAAAAGGGGCGGGCATCCCTGTATGCTTTTTAGGAAACAAGATGGTTGGAGGCTTAAACAGAGACCAAATAGGGTGATGACCCCGAGAAGAATGAGGAGGAAGAGGAAAATGACTTGGCAATGGTGCCAGATGTGGACTACTTTGCAGCTGTAGAGCTGTGAAGAGAGGAGCCAATTTTACTCCTGGGCCCTGAATCAGAAGAGAGAGAAGAACCCACAGAAACGGAGTCCTCTGCTGGATCCAGTGCAGGAAGCAGTGTAACCCCCCACACCCTGTCTCCTGGGGAGTTGAAGGACAGACAGGCTGAGAGGGACCTGAGGCTGCAGCTGGCCAACTGGCTGCAGAGGAGAGAAAAGCTGAGGCTGAAAGTGCCCTGGTGGATGAGAGAAGGGCTGAGGTTGAGGGGGACTTAGTTAAGAAGAATCCTGCCATGGAGGAAGAACTAAAGGAGGCTGAGTGATCCTTGGAAGATATAATTTTTTTCTTGGCTCACAAACTGAGTCTTAAAGAGCTGGACTTGAAGGCCAAACAGTTGCCAGAGTCCAACAGGATTGGTGCCAGTGAAAATAAAACTTTCCAGTGCAAAGAAAAGATCCACATACCCAGGCGCTTTGTGTCTGTCTTTGAGGAGGGGGATTACATTGACATGTTGTTTGAGGCATATCAAGCAGCTCTTGAGATGCACAGGATCACTGAGGAGAATTGGGGAGCTGGCCTCTGGAGGTATATACCCAGTGATGAGAGGGACACCCTCCTTACCCTAAAGAGGACGGAATGAGGTATCCCATATGAAGGAGGCCCTTGTCAAGAGATATGGAGTCATTCTAGAAGAGTACAGGTTGAGGTTCAGGGACAGTCAGAAACTGTCTCACCAGTCAAGGAGGGATTTTGTGGGTTTCTTGTGTAAGATACTTAGGCCCTCATTACAACCCTGGCAGACAGCGGTAATTTGGGGAAAGGTACTGCCAACAGGCTGGCGGTACCTTTTTACAAATTATGACATTGGCGGTTTGGCCAAACCGCCATTGTACCACTCCGTCCGCCAGGGTGGTAACCTCCGCTGGGCTGGAGACTTTAGTCTCCAGCCAGGTGGCTGTCACAATCCCACCCTCGGGATTATGACCCCGCCTACCCCCATGGTTTTCATGGCAAGCGTACTGCCACGAAAACCATGGCAGTAGGCACTATCAGTGCTGGGGAATTCCTCCCCTGGCACTGATAGGGGTCTCCCCTGCCCCCCTCCCCACAGTCCTCCCCCTCCCTCTCCTACCCCCTGCACATTTACACACCCACATGTGCACACATACACAATCATACACACACGCATACCCAAATCCACCCACGCATGCACACATACATACCCACACACACCAACATACATTGTCGCACACACATTCGCAACACACAACATACACTCACATTCAGTAATTCACGCACGCATTCAACACGACTCACACCCGCATACAAAAAGACACCCCCACACACACAACACCACCACACATGCACACAACACCCCCACCCCTCTCTCCTGTCGGAGAACCCGACTTACCTGCTTGCAGGGGTCCTCCGGCAGGAGACGGGACGCGGCATGGCTGCTAACAGCAGCGTCCGCCAGCAAAACACCGCCAGGCCGTATCATGGCTCATATACGGTCAGCGGTGTTTTACTGGCGTGGTGTTGCTGCTGGCAGCAGCGCCACTTTACCGCCGTCCGCCGCCATGACCGTAGACGGTATTCCGCCAGCCTTCTGGTGGAATTCCGTCTACAGTCATAATTCGGGTGGGCGGCTGGTAGCAACGGCGACGGTATGTTGGCGGCCATCGCCGAGGCGGTAGGCGACAATTACCGCCAAAGTCATAATGAGGGCCTTAATGATTGGGTGAAGGGTAGTGAGGTAAACACCCATGAGGGGCTGTAGAATTTGATCTCCAGAGAGTACATGTTCAGTCACTGTTTTCCAGAGCTATGCCAACACCTGGTTGACTGCAAACTTACTGACTCCAGAGAGCTTGCAAAAGAGGCAGACCCCCGGGGTAGTACCTGAGTTTCTGGGATGGCATTAGGGATAGATTTTAAGGAGGGTGATTCAAGGTTTCCTCAACAGAGTAGGGGAAAGATACTCTGTGAACCAGGCCTGTTCCAGTATGGTGAGGGGGAGGGTCCCCATGCCCTTTCTAAGGCTGGGAGGGGAGGCTGTGGTGGGTGAAGGCCCAGGACACCTCTTTCCAAACCCCAGTGCTTCGATTGCTCACAGTTGCGGGACAACCAAGGGGATCTAGTATTATCAAGAGACCATTCACTGGTGGAAGCTTCATAGTGTCAGAGGAGCTGGGTGGGGTGGCTGCCCAGAGCACCCCACTAGTTCAATTTTCTGGGAGCACCCAGAGGAGAATACATGAGCCTAGATGGAGGGGCAGGAGGAGGGAGGACACACCCTTGTCCTCTGATCAGTCTCAGGGTACAGACAGTGGGCAGAGTGGACAGAGTGGACAGTCTCAGAACTGATGAGAGGCAGAGTGGAAGCAAGGTGCCTAACACCTGGGCTGTTGCCCCCCCACTCTGAAAAACCTCAGTGGTCATGGAGCCTTCAGGGCCTCATAGGGAGCTCATTGCCAGGTCCAAGGCTGGACAGAGATCTACCCCAGGTCCCCGTTAGAGCCTCCACCTGGTGGTGGATGGCCTGGGGCCAAGCTCCTGGCACTGACAGTTGTCAGTGGCCTCTGTTGGTTGCTGCCCTTATGGTTGGAATTTTCCTTGGGTTTGGGACAGAAGTCTGATCTAAGTGGTGGAATTGGCCACATCACTTTGTTGGCCATGGTGGCACTATCTGCCAACTATGAGGAATCTATGAGGAAGTTAAGGATAGGTGCTTCACAGATGGAGTACACAAGTGAGGAGAAGGGTTCCCATGGGTCAGTCCAGTGTTTCAGGAAAGTATAGACAGAGGGATTCAACTGAGTTTGGGGAGGTGCTGAACTGACATGTGCCCCTGCATAACAGGGGGTCCATCCATGTTTTGTTGCCTAAACAGGAAAGCCCATCAAGGTAGTGATTAGTCTACCCTGGTTTTAGGTGGGGTGGTTTAGTTAGACTTGGCCTTTTTTACAGGGTCATCCCCAAGCTTTTTGCCTTCACTCCTATTGTTGCTGAATTCGATTTTTTTTTATTGGCCTTAGGACTCTGTGCACTTTACGACTACTAACCAGTGTTACAGTGTTTATGCCCTCTGATCCAAACATGGTAACATTGGCTTACACCCAATTAGCATATTTAATTTACTTACAAGTAAAGTTGCAGTCCTTTTCTCCACGTCCAGTATATTAAATGCTACTAGTGGGTCTGCAGCCCTGATTGTGCCTCCCACTTAACTAGCACCACAAACATGTTTCAGCCTGCCACTGCAGCCTGTGTGAGCAGTTTTAAATGGCCATTTTGACCAGACGAAATAAACCTTTTGCCAGGCCCAAACCTTCCTTTTTAATACATATGTCACCCCTAGGGTAGGCCTGGACATCCCAGAGGGCAGGGTACAACGCATTTAAAAAAAGCAGGACATGCACTGTTAGGTTTTACATGTCCTGGTAGTGAAAAACTCTTAATCATTTTTCATTACTGCAAGGCCCACCTCTCCCACAGGATAGCATTGGAGTTACCATATTGCATTTTATAAGTGTAATTCCCAAATGGAAATAGGTAACCAGTTAATGTTTGGGGGCTCTGAAATCCGAATTTAAAATCCTAACTTATGGTGAAGTCGGATTTTGAGTTGCAAATTCTGAAAATGCCACTTTTAGAAAGTTGGTATTTACTTTTCTTAGCTATTTGATGCCTGCAAACTATTTCTGTGTCACATGACTGGGTGTAGTTGACAAATGGGCTTTGTGTATTCCTCCTAGACAGCCACACTCTCTCTTGCCTGGGGAAGATGAACTGGACCTGCAACTTCATCTTGAGCCCAGGACCCCAGAGTGCCTCCAAGGGCTAGTCTGCTTGCCTCTTAAACTGAGCCTCAGGGACATAAACGGATCCCCAAACAGCTGTCGAACTCAGCTGCAGCGAATTCCTGACCCCCAAGGAGTCCACGGCCCTTGGTGTGGCTCATGGGCTCTTAAATCAAGTTTTTGGGCTTTTTCACAAGTGCAGATGGACCCAATCACACCAAGACCACGCTGCTTGCACTGAAAATCAGCTTGAGCTGCTGCCAGCCCATCTCTTCGCACTGCAACATCGACTGCTTGCAGGGGACTGCCAGTGCGAAGCACCAGCCCGCCCATCCGCAGCACCTGGCATGCTCTTCCCTCCACGCCGACAACCGCCTACAACGCTCTCCTTGCTCCTTGCAGCCCTCTCCAATGTGAACTAGACACTCTTGGCACAAACCTTGAGAAGGTAAAACTTCAACTGGACTAAACTGAGACTGTATTGGACCTGTGCTTCATAGTGGTTGGCCTGAGCTTTTGACTTTGACCCGGTTCAGCATGATCAGATAGCTGGCGCTTTGTTCTTTTAGGTGCTATTTTATACTTTATTCTTCAAACATTCATAATTCCAGTTCTACTGATTGAAGTTTTCTCATTTATTTTCCTTGTTTTCTTTATTAAATATTGTAATATTTTTCTAACCTGTTGTGGGATCTTTTTATGTAGTTTTCTCGCTGTATTGCTTTTGAAGTGTTGCACAAATACTTTACACATTGCCTCTATGTTTAGTCTGACTCCTCTATGCCAAGGCACCAGGGGGTGAGCACAGGTTAATTTATGGTTTGCTTGTGCCTTACTCTGACAGGGATTGTGGTTGCTGCTTGACCCAGGCCCACACCCCAGTCAACCACCAACTCAATTTCTCACAATTACCATAAACGCATATACTGCTCTCATTGAGCGCCTTCTGCCAGGTGGGCATCTTGCCGAGCATCCCCTCTAAACAGCCTCAGACACCAGCTCTGCCTGTCTGAGGAGGAGGCTTGGCTCCCAGCGCTGAGTACCAGCTTATGAGGGCAGCAGTGCAAACTAGTAGAGTAATGCTTAAACTTTACAGACTTCTGAAGACGTATTTCTTATATTCACCAATGGCCAGGGGAGCAGAAGGTGTTAATGAGTTGGTAGTTGAAACAAACCACATTGCTGTCTTATGAACATGGAAACCTTCACCTCAAACCATCAGGGGAGAGCAGTCCAATTGGGGGATTTTTGAGGGGTCTCAATTGCCCAAATGTTCCAAGGTTGCAACCTGTACTCCACTCAAACCTTCAGGATGCATTGCATTTTTAGGATGAGGAGTTTAGAAGGTGAAGATTTTGACAGGCCACTCCTCAGCTCAGCTCAGTTTTTATGTGGTGCTGACATTGCAAGATGTCTTATTTATTGCTCTTTGAATACAGCTAGATGTGTAGCATTAACAATTTCTTAGTGTAAGTTGATGCTAAACTGCTTTGCCATGTACTCTGTGGTAAAAGATGAGGAAGAGGGACGATGGACTAGTGGCTAGATTTTATATCTAGGAAGTCCTTTCAGCCTCATTCCAGCCCTTTCCCTTTCTCTCCCTCCGGTCAGATGTCAACCCTTTGCATGAATTATTTTTACTGCTTGGGTAAAGGTACAGGATGGCTTGTATAGGGGAGTTAGGGAGGATTAGAGATGCATATTCCTCTCCCCTTTGGAGAGGTCTTGCCTTGCTGATTTGTGAGATTATAAAGATTATTGTCCTGAGGTAGATCACCTCAGTGCTAAACAAATAGGATATATAGAGAGAGGATTCTGGTAATGACTATCACCAGGAATGACTCAAGGCATTGCTATCACTTAGATTGCCTCTGGGCTTCCTCAGCTTGTCTCTAGATTTAGAGCATAAAACATATGTCCTACAAAATGTCAGCCATGGGGCTGCCGCTGTTCTAAATCTTGAGAGCCATCACTATTCAGCAAGACTTCTTGAGTTCTCTCATCCCCTCATTCAATTTTATCTTGATTAATTGCAGGTTTTCCTGCCCACTGCTACTCTTTCTTCAAAGTCTCCTGACTTTGTCTTTTCATGTCTCTCTACCATCCGGTTTTGCATCACTCCAATCCATCCACCTCATTTCTAAAAAGACTGAAATTCTTGTCTATCCTATCACCTCTCCTCACTTGTATTCTCTAATTTACGCAACTCGCTTTCCTTCTTCTCTTCTTCCTCTTCCATATTCTGCCCTAAAACCTTGGAGTCATTTCCGACTCTTCTCTTTCCTTCAATGCTCATATCATGACAGTCAACATGTATTGAAGACATTAAGGCCCTGATTCTGACCCCGGCGGTCTGAGACCGCCGGGGCCAGGGTCGGCGGGAGCACCGCCGACTGGCCGGCGGTGCCCCGCAGGGCATTCTGACCGCAGCGCTTTGGCCGCGGTCAGATTTGGAAAACCGGCGGTCTCCCGCCGGTTTTCCGCTGCCCTTGAGAATCCTCCATGGCGGCGGAGCGCGCTCCGCCGCCATGGGGATTCTGACACCCCCTACCGCCATCCTGTTCCTGAGCGGTGTTCTGGAGGGGGGAACTCTGGCGGGCGGCCTCCGCCGCCCGTCAGGGTCAGAATGACCCCCTAACTCTTCAATATCTATAAGGTATGCTTGATTCACTCTATACAATTTACAAAAATCTTGTTTGCACTTTCATTTGATCTCATCTGGATTCTTCTTCTTTTGTTATGCTTCCTTCATGGATTTTTCATCCAGGTGAATAGATTTTTAGCTCTGCAGTTATCTTTTTAAACTCCCCCTGCTGACAGTATTTTTGCTTCTCTTTAGGGGCAGAAGGAACTTGCAGAGTTTTACTCCACTGAGTTACGCAGAGTAACCTAAAAACTCAGCGAGATTCTGTGGCATTCTGCCTATCACGAATGCACATATTAATGGTGCTCTCATATTTGATCTATTAGTTTACACACTCAAACACATGCACAGCATGTCCAATCTGATTGCATTACCATACATGCACACTGTGCACATACAATTCTTACTGCCAGACTTTGATTGTGAGCAAATAAGTACACAAGGGGAAAGCATCTTGCTGCGGTCCAGGCATTTGCAAAAAGAACAGTTGATGGACGGAATGTAGACCAAATCAAACATTCACCCCCAGTCACAGATCTGGGTTTAATCCATCAGTGTTTTTGCTCATCATGCCATTCCAGTTTGGACCCAGCCAGTTGCAAATCAGGCTTGACCCTGTTCCCCATGGGAACAGTCCAGCCCGAACTGCCAGGCCAGAAACAAGCATCCTGGGACCAGAACGCCAGAGTTGTGCTCTGGGGCAAGGGCCCTCTTGCAATCTGCGGCGGTATCCGGGCTGTGGAGTTGTCTGGCCACTATGAAGACAGGGCGTGTCAATCAATTTACAAAGTAGTTCCTAGAGTCTTATCATAGGTAGCTATATACTCATGCTCCAAGAGGAAGGGGCTTTCCCCATTAGACAAACAATTCAAGTGTTGAAGTGTTCATATTTCAAGGCGGAATGATCGAGAGTTGCGCTGGGACTAAAATTTGCCCTGTCCTAAGCTTGTATAAAAAGGTTCCAAACCCACCACAGTATGGAAAATATAAATGATGTAAGCATCTTTGGCATGGCTGGGATGCTGCAGACAAGCGGACACCTTCTCCTAGCAGGGAAAGTAACAATACATTCCTGTAAATACTGCTTGTGTTTGAATGTCCCTGCTCCGGGAAAGCATCCAAGTTCCTAGTAATATATCCAGCAAAATGCACTATAACTACAATTCCTATGATCCTCTTTCCCATGAAGATGGACATAGTGAGAAGTGACCCTGTCTGGCACACCGAAAACGCTGTGCAATGGCAAAAATAGACCACTTAATTAAGCTGCCAAACAGTGGCGGCCGGCAGCTTTAGGAGGGAGGGGAGCGGGCAGGACACACACACACACACACACACACTCATTCTTTCACACACAGACGCACACACGCACGCACATCCATTAACAACACTCATACCATTCACCATGCACGCACGCACCAAACATTCAT
Source organism: Pleurodeles waltl (assembly GCF_031143425.1). NCBI lineage: Eukaryota > Metazoa > Chordata > Amphibia > Caudata > Salamandridae > Pleurodeles > Pleurodeles waltl. Next base: position 1,659,869,872 of record NC_090445.1, read on the forward strand.
TTTAAAAGATCGCACACTCATTCTTTCACACACACACGCACGCACGCACATCCATTAACAACCTAATCCTCAAACATGCACGCGCGCACCATTCAATTTAAAACATCATACACACACACACACACACACACACTTACCTTCAGCCTCCAGGTCCCAGGAGGGTTGGGACTGCTGCCTTTCCTCATTGGCTGACCTTAGGTCAGAAAATGAGGGAAGGCAACATTCCCAGCCTCGTCACAGAGTGAGATGGGGTCAGTGAGACTGCTGACCCCACCGCACTCTGTGACGAAGTGTCACTGATTGACACTCACCCTGGGCACTTCAGGGCTTAATTTGAAGCGCCCAGGGAGAGTGTCAATTGGTGACGCTTTCCTCGTCACCCAGGGGAGGGCCTCGAGGCACCTTTGCTGGGCTGAGGAGGTCACGCCCATAGGAGCTGTGATCTCCTCAGCCCAGCAAAGTTCTGCTCAGGCAGCCATGTCTGCTCCGGGCTGCCTGACCTGAACATGAAGAGTGTCTGTCAGGCTGACTTTTGTTCAGCCTGACAGACACTCTTCATGGGGGGCAAAAGGTGGGGGGGCATGGCCCCTCCGCCCTAAAGGACGGGTCGCCACTGCTGCCAAAACTCCCTTTCCAAAACGTGAGGAAGGCACAAATGAGGATTGAGCTGGCATTGAATACGGGCTGCCTGTGGCATGGTATCTTGGAGTATGGAGCAAGGAGTGGTGAATGTAGCAATATCTAGGTGCTATGAAAGTTAAGGTAATGACCTGTCATTTTAATTATTGGTGCAAGTTCCTCTCCTCTCATATCTGCAGGGAACAGAGTTTGACTATAAGCCCCGGAAAGACGGCTGTTGTTGGAGTTTTTGCCGAGCTCCAAGCAGAGCACGGAGTGGGGAAAACTCTGCAAACTCCGCCGGCGGAGCAGAGCTTACTGCCCACTCCTACTTAGCTTACTTTCATAGATTCTGTTCTCCTCTCAAATAGTATCCTTCTTTCCGTGTGCATCCTGTAAGTCTTTTCATGGCCGTGCAATTCATATTTTTCCTTATTGGTTGACCTTTTAACTTAAAATCTCTGGCCTGCATTCCAGTTTCTCCCCTCTCACTATCATGCTCCTTGATCACCATCTACGTTACTCTCCTTCTCTATTCTTGCGCCCAAGAGTATGAACTCTTCCTCGTTCTGTACACTCAGTTTCGACTAACTTTTTCATACAGTTTAGAAAGAGAATATGCTGGATACCCCATATCAGTGGTTCCCAAACTTTTTTGATCCATGGCTCCCTTGACATATTGGCCATTGGCCGTGGCTCCCCATTATGTTACTTTTGTTTGGCAGGTGGAAGATGTAAGCCGAGCCTCAGGAGCACTTCCATTTTTCTCTCTAAAAATAATTGGGGTGAGGCTGTGTGTGTGTGTTCTTGCCCCAGTCTGTGTATTCTTGCCCCCTGTCTGTGTGTTCTTGTCAACTGTCTGTTTGTCATTGCCTCTGGTCTGTTTGTTTCTGCCTACTGTCTGTGTGTCCTTGACTCCCGTCTGTTTATGCGTGCCTCCTAACTGTGTTCTTGCCTCGTGATGTGTCCTTGTGCCTCCTCTGTCCTTATGCCTGCTGTCTGCCGCATCTTGTCTATGCCCTCACCCCTATTGTGTGTGCTCTCATGACTCCTGTCTCAGCCTCATGTGTGGACAATCACGCCCCATGTCACTGCAGACACACCTGGTCTATTCTGTCTATGAATCTTCTATCTGCGGTACCCTATGTGAGCAGACTGGGTGTGTTACTTGCAGTTACTTGATACGAGAGAGAACAGACGAGTAGCCTGCCTCCCCACTTGCGAGGAGCAGGACAATTTCAAGCATGCATTCCCAAAATACATGTGCAGTGCTGCAGTTGTACACAAACTGTCTTTCTGTCTTTAAAAAGTGCACATCTTCGTCGTGATTTAAGTTGCAAAATATTCCGGCTTGTGCCTGCAACAGCCCAGGTCCAAGGACCTCTGACAGACCCCAGCAGTATCAATTGCATTAGCACTAGTAGCCTGCAAGTGTTTTTATCCCTTCTAAAGCCTTAAACCTACATGTATATCTCTAAGCTTGGATGGGACGCAGTTGTGCAGCCCAACTAAGTTGTATTTATGCTGTCCACCTAGGAAAGATGAAATGCTGAGTTTTCCCTAGTGGTTTAATTTCAGCAACCTATACACAGATGCACGCAGTGGGTTTCAACCCGCTGGCCAGTAGCTGTTTTGTTTGCTCCGTCAGCCCAGAAATCTCCTGCACGAGATGGAGACATGCACATTGCTTCATGAGTCTACCATTTGCTTCTTAGTTCTGTCCTTTTTCCTGGGTACCACACTGCCTCGCTCACAGGGTGTATTTTGGGGAGCAAATATCTGTTTTGCCATATTTCTGCAGGATACTTTGGTTCTGGCATTGAAAGAAAGCCGTTTCTTTGAAGCTTCATGCTGAACAGGCCTTCAGAACTCCTCACCTGAGGATCACAGTGCGTTCATAACTTCTATGGATTGCTGAATATGAAATCAGATCTTCAATAAATTCTGGACTGATTAATTTACTCTAATAGTCGACTTCAATGAACTATAAGATGCATCATGGACTGTTGTGTGCAACTATATATATGTGAACTATATATTTTATGATTTTTGTATAATTTAGGGGCACCTCATTGTGTTAAAAATATTTTGCGTTCATAACTGTAGCCTATTAGAATGCCGGTCGCAGAAGATAGTAGCACTCTATAACCAAAAGGGGAAGAACTGTTAAGGTTAAGCTTATATGTTAATCTTTTTAACTCATGTAGCATTCTGAGAACATGGACTGACTAAATCATAGGTAGAGCATCTGTACAAACACCCCATTAACTGGCGGTCAAGTAGAAGTGCTAGGAAGAAAAGAGCAGACGGGTAAATAAAGCCTTCCCCCCAGTGTTAATTCTTAATTTCAGTGATTGCATCTGTTTGTTTTATAGTTCGCCAGGCCTAATGTAGAACCACGCCTCACCTGCACGATTGTTGCATTTTTACCGATTTCTTGCCTGGAAATGTTTGTTTTAAGTCATCTACTTTGGGTCCTGCTTTTTTCTGTAAACCAAAAGGGGCATGTTATAACCAAAGGAGCACGTGTGCTTTAGGAGCTTTTGCAGTTTAAGTACCCTTATTTTGGCCCTGCTTGAGAAGGTAGAAACTTACGAAGTTCTGTTGAATATAACATACGGCCGTTGTAAGAGCGTGCAAAATAACATATTCACTCACCTGGCCAGAGCATTTATAATGTGTAACGAAGTGGTTCCTGAACTCTCTCCTTGGGGCACGGCGCCCCTGGCTAGTTTTGATGGCGCACAGGGGTGCCGTTGGGCACAGTTTGGGAACCACTGGCCCATATCGAGGATTTCCCCTTTCATACCTCTGTAATTATATAGTTTTTCCTTTTTTAATACTGTGCTTTTTTATTGAAGTAGTGCAGAGAGGTTTGGTGATAGCAAGTTATAAAGCCAATAAAATGTAATTCAATTACATAATCAGAGTCTCCTGACTGAAGGACCTTTACTCTTCAATGCGTTATTGGTGATCTCTGAAGCAGGCCATTCTTACTTGATGAGGTCCTGTGTCTTTTTTTCATGATCATTGTTAGAAACTGGGTTTCTGGTTGGCAAAGGTAGGTGACCTGTCCAAGCAGGAACCACAATCGTAGTCAGGGTAAATCAGATACACACCATAAATTAACCTGTGCTCACCCTCTGGAAACTTGGCACAGAGCAGGCAGTGTTAACGTCACCGACACCTAGAACGGTAACACAGTGAAAACACCAGAAACAGACTCCACACCAGGTTGAAAAACTAAATCATATGTTTACAAGTAAAACAAAACCAAAATAACAAAACTTCAATAAGTAGAAATTGAGATATGAATTTTTAAAGATTAAGGGGGTCATTCTGACCTCGGCGGTAAAAGGCCCTTACCGCCGGTCAGAAGTCCGCCATTCTACTGCCGCGGCCGCGGTAAACCGCCACTGTCATTCTGACCACCAACTGTGAAACCGCCAACAATCCGACATCCAAGGAAGGCCGCCTCATCAGTGGGCCGCGGAAAACTGGAGATGACCAAACCTCCACCGTCACGCCAACACAAACACGCCCATGCCATTCTGACCCACGAATCCACGCGGCGGTCTTTCAACCGCGGTATTCCATTGGCGGTACACACCGCCGCGCTCAAAATACACACACAGCTCCAAAACACAGCCACATTGGACAATTTGAAATACGCACACCTGAGACACATACAAACAACACTCCCACACATCCAATCAACTATAAAACACACACCCACATCACCCACAAACCCCCACTAGTTGGAAATCGGAGCGAAGGCGATAGAGACAGAGATAGAGAGAGCGAGCACAGCAATAGAAAACCCCAACACACACAGGAACCCAACTTCATCACCCACACCACATCTACGCACACATCACCACATATCACCACGCACATCACCACAAACACCACCCCACACCTCATCCACACCACCCCATGGCACCCCAAAGACACCCAAGGTTTTCTGACCAAGAACTCCGGGTCATGGTGGAGGAAATTATGAGGGTTGAGCCCCAGCTCTTCGGCACACAGGTGCAGCACACCACCATAGCAAGGAAGGCTGAGCTATGGCAAAGGATCGTAGACAGGGTCAACGCTGTGGGACAGCATCCCAGAAATCGGGAAGATATCAGAAAGCGATGGAACGACCTACGGGGGAAGGTGCGCTCGATGATCTCCAGGCACAACATCGCTGTGCAGAAGACTGGCGGCGGACCCCCACCCACTCCACCCCAATTCACAGCATGGGAGCAAGAGGTGGTAAACATCCTGCATCCTGATGGCCTCGCTGGAGTAGGCAGAGGAATGGACTCTGGTAAGTCGAATCTCAACTACTTCACCGCCCCCCCAACCACCAGCATGCCAACCCCCCCCCCTCACCCCCAATCCCAACCCCCCAGCACACAACCTCCCTGCCAATGTCTCACCAGCACAACCCACCCTAAACAACACCACCCCCTGAATGTCAACACAAACCATAGACAGCCACCACCAAAGCATGACCATTGCACATACCCATACACCCCCCCCCCACCACCCTCACAACACCTCCCACAAGGGAATGCCAGCACTGGGGGACCAGGGCACTCAAAATGCATGCCATGGCACACACAGAAACAATAACCATACTCCTTTACCCCTGCAGGGCCCGAACGCCAACACACCGCCACGGAGGGTCCAGATTTGTCCATCCCACCCCCAGAACAGGCCCCCAGCGAGGACAGCAGCTCTGTCGACCTAGAACCTGATGACCAGCCCGGACCATCGGGGACCTCTGGACAGTTGGTTCCCCACACACAGACACAGGCCACAGCAGACCCAAACCCCTTTGGGAACACCAGCACAGCTCCCACCCAGCGGGCCCATGCCTCTGTCTCGCGGACGCGTCAATCAGCGGTGTGTCCGCCACTACAGGGCACCCAGGCTGACCCAACACCCCAACAACAACAGGGACCTGGGGGCAGTGGTAGTGGGCACACCGTCCAGGGGACAGAGGCCCGGGGAAACAGGGCAACTGGGAGGGCTGCTGTGCGACAGGGGGGGGAGGACAGGCCCAGGGAACCGACTCTCCAAGAGGCCCTCACCACCATCATGGGAGCATACCATCACTCCCAGGAGACGATGGCGACGGTACTGGCCAGGTTCACCGAGATCCAGGCACAGCAGGAGGAACGGTACATGGGGTTCAGCAATGAACTCAGGAACATCGCTACCGCTATGGGGACCATAGTCCAGGCCCTCAACCGGATAGAAACCACATTGCGGGACCATGTGGCACCGCAAAGGGCCCCTGTCACTAGCCAGGAACAGCCTACCACCTCCGCCGGCGCTAGTGGTCAGGAGGCCCCCACAGAACGACGGGCCACCAGAACCCCACCTCCTGCTGAAGAACAACCACCCCGCAAGAGGAACCTGAGATCTCAAAGGAAGACAGAGTAGGATGCCAAGACCCCCGCCAGCCTAATATTCCCCCGGATGTCATTCCACTGTCCCACAGTGTCACCCTGTCCAACCTTGAACTGCCCCTGCTCCATCCTTCCACAGGCATATGGACATTGCACCTGTGCGACCGAGAACTGGACTCTGCCATGGACATAACTCCACCCTCACCCATCACCGTTTTAATATCATGTACCAATATCTAGCACTACAAATAAATCACTCATTGCACTGAAATCATTCAGGAGTCAGCCTGTATTATTTACAAATGTATAACACATTACTGATCAATAATGTTCTGTTATTTTTGTGATGACAACATACCAGTGTCAATAAGTATTAGTCCATGGGCTAACCAAGCAGAAGTCACGCAGTGGGTCATACAGCACTGAAAAGGGAAGGGAAAATCAAACATCAGTTTAAAGGAACTGGGGGGAAATACACAAAGTAAAGATGCAGGGGGCTTTCAGTAAATGTTAAATGGCGTGGGTGATTCTTACCTGTGTGCTACTGAAAATACTGTTGGATAACTCTGTCCCTGTTGTCTGGGTCGTCCTCTTCGTCTTCCTCCTCTTCACTCTCCGCAGGCTCCACAGCTCCTGCAACAACACCATCTGGACCATCCTCCTGCAGGAAAGGCACCTGACGTCGCAATGCCAGATTGTGAAGCATACAGTAGGCCACGATGATCTGGCACACCTTCTTTGGTGAGTACATCAGGGATCCCCCTGTCATATGCAGGCACCTAAACCTGGCCTTCAGGAGGCCAAAGGTTCTTTCTATGATCCTCCTAGTTCGCCCATGGGCCTCATTGTACCGTTCCTCTGCCCTGGTCCAGGGATTCCTCACTGGGGTCAATAGCCAAGGCAGGTTGGGGTAACCAGAGTCACCAATTAGCCACACACGGTGTCTCTGTAGCTGTTCCATCACATAAGGGATGCTGCTATTCCGCATCACATACGCGTCATGCACTGACCCAGGGAACTTGGCATTCACATGGGAGATGTACTGGTCAGCCAAACAGACCACCTGGACGTTCATCGAATGGTAACTTTTCCTGTTTCTGTACACCTGCTCATCGTCTTTTGGGGGTACTAAAGCCACATGGGTCCCATCAATGGCACCAATTATGTTGGGGATATGTCCAAGGGCATAAAAATCACCCTTCACAGTGGCCAAATCAACCTCCTCAGGGAATACAATGTAGCTCCGCATGTGTTTCGTCAGGGCAGATAACACTCTAGACAAGATTTTTGAAAACATAGGCTGAGACATTCCAGATGACATGGCCACTGTTGTCTGGAATGAGCCACTTGCCAAAAAATGGAGGACTGACAGAACCTGCACTAGAGGGGGAATTCCTGTGGGTTGGCGGATGGGGGACATCAGGGCTGGCTCCAGCTGGGCACACAGTTCATGTATAGTGGCTCGGTCAAGTCGGTATCGTAGTATGATATGGCGTTCTTCCATTGTCGACAGGTCCACCAGCGGTCGGTACACGCGAGGATTCATCCGTCTCCTCGCAAGTCCCAGCGGACGGTGCCTAGGAAGGACAACATGGAGCACAGAGTCAAGCAAATCACAGGTACGTTCACCACAGCATGCATAGCACACGATTATCTATGTATTGAAAGGCGTGTATGTCTGGCAATGCAAGGCCTAGGCCTGTGTGACGCAGTACAAATTATGCCATGTGGGCCCTTGAAATGGCGGCTGCCTGACCTGTGAAGTGGGACAATGGGATGTGAGGTCAATGCGCTGGCGTGGCACACCGTGGCGGTAGGCGGTCGAAGACCGCTATACGAAGCCGCATTGGCTAACAAGCCTATGGGTTTCAGGAGCCAATGACGAGGAGCGCCGGCGGTCGCGGTACGCACCGCCGCGGTACGCACCGCCACGGGCGTGACCACCATTTTCTATCTGCTTAATCACTCGAGACCTGATCATCCACAGGAGAGGACCTATACTGCAAGTGCTGCTGTGACCTCGGTCTGGAAGTGACAATGGCTGCTGCGACTGGGGAAAGGGCCCCTGCCTTCACGTCTGAGGAGTTGGAGAAACTTGTGGATGGGGTCCTCCCCCATTATGCGTTACTCTACGGTCCTCCAGACCAACAGGTAAGTACACTGGGTGCACATTGAATGGGCTATGCCTGTGTGGAGTGGGGTGGATGTAAGTTGGTGGGGTGGGGGGAGAATGAGGAGTGCAACGCACGACAGATGAGAGCATGTGCCATATGGCAAGGTTGGGGAGTGGGGGCCAATCGCATCTAACATGCAGACAATTGATGAATTTTTCCTTCCCACCCTGTACATGTCAAATAGGTCAGCGCCCATCAGAAAGTGGACATTTGGCGTGCCATCGCCAAGGAAGTCCGGGCCCTGGGGGTCCACGCAAGACGGGGCACCCACTGCCGCAAGAGGTGGGAGGACATCCGCCGCGGGACCAGGAAGACCGCCGAGTCACTGCTGGGGATGGCCTCCCAACCTAGGAGGGGTGCCAGTCGTACCCTGACCCCCCTGATGTCCCGGATCCTGGCAGTGGCCTACCCTGATTTGGATGTGCGCTTGAGGACATCACAGCAGACACAAGGGGGTGAGTATCAGCACATTCTGCTATCTCTCTGCGCAGTGGAGGCGTCTGGGTGGGGGAGGAGGGTTGTGGGTGACATTAGGCCAGGGCGCTTTCTGTAGTGTAGTCCTCTCCTTTAGGCATGGCCCTGTGCTCCCGGCCCCCACCTCTGTAGGGTGACAAGTACAGCTATCGATGGTCCAGCATCACACATGTGCGCGTTTGTCGTCTCTAGACCTGTTGTCCTAGTCAGAAGTACTGAGTAGTGTACCCCGAATGCGCGGCTTAGTGCATGAGGCTCCTGTGTCTGTCCTCTCCGCCAACGGTGTTGACATTGCATGCACTCAACCTGGTCTTCGTTTTTTCTCCCCCCACCCTTCTTCTTCATCTTCTTGTGCATGTGTGCATTAGCATCATCAGGCGGAGGAGAATTGGCATCGGAGCACGAGGGAGCTGCAAGTCACAAGGCCCCGGTGGGACCAGGAACAGACACCGAGGGCACCAGTGATCCGGAGGGCGAGGGGAGCACCACTACGGGGACCGGTGGTGACACCAGCGACACGTCCTCGGATGGGAGCTCCCTAGCGGTGGCGGCAACATCCGGGCCCCCCGCCTCTACAGGTACAGCCGCCACCCAGCGCACCAGCCCGCCCTCCCAGCAGCCCCTCAGCCTACGCTCCGTGCCCGCTCGCCCAGGAAGGCGGGCGTCTCCTTCGCCCCAGGCACCTCAGCCCCTGCCCCTGTTACCCCTGCTGCCCTCAGTGAGGAGGTCATTGACCTCCTTCAGACCATCATTGTTGGGCAGACTACCCTTTTGAATGCCATCCAGGGGATAGAAACGGAGGTGCATCGGAGCAATGCCTACCTGGAGGGCATTCATTCGGGTCAGGCTGCCCATCAACGATCGTTCAATGCTCTGGCCTCAGCACTGACGGCAGCCATTGTCCCTGTTTCCAGCCTCCCTCTTCTGACTGCCTCCACCCTGTCTCTGTCTCCTGTTCCTCAGCCTATCCCATCCACACCATCAGACCAGCCTGCACACACCTCAACACCCAAGGGCAGCTCATCCAGACACAAGCACCACAGAACCCACAAGCATTCACGCAAGCAACACCCAGATGCAGACATTCCAACAGTCACTACCACCTCTGTGTCCCCCTCCTCCTCGTCTCGCTCCTCCCTCCCTGTGACGTCTACACTCACACCTGCATGCACACCACCATCAGCCAGTGCTTCCATCACCAGCACACCCTCCAGTCCAGTCCGCACACGTGCAGTCACCACCCCCACTACCATTTACACGTCCCCTGTGTCCTCTCCCACTGTGTCTGTCACCCCCTCTTCCAAGACACACAAACGCAGGCAGACACCCACCCAACAGCCATCCACCTCACGACAGCCTCCAGCACAAGCACCTGCACCCAAAGAAAGCACACCTGACTCTCCTACAACCACATCCTCTTCCTCCACTCCCATCACCACTTCTCCTACCTTTTACCTTGGTCCTAAGAAAGTTTTCCTTGCTCATCTTGACCTCTTTCCCTCCACTGACCCACCCCCTCCATCTGCAAAGAGTCCCAAGAGCACCTCAGCCACCACCAGCCCAGCTTCGAGTGTCACTGTGGTGCATCGGTTCTGGAGTCCACCCTTTGCCAGCAGTGACACTTCCCTCAGCAGCAAGGGGACAGCCAGCCCCCCACCAGGCAAGAGGACCAGGAAGCTAAAGGGCCGCCGTGAGAGGACTGACACGGCTGCCCCCAAGGAGCAAAGTTCGCCCACTTCACCAGCCACAACATCTAGGGGAGGCAAGGGCCCAAGAGCCCCATCTAAGGAGCGAAAGGGCAGCAGGGCGGAGAAGTCAGCCAGCAGGAGCGCGGAGCAGGAGGGGCCCACAAGCCCCATCCCGGGTGTTAGGAAGAACACCAAAGGGCCCAGGACTCCGTCACCGAAGGGTCCAGCAACAGCACGGTCGGAGGGCGACTGAGCAGGGAGTCCAGGCCAGGTCTGGCTCCCTTGACCTACTGGACGAGCACCGCTGAACATGGCCCCGCCGTGCAGAAGAGCACCGCTGAACAGGGCCCCGCCGTGCAGAAGAGCACCGCTGAACAGGGCCCCGCCGTGCAGAAGAGCACCGCTGAAGAGGGCCCCGCCGTGCAGAAGAGCACCGCTGAACAGGGCCCCGCCGTGCAGAAGAGCACCGCTGAACAGGGCCCCGCCGTGCAGAAGAGCACCGCTGAACAGGGCCCCGCCGTGCAGAAGAGCACCGCTGAAGAGGGCCCCGCCGTGCAGAAGAGCACCGCTGAAGAGTGCCCCGCCGTGCAGAAGAGCACCGCTGAAGAGTGCCCCGCCGTGCAGAAGAGCACCGCTGAAGAGGGCCCCGCCGTGCAGAAGAGCACCGCTGAACAGGGCCCGCCGTGCAGAAGAGCACCGCTGAAGAGGGCCCCGCCGTGCAGAAGAGCACCGCTGAAGAGGGCCCCGCCGTGCATAAGAGCACCGCTGAAGAGGGCCCCGCCGTGCAGAAGAGCACCGCTGAACAGGGCCCCGCCGTGCATAAGAGCACCGCTTAAGAGGGCCCCGCCGTGCAGAAGAGCACCGCTGAAGAGGGCCCCGCCGTGCAGAAGAGCACCGCTGAAGAGGGCCCCGCCGTGCAGAAGAGCACCGCTGAAGAGGGCCCCGCCGTGCAGAAGAGCACCGCTGAACAGGGCCCCGCCGTGCAGAAGAGCACCGCTGAACATGGCCCCGTCGTGCAGAAGAGCACCGCTGAAGAGGGCCCCGCCGTGCAGAAGAGCACCGCTGAACAGGGCCCCGCCGTGCAGAAGAGCACCGCTGAACATGGCCCCGCCGTGCAGAAGAGCACCGCTGAAGAGGGCCCCACCGTGCAGAAGAGCACCGCTGAAGAGGGCCCCGCCGTGCAGAAGAGCACCGCTGAACAGGGCCCCGCCGTGCAGAAGAGCACCGCTGAACAGGGCCCCGCCGTGCAGAAGAGCACCGCTGAAGAGGGCCCCGCCGTGCAGAAGAGCACCGCTGAAGAGGGCCCGCCGTGCAGAAGAGCACTGCTGAACAGGGCCCCGCCGTGCAGAAGAGCACCGCTCCGCTGGGCCCTTCCTGTCAAGCACCGCTCCGCTGGGCCCTTCCTGTCAAGCACCGCTCCGCTGGGCCTTTCCTGTCAAGCACCGCTCTGCTGGGCCCCGCCGTCTCAAGCACCGCTCCGCTGGGCCCCGCCGTCTCAAGCACCGCTCCGCTGGGCCCTTCCTGTCAAGCACCGCTCCGCTGGGCCCCGCCGTCTCAAGCACCGCTCCGCTGGGCCCCGCCGTCTCAAGCACCGCTCCGCTGGGCCCCGCCGTCTCATGCACCGCTCCGCTGGGCCCCGCCGTCTCAAGCACCGCTCCGCTGGGCCCTTCCTGTCAAGCACCGCTCCGCTGGGCCCTTCCTGTCAAGCACCGCTCCGCTGGGCCCCGCCGTCTCAAGCACCGCTCCGCTGGGCCCCGCCGTCTCAAGCACTGCTCCGCTGGGCCCTTCCTGTCAAGCAGCGCTCCGCTGGGCCCCGCCGTCTCAAGCACCGCTCCGCTGGGCCCTTCCTGTCAAGCACCGCTCCGCTGGGCCCCGCCGTCTCAAGCACCGCTCCGCTGGGCCCCGCCGTCTCAAGCACCGCTCCGCTGGGCCCTTCCGGTCAAGCACCGCTCCGCTGGGCCCCGCCGTCTCAAGCACCGCTCCGCTGGGCCCCGCCGTCTCAAGCACCGCTCCGCTGGGCCCCGCCGTCTCATGCACCGCTCCGCTGGGCCCCGCCGTCTCAAGCACCGCTCCGCTGGGCCCTTCTTGTCAAGCACCGCTCCGCTGGGCCCTTCCTGTCAAGCACCGCTCCGCTGGGCCCCGCCGTCTCAAGCACCGCTCCGCTAGGCCCCGCCGTCTCAAGCACCGCTCCGCTGGGCCCTTCCTGTCAAGCACTGCTCCGCTGGGCCCCGCCGTCTCAAGCACCGCTCCGCTGGGCCCCGCCGTCTCAAGCACCGCTCCGCTGGGCCCCGCCGTCTCATGCACCACTGGCACAATGACAGTGCCGGATCTGTCTCGAGCTACTGTTCACGGTTCACTGTGCCCACCATGCCTCCTCCTTGACCGGTGGAGACTGTTATCCTCCTGATGGACTGTGGCTTTGCACTCCCCAGGATGGCAGAGTGGGCAAGCCACCCACTGTAGAGACTTGAGAGACTGTGGCTTTGCACTCTCCAGGATGGCAGAGTGGGCAAGCCACCCACTGTAGAGACTTGAGAGACTGTGGCTTTGCACTCCCCAGGATGGCACAGTGGGCAAGCCACCCACTGTAGAGACTTGAGAGACTGTGGCTTTGCACTCCCCAGGATGGCAGAGTGGGCAAGCCACCCACTGTAGAGACTTGAGAGACTGTGGCTTTGCACTCCCCAGGATGGCACAGTGGGCAAGCCACCCACTGTAGAGACTTGAGAGACTGTGGCTTTGCACTCCCCAGGATGGCACAGTGGGCATGGTGGCCCCTTCGTGGATCTGGCGTCGTGGACTCATGTGGCTGTGGTGCCCCCCCCCCTTCCCTTCCCCCTGAGGTGCCTGTAGTTTTTTCATCAGATGCCCCTGCAGTGTTCTCTCCAAAGGACTCAGGTCTCCTGTGTGGGCTTTGCCCTTGTGTTGATACACTTTGGCCCACGGACACTTGGAATTTCGTTAGTTGTGCAGGACTTATTGCCTCGGTTTATTGTATGCACTGAATATTGAATTGATTTTTTTGAATTGTTATTGCTATTTGACCGTGACTTATCAGTGGTTTTTATTTCCCATAAATCTCGAATCACAATTTAATTATGTCCTTGCTTTTTTCACGGGGGTTTGGGTGGTGTCACTGTGACTTGTTGCTCTGCATTGGTGTGTACATGGTTTGGGGGGGTGGGTGTATCGCGTATGTGTGTGCCCGTAACCTTTCGTCCTCCCCCCTCCCCTGTGTCGTAGGTGCAGTACTCACCGTTGTCGTCTGCGCCGGTGTTCGTACTCGTGGTAGATGAGCAGGTAGACGAGAGCAGGTAGGATGTTTAATTCGGGTTCCATGCTGTCCTCCTTCCTCGTGGAGTGCGTAGAGGTGCGCGTTTTCCCGTTCGTAGTCTGTTTCCGCCGTGTTTTTATCGGCGGTGCTCCCGCCCCGGAAAAGGTGGCGGATTGGCCGGTCATAATAGTGTGGGCGGTACATTGTCTGCCGCCTGTCTGTTGGCGGTGACCGCCGCGCTGTTTGTTTGTACCGCCGTGGCGGTCGGAGTGTTAATGTGGCGGGCTGTGCTGGCGGTTCCCGCCAGGGTCAGAATTCCATTTTTTGGACCGCCGGCCTGTTGGCGGGTTGGCCGCCGCTTTATCACCGACCGCCAGGGTTAGAATCACCCCCTAAATGTTACAGTAGTGCTTAGAAGCATAAAGCGACAACCGGGGCTATCTGGTCGTGCTAGACCAGGGTAAATCCAAAGTTCAGGCTGACCGTGATGAAGTTCAGGCCAGCTACAGGGCCCAAACTTGTCCCATTGAAACTGAACCTTGTGTGGAGGGTTGTGTTGACGTTGAGGAACTGATGCAAGGAGCAGAGAAGACAAAACTAAAGCGGTGTGTTGGTTCTGATCCACGCAGACAGTGGCAGCGCAGTTGTCGATCCAAGAGCAGTGGTGTGGCATCAAACCACTTAGCGAAGCCATCCAGGCAGGTGGGGTGAAGGTATAGTTTAGGGCGGAGGCGATGTGACAGTCCTGAACCACACAGTAGGTGCTGTGATGTCTTTGTCCTTTGCAGCGGCGTCTAGGAGAGATGGCGGCTCTTCCCTCCGATCCTGCCCAGGGTGACCCATCAAGATGTTAATGGCCCATCAAGCACACCTAAGCTCCCTCTTTGTGTGGCTCTCTAGAGGGAATGTACAAAAGCCCAGCTCTCACCCAACCAGACGTGTATTCAAAGATAGGCAGAGGCACAGAACAATCAAAGTAAGAAAATGCCAACTTTCTACAAATGGTATTTTCAGACTTGCAATTTAAAATCCAAATTCAACATAAGCTGTGATTTTAAATTGTGAGTCCAGAGACACCAAACCCGAAATATCCATCTGGTCCAGTTGAAAATTACACTTATAAAATGTAATAAGGCAATCCCAATGTTTACCTATGGGAGAGTAAGGCCTTGGAGTAGGGAAAAACGAATTTGATTTTTTCATTACCTGAACATGTAAAACTTAAAAGTACATGTCCAACTCTTTAAATATACTAGAACATGAGGAACAGGGAGATTTATGGTCCAGTGTTGGAGATTAATGGTCCAACTTGTAATGCTAATGCACATAAATACACTGTTCCAAAAGGCTAAAGGAACGTGAGTCCACAAGGTGCTCCTCTTTCTAGAAGCAAATGCCCTCACACATCATATTGGATGTCATGCTTCATCATAGGGCTTGCTCTTCATCAGACTGGCCTGCAATGTCTGACGGGCACCCCATAAAGGGGGCTCTTTGCTGGAGATCTTTTCCCAATACTTGTGTGCTGTGGTATAGAATATATAGGAAAGTGCCAACCTACGGGCAAACAGAGGATAGGAGAGCAAAGAAAAAGGATAAAATTGGCTCAAAACCCTAGACGAAACCACCTTTTATTGATCAGGGAAGGGTCTTGGTCAAGGTTAAAACACAAATCGGAGTGAAAAACGAGATAATGCTCAATCACTCTCTCAACCACAATAGAAAAAAAGAAGAAAAAGGGGGAGGGAATTATCTTCACCCCCTACAATGGGTCAGCATGTTTCACATCTAAGGGGTCCATATGGATCCAGTGGCGCTTCATCAGGACCAAATCACAAAACACTGCTCAATAATCCAAGAAGACCACAATGAGTCTAAGGTTGTCAATCTAGAAACCTCCGGTCACTTACTCAGAAAAACTACACGTCAAATTAGTTGTATGTCAAAGGAGACCATCCCACATTGTGGACCCAGCTTCATAGGAATCTGCGTGCCATGTGATTGGCGCAATATTTCAAACCTGCCAGTCCTCGGAATAGAGACCTACCCCGAGGCTGCGTTCCTGTAGCACTTTCCCCTATATTCTATACCACGTCACACAAGTATTGGGAAAAGATCTCCGGCAAAGAGCCCCCTTTATGGGGTGCCCGTTAGACATTGCAGCGCCAGTCTGACGAGGTGCAAGCCCTATGATGAAGCTTGACATCCAGTAGGATGTGTGAGGGCATTTGCTCCTAGAAAGAGGAGTGCCTTGTGGACTCATGTTCAAGTCTTTAAATACACTGCACCCTACTCTTGGGGCTGTTTAGGGCCTACCTTAGGTGTGACTCATATGAATTGTGAAGGGAGGCTTGGCCTGGCAAGTGGGTTAACTTGTCAGGTCGACATAGCAGTTTAAAACTGCATACACAGGTTTCGTGAGTGCATGTTTGACACATGTTTAAAGGGCTACTAAAGTGGGTGGCGCACTCAGTGCTGCAGGCCCACTAGTAGCATTTAATTCACTCTGGGCGCAGGTAGGGCACTTCACTAGGGACTTAGAAGTAAATTAAATATGCCATTTGTGGATAGGCCAATGTTACCATGTTTTAGGGAAAGGGCACATGCACTTTAGCACTGGTCAGCAGTGGTGAAGTGCCCAAATCATAAAGCCACCAAAAACGAAGTCAGCAGATCAGGAGGTCAGAAGGCAAAAAAGACAGAGAAAACCACGCCAAGGGTGCCAGTTCTAACAATCATGCATCCTTATGCCTTTAATATCATGTTATGCAGGCAGTGCTTACTTATAATTTGATGCTTAACGTTTTGCTAAATATAAAGGCTGCATAATCCTCATTGCACCTAATGTCTCTATCATCCACCACCAGACACTCCCTGCGTCTTTATCTCACTCCTTTGTTTTTTTCAATCTTGTTTTCTCCCCTTCCCACTATTTTCCCTCTACACGCATGTTCCATCTTTCTGTCTCTTGTTCTTCTTTAAAGTCTGATGATCAAAAATAAGTTCCGGTCTTTAAAAATGAGCGATGGTGAGTCCCACCAGCAACCACTGGCTCTACTTGAGCAGTGTATGCAGCTTTTGTTTCCATTGTGAATTTGAATCTCCAACTTATTTCCCTGAAGCAGCCCCACTCATGCATGTCCCCTGGTGAAGGCCAAAGCATTTCATGTCCCCTGAGGACTCCCAGGCGCCCTTTATATTATGATTTGTTAAATGCACTAGATTAGGAAAAGATTCTCCATACAAATTCGTTTCTTGGGGCTAAAATGGAGAGCACATGCAGTAACTGACACTGTTTCTCTATTTAACACTTCAGAAGTTTACAGATAATTCAGAATATATATAACAGCACCTGATAGCTTTCATTTCCAGTGGCAGCAGTGAGTTCCAGTTCAGGCCACTGGAAGCTGCTGGTAAATTATCTCCGCCTTTATAGTGCAGGTTATCTGGTAACCAAGTGAGATATATATAGTTCGGAAACAGATTTAGATCCTGATTAATCCAGAAAGGCATAAGCAGAGATACATATAGACATTTGGAAAGTAATTGTTTTGTATTTCTAGCTGCAAATATTCTGTAGGACCACAGAATGCAGGTATGTCACTTATAAAGTTGAATTGGGAATGGTCACCTGCCACCATTTTTTGCAATATAGAGATATCTTCTCTTTATAGTGGGGCCTAGAGTGCACCTCACAAAGAACAGTGATGAGAGCAGCTTACGGGGTTGGAATAAAAGATAGCGAAGCACTAGACACCCGGCACTAGACAGGTATGAAGAGACATGGGACCCAGGTTTGAGGACAAAGATATCAGCACTTCCGGGCAGTTAGCGATGTGTCTACCCCTCTACCCTCTTCTTCTCCCTGCACAGTGTGGTCTTGGCTTCTAGTGTACACCCAATGGTAAGGAACTGGGTGGGGGGCTGGAGGGGTCAATGTTCATGGGTCAAACCTGCTTGGTGCTGATCAAATGAAGTGGTCACTTTTTTAGACACTTTTTATCATTTCATTTTTACTATAATTATATAGATTTTGGTGGCCAAACACAAGGGAGATGACACATTTTGTTAACTATTTTAAGACCAATGTGGAGGTGTGATTCCCTTGAGGTCTACTGTACTCAAAGGAGCAAGGATGCAAAGTTGTTTGGGCTTTAATTATATTATTGCTATTGTGCCTACCAAGGAGCAGTGCTAACTCTGTTAAAATATGGTGGCTGTGCGACCATCCCAGCTAAACTGGTGTATTGGCCACCATATTTGGCCTGTTTGGAGTTGTGAAATAGTGCCATGGAAATGATGCCAACTTTCAAAAAAGTTTTTCATAAAAGACTTGGAAAACACTCCCCAGCATCTTAGGCAGAGTAGATATGTGGGCACTGACGAAGCGCCCCTGCTTTGGGAAGTATAGTTGCAATGTCCACAGTTGATGCAACTGTGGTGGACATTCAATCAATCAATCAAAAAAAATTATAGAGCGCGCTACTCACCCGTGAGTGTCTCAAGGCGCTAGTGGAGGGAGAGGGGGGGTTACTGTTCGAACAGCCATGTCTTGAGGTTTTTTCTCAAGAGTAGGAGGTCTTTTGTTTTGCGGAGGTTGGTGGGGAGGGAGTTCCACGTTGCCGGGGTGAAGTGGGTATACATTGCCAGTATTTTCAGCAAAGAAACACTGCCATTCCTGCCCCCATTTAGTTGCTCGCACGGTGACACAGCCACTTTGATGAAGATACCTCCAATACCATGCAAACACAAAAAGAGGCAAATGAGTCACCGCTAACCACAGTGTTGGCTCAGTGGCAGTAAAACCCAGGTCACAAGGAAAGCCAGAAAATTACTGGCAAAGCTATCTGCCTCTGTCTAGATGTAATTTTCTAACATTCTGGAATTAAACAAACATTCATACGAATCACTGGGTAAACTATGGTAGGCGCATGTTTCTAGGTGAACTTCTGGCATTCACAGGGGAAGAGAATACATTTTTTTCAAGCTTACGCGTTAAGAATTTTCAATTCTATTAAGGACACGGAGGCGAGGTTTATGCTTCTCTTTCTATGCTTTAATTTAACACAGCAACCAATCAGAAAACATGTTATTGAAACCAAACCAGTGCTTTAAATGGGCCGGTACTCTCCGGTACTGAGTACCGGCACTTTTTTATTTTGAGAGGGAGAGTACCGGCATACCTCAAGAAAAACGTAATACTTTTAATTGGAGAGTACCGGCACTTCTCAGAAACAAGCAGGTACTCTATTACAGAGTACCCGCACTTCTATTTTTCCATTTAAAATACTGAACCAAACATATCCCAGAGTTCCAAGGATATACAACAACCATAGATAACCCATAGTCTATATAAACCTCAGAGGTAATGGAACTTCCTCTTTCTTTGCAAGTTCAGTCAGTAAAGTCCATGAAGACAAATAAAATCGAACCCAGCACAGAAACAACCAAAGTCCAGGAAGAAAACAACAGATGAGACATCGGAAGGCCAATTTTCCAGGAATGAAGAGCTTCAACTCTGTTCGAAACATGATAGAAAGGAAGAAACGAGAACCAATCATAGTATATGGCATAGAATTGATATCCATCAAATTACATGTACTGATACAATCACTGGGTGGGTAAGACAATGAGACGTAATAGCAAAACAGAATACTTAACTCGTAAGCAGAGGTCTTATTGTCAACTGGGGGGGGGGATAATCCTCGCCTCCGTGTCCTTAATAGAATTGAAAATTCTTAACGCGTAAGCTTGAAATTTTTGTATTCTATGTCAGGACCGGAGGCTCAGATTATGCTAGTTCAAAGCTGATCAACCACGATTGATGCAATGTCTAAAATGGGTTTATGATAGAAGGTCTTAAAAGTAGATTTCGAAGACCAGTCTGCAGCCTTCATAATGTCTTCCAATCTCATGCCTAGGTTAAAGGATTTTGAAGCCATAGCTCCACGTACTGAATGAGCCCCAAACCTGGAGACATCAATTCCTGCTTCAGAAAAAAGCCATCTAATCCATCTGGCTAAAGTAGCCGACGAGACTG